>NW_022900943.1:8995126-9084346 GCF_012274545.1 Fukomys damarensis | reverse complement strand
CGGGGGGGAGGGGGTGAAGGGAGGGCAGGGACAAGGGGAAAAAATGAGAACCAAGACCTGTCATGTAGAGATACAAGATCCCAACAATGAATGCAACTGTACTGTATCCCTAAAATGTACCAATAAACTCAATTAAAGCTGAAAAAAATTGTAAATGTGTTAGGATGTGATTTAATTCAGCCAAACAATTCCTCTCCAAATGAAAAAAAGAGAACATGCTGAAACAAACTGGTAGTCCCCAAGAGAGTTTTTGTAGGAAAGGAATAAGGTTTTCTTGTAGCATCTGTCCAGGCTATTGGAAGACTGTCTGTAGCAGCCCCGGCCCACCAGTATAGGAATCTGAATACTTGAAACCACCACGCAGCACACACATGAGGTTCAGGGTCTCGTGTGCCTGGCCAACCCCGGTTTCTAGTCACACTCACCAGTGCACTAGGTGAGGGAGGAGGCGCCTGTTAATACAACTGAAGCAGAACAACGTCCCAGCTACTGATCCTGGAAATCATGAGATTCAATAATTGCTTAAAGATAGCAAATGTATGAGAAAATAGAGATAAATAACCTGTGATTTCTCAGCTTACATGATTTTTATATAAGCTATTCTCTTTTTTAATGGAATAAATGTAAGCATTTCCAAATGCAACAGAGAACAGTTTAGATAGAGCCAGAAATTCATCCTACATACTTGGCTGAATCTTTGATCAAGGAAATATTCAGTAAATATTCACACAATTGCATGTGACAGGTAATATTTCATATGGTTTCTTCATTCTCATGCTAGTGCTTTTCTGGTGCTGGCTTACAATAAATGAGTTAGGATTTGAGGAGAATTTTGAAATGTAGAATTAAGACATTTTCCATTATGATTAGTTTAATTAGATATAGAATTAAGCCAAAGAAGTATGCACAGGTGGAAACCCAATATTTTGAAATATGATTATGTTGAAATCAAAAATTAAATTTTCCTCTTTCATATTAAAACATTCTCAAGAGTCATTAAAATAACATACAAAGAGTTTTCCTATTTCATTTTACATTTGCCAAAAATAAGATAACTCCTATCTTAAACAGATATTGCTCTCAAGTGTTTGAGATCTTTGTTCTCCAAATATTTAGCATCAAATAATAAAGTATTAATGACAGCGCAATGATTAAATTATCTATCTTTTCTGCTAATGAACATGTTTGAATATTAAAACATTGAAAGCAAACACACCTACTTATAAAAAGGAAATTCAGCCATTTTTGGAGTACACACCATGGCAACAAAGTTCAGGCATTTTATCTTTTCTTTTCATCCACAGAGAATAAATCTTCAGTTAGATATTTTTATCAACTTGTCCTATTTCTGAGAAAAGTCTGACTGTTAGAGATAGAGCTACTATTGACTCTATCATTTTGTGGGTTGTTGTGTTTTTTGACAGTGAAGGGAGGCACACAATGACAGGAACAGCTTTGCTTAGTGAAATGAGTGCATGCACTATGTTTCCAAGTAGAATAGATGGGGATCTGCCCAGTTCTAGGACAGATGATTTCACCTCTTTGAGCCAAAATGTCCTTTAAAATGAACATAACATCTCCTTGCAAAGTGCCTTGGGGATTAAGTTCAATAATCCACATGAAGCACACAGCAAAGTTACTTGCATGAATACTGACTAAAGATTCTTATGAACATTGCTTTTCTTACAAAGGCTTAGAGTTAGTTTTCAATTTCTCTCTAATCTGGAAATAATACAGCTGCAAAAGTAGAAAAGCATAAAATGTTCTGTTGAGCTCTCTTATCTCTTGAAGAGGTATATATTTTGGATAAAAAAGTCTTTGCTAAACAATTTTGATGGTTCTAGATTTTTCCATAAATATGATCAAATTTCCCACAAACGCTGACTTGAGAATAGCAAGCATGTTTTATAAGATATGTATTATATAAAATGAAAACAAAAAAGACAAATTTAAAAATCAGAAAAATATCACATACAAAATCTACTTGAACATACTCAATATAATTTGATATCAGCAAAGATTACAAGATATAAATAGTTGTGTGATAATATAGTTCTTGTGTAAATCAGTAATATTTTCCAATTACCTGTTATTCAGTGTTTTGAAAGCCATAAATGGTATTTATATGTATGTAAGGTATATTCTGAAAATTAGTATGTTGGATGTTGTTAATTAAAACCACTGTTCCGTTGAAATTCAATATAATGAATATTTCATTGGCAGCCTATCCATGCTGGAGTGCAACAAGATCATATGCTCTTAGAAAATTGCCACTGCTCACTACTAAAACTTACAAATCATAATGTCATGGGTAGGATATAACATCTTTTATTTTAATCCATTTTTAATAAAGCAGTGTAGCAAAAGAGAGAAAATTGTTTGCCTCAATATAAAATGGCACTGAGTATGTTGTGACAGAATTGGTATGAAGTCATTTCTAAATGATGCCATTCCTGGTGGAATAGCACTGTGATTACTGTTTACTTCATTAACCAACATATAATTTCTAAAATAATGGTATAGGCTACATTGCTGTGAAGTCATCAGAGGGAGAAGAATTGCATGTATGAATTAGATGACGAAGTTTTTTCTAAAATGCAAGTTTTGGGTGGGGGAGATGGGAAGGAAAAGGCAAGTAAAAAGAATTCATGTGTCCTATTGATAGAGAACACTTTAAGGTAAAATAACTTATGCCATTTGCTTTGTTTAAGTTCAGAATCAACAGGCACCAGAGGCATCTAGTCTCCCTAAAAAGTTTTGGTATTCTTTTTTCTAGTTCTGTGAAATATACTGTTGGAATTTCAATTGGCATTGCATTGCATCTGTATAGCAGTTTTGGTAGTATGGGCATTTTCACTATGTTGGTTCTTCCTACCCAGGAGCAGGGGACATCTTTCCATTTTCTTATGTCCTCTTCGATCTCTTTTTTCAGAGTGCTGTAGTTTTCAGTGTAGAGGTCTTTTTCTTCTTTTGTTAGATTGATTCCTAGATACTTCATTTTTTTTTTTGGATACTACTGTGAAAGGAATTGTTTCCCTAATTTCTTTCTCAAATTTCATTTGGAACCAGAAGAGACCTACAATAGCAAAAGCCATCCTAGGCAACGAAGACATGGCAGCGTGTATAACAATTCCCAATTTGAAACTATAAGACAAAGCCACTGTGACAAAAACAGCATGGTACTGGCAAAGAAACGGATCTGAGCATCAGTGGAACAGATTGGAAGACACAAAAACAAATCCAGATGTACGCAGCTACATCTTCTTTGACAAAGGAGCTGACCAGCCTCAGTGGAAGAAAGATAGCCTCTTTAATAAATGATGTTGGAAAAACTGGATCACACCTTGCCAAAGATTAAAACTGGACCCTTATCTTTCACCATGCACTAAATTAAAATCCAAGTGGATTAAAGATCTAAACATTAAAACAGAAACACTAAACTTGCTGGAAGGAAGATAAGTTCGGCAGAACTCTTGAAGACATTGGCATAGGAAAAGACTTTATGAACAAATCCTCAGTAGCATGGGAAGTAGCAGAAAGAATCAACAAGTGGGATCCCATCTGTTAAAAAGCTCTGTACTGCAAAAGAAACCATAAACAGAACTAAGAGACAACTTACAATGTGGGAAAAAAAGTTTAACCAGCTGCTCCTCAGATAAAGAACTCTTATCTGGAATATATAAATAACTCAAAACAATCAGCGCCCCCCAAATACAAAGACCCAATTCAAAAATGGGCATTTGAAATGAACAGACATTTCTCAGACAAAGAAGTAAAAACATCAAGTAAATATGAAAAAAATGTTCCACATCACTGGTCATTCGAGAGAGGCAGATAAAAACAATAGTGAGATTCCACCTCACCCCACAAAGATTGGCTGCTATCAAGAAATCAACCAATAACAAATGTTGGCGGGGTTGTGGGGAGAATGGATCCCCCTCCATTGTTGGTGGGAGTGCAGACTGGTGCAGCCACTATGGAAATCAATATGGAGATACCTTAAAGAGCTGGGACTAGAGGTTCCATTTGACTCAGCCATCCCTCTGCTGGGTATCTTTCCAAAAGAATTAAAAGAATCATATCACAGAGATATATGCACACCTATGTTTATAGCGGCACAGTTTGTAATAGCTAACATTTGGAAACAGCCCATTTGCCCATCTGTTGGAAACTGGATGAAGAAGATATGATTTTTCTATAAAATGGAATACTACTCAGCCACAAAGAATGAGAAAGTAGATTCATTCATAGGAAAATGGAACATATTGAGGATGTACTCCTAAGTGAAATAAATGTCACACATGTGTAAATACTGAATAGTTTCTCTGGTGTGAAAAGGTATAATAGTACAGAAGATCCTAATGAGATAACTGACATTGCAAAACAGGAAGAAAAGGGCTAAAAGTGTAGGGAAAATGGGAAGGGTAGGGGAAAGTTAATAAGGGAAAAGAAAAAAAACATGAGAAAATGCAAAAATGGAAATAAAGTGTTTGTAAATGGGGAGGCAAGGAGGGGGTGAAGGGAGGGCAGGGACAAGGGGAAAAAATGAGAACCAAGACCTGTCATGTAAAGGTACAAGATCCCAATAATGAATGTAATTGTACTGTATACCTTATATGTACCAATAAACTCAATAAAAGCAAAAAAAAAGTTTTTGTAAATGAAAAGAACCACTGTTAACCTTGCTGACTAGACACACCCACTTCCCCTCGGCTGGGATAGGTGACTAAATAAATTTTAAAGGTAATCTCCCCTAACAAAGAAGTGCTACATCCAGTTGAAATTCAAGTGCCTTGCCACCATGTTTTAAGTATCAGCAGTGTGAATTGTGCAAATGTAATGTGACCAACTGAATGAGATCAAGGCTGTAAGGCTGTAAGGTTGTAGCCCAGTAATGGGTCAATCAGGGCACCGCCATTAGGTATAATTGATCCCCATTAATGCAATAAACTTGTGTTATTCTACTTCTATTTTGCTGCCTCTGTGTGTGTCACTTGCCAATTCCTTCTGTAACACTACATATAATGTGCTAATTCCCTATAATGAATGTATTCATTACCTATCACAAACATAAATTAATAAAGATGTAAATGCTTACTTTGTAATAGGCACATCATTCAAGCTCCTCTTGTTTTTGTGACAGTATTAGCAGTACCTCTATTCCATTGGACTGCATCTGCTACAGCAAAGGACTATTAAGTCCATATTTATGTGTCCATATAGTAGTTAATTTTTACTTCTCACAGACTCATGCCTCTCAGGCACTCCTTTTTCACTCTCTAATGTGCTTCTTTTATTAGTAATAGGAGAGAAAAAAACCATGTAACTAAGCTTATAAGGGTTTAATCAAAAGTGTAAATGGAGAGACTATAAAAGAGAGTTTTCTGCATAGGAATTGTTTCCAATAATATAAGAGATAAGCACATTCATTTATCCTTATAGTTCTGCCTAATTTAGGGAAAAGTATTTCTGGAAATAATATTTTTTTACAGAAAGCTCTATAATTACTGAATCGAATCTTAATTTTATGGCATCCCATTGCTGCATTCAAATACGTGTTTACCCTTTCTCTCTACTCGAGATTCTTCTTAGAATCGAAACTCTGTCTCCACCTAATTTAGCTGTTGAGGTCACCCAAAGTGAAAGACAGAAGAAGGTCATATTTATTAGGTAATCCCTGATGAACGCAAATCCACTTAAAATTTTTAGCAAAGCTTGCATAAAACATGGCTTCCAAGAATTTAATTCAGTAAAGGGGATTGAACACAGGGTTCCACGTTGAACTATATTCCCTGGCCCCCATCTTTTCTTATTTTAATTTTTATTTTTGAGATAGTCTTTCTTAAGCTAATAAGTTGGCCAGGCTGAGCTCAAATTTACAATCCTCCTACCCCACACTTGCAGAATGCTGAGAGTACAGATATACAACTACTGTGCCTGACTTGAAAGAATAAAGTGGCACATTTTCTGCATTCTTGTAGTTTTAAGTGGAAACCTATTACTTTTAAAAACATACCTTGATAAAATTTTAACTCTATTAAACAGTATTTTCCCTCACCATTTTTCCAAGCACGGATCCATTTTGATGATGTTCTATATCACAAAGCCTCAACTCCACCTTAAGGACAGTAATTATATCTTTTCAACTCTTTGGCATTAATTTCATGAGAAAATTAATGTCAATAGTTTAAGAAATTTTTTTCAAAATTTCCTTCCTCTGAAAAAAATGGCATATAACTTGTAAGGTAAGAACTCTTGGTTTTGTAAAGGCACAAATATCAAAACAGAATAATTGAAAAATAAAATCTTGATCATGAACGTTTCATATCCTCATACAACTTTGTGGATCTCCATTGTATTTCTATTTATTTTTGTATTGTTTATTGTGAAGCCCTTTTCATTACTTATAAATTTTAAATTTCATTTCATTAAATGCCCGGGTAAGACATCAACTACCTTGGCTTTGTCTAACTTTTTCAGTAATCTCTAGCTCACATTATGGCAAAACATCATGTGTGCACTCTTGTTCTGTGGTAAAGACATGCATGCCACCAAACTATTTAAGAAGAACTGTATTAAGGTAATAAATGATAGACCTGAAATTTTAAAAAAACTAAAAATAGAACTGATAAATTACTATAAAAAATAAATGTATAATGAACTGCCGTGATTTATGATATTCATTTCCATTTCACATAAGCAATCTATCTTAATACATCCTACAAAACTTTGCATCTGCTTTATTAAGTAGTATTTCACATTTGGTCATTCCAAAAGGGAAGGAAATCATTTGGGTAATGTAGCAGATCATTTCTATTTAATGGAAGAAAAAATTTCAGTAAATTTTAAAAGGGCAAAAATGCAAGTACTATTTGTTCTGTATTATCGACCTGCATACTATAATCACCATTTATATAGTACCAGTCACTAATTAATAACTTGGAGGTTTACAGACGTTTCATCATATGTTGATTTATCTGTGTTTACGTATGGATGTATATGCTTGCTCAGGAAATCTGTTTAATTGAATTCAATTAATAAGTCTCTTTTTTCCATATTTTTATATGCACCCATAGCATTATCTTCTACCCTGGAGATACTTTACTTCAGTGAAAAGTAATCATGCTGATCACACCAGGGAATATAAGCTTTTCCAAGATAGATGTTGTTTCCTCCTATGTAAAAAAAAATTAGAATACCTCCCTAATATCACTATCATGACTGCCATTTTACTAAGTAGAAAATATGTCAGAGTGAGCTAAATAATCTGCATAGCAATTCACAGAGAGTCCAAAGACTGGCAGGTTAATTCAAGTCACTCTGATTGCATTATAACATACATTGTCACTTCTGGTGAGGTTTTTTATCCTTTTTATTATTAATTTAAGAGATTCCTAAGAGAATTATAAAATTGTATTTATGAAAAAGAAACACTGATTTAATCATATTCTCAGTTTAAAATCTTTTAGATTAAAAAGGACTATATGACTCTTTCAGAGAACATTCAGAAAGGTTTTTGAGTTATCATAAGTAACAATTTTGATATTAATTATCGTGGATTTGTATTAAGTAGGTTAGCTCTCAGATAGGTGTGTATATAAAATAGTTGGTGATGCCTATGGTTTGCTCTTATTTTGTAGCATTAATTGCTGTGAGTTATTAATGAATAAGCACATAAATATTAAACCAATAAAATTGAAGAAAAATAAAATTATATGCAAAGTTAAAATAGACTGTTGATCATCTTGTTTTAGTTACTGATTCTCAGTGATGGGATATAATTCTGAGAGTAAAGAGTTTCTGTAGGAGTGATACCCACTGTATTTCAGTGTTTTTAACAAAAGTCAACTTTGCCCTTCAGGTGTTCACATTAACCATGTCTAGAGACACTTTTGATCATCAGAATTGGCAAGGTGCCCTGTAGTTGATAGACACCATGACAGTGAACATCCCACAAAAGAGAGGACAGCCTTCGGCATCCACGGGATGATGATTAAGAAAGCCCTTTATATCTGAACACCTCTCTTCTTGTGATTACAAGTAATACGGAGTCACAGAGCCTAAAGAATTGTATGTGTCTGTTTCAGAATCATGATTTCCAAGTTAAATAGCCACATCCAACAGTAGAGGGGTTGTTATCTGGGAAAATAACCCCATAACAGTTTCTTCCACACAAATATTGTCATTTTGATTTATAAATTCATATAATTTTTCCTCTAGCACTCAACCTAGAGATAGTGTTAGGAGATCATGTGCCAGTTTCACAAAACTCGAAGTTCAAACAAGCTTTTCACTGTTTTAACCTGCAGAATTTAATTTTAAGTTTCTGTAGCAGTGGAAACCAAATACAAAATAAAGACAATAGAACATACTACGAATTGAGCTCATTTCTGTGTCGTGCTTCCAATTTTATTAGCAAACATGTAAATAGTAGCCATCTGGATTGAAAAAGGGAATAACAACATTTTCTGTTTCTAACCGTAAGCACAAAGAAATAAAATTCATCAGGTTTCCTTTCAAACTGCGTAAGCCTAAGGACACACTGACAAGCTGACAAGGCTGAGATATGAACGTAAACTTTGGCTGTGATTTAATAGAAAACATTTTATTTTACTTTTAACTTCTTAAGTTCATTAATATGTGCAATTTGCACACTGCCAAAAACATAATGCTCTCTTTCAGTTTGAAACAAATTAAACCCCCAGGGCAGAAGAAATACCACCCCATAAGAAAAGGTCAAGAAAGGTACTACTAGAATTGTGGACAACAAATCTCTGCTATAAAACCCAACTGCTCTGCGATGCATTGCCATTCTGTGATGCATTGCATATATACCTAAAAACGAAAATTTATTATTATAAAACCAGGGAAGAAAGGCTTTTCTTAGTCTACTTGTTCCAAAATAATTCAAATTTCCCTGCTCCATCCGGGCAATGGAATGCCCGAAAAACCAAAGAAATGCCGGTTGCTTAATCTTGCTTTCAGAAAACCTCCGTAAAATATTGGTCAATGGTAGTTGCTGTTTTCAACAGAAAGGTATGTTGACTAAAAGAATTGGAAAGATAGGGGCTATGAGGAATGAGGAGGATGGAAGACAATGAAGAAAATCTGGTTTGCTAAATTAGCCACTGATCACGTTCTCTTTTATTTTCTTTAATTTCTGATAAATTATCCTCACACAGAGCACTCATTAAATCATACACCAAAGTTGAAATAATATAACTGTAAATGGCCAAGATTATTATAGCTTATAAGTGACCCACTGCACTGATATTCACCTTTAGTTTTTTAGAAATGAAATGATCACAGCCTGCAGCTTACTGCAGTAAATTTAGAGAAACTATATATATTTGTATTCTATGTTTGCAGAGAATAAATCATAATAAGATAGATTCTTGTATTTTGTTGAGCTGACATGACATAGAAACAAAGACTAAGCCATCTCGGTGGGGGTGACTATAGTTCTGATCAATCAGAAATGATAAGATGTATCAAGACTGTCATGATCTTCTTAGATATCTAAATTCTAGGCTACACATTATGAAGGACCACAGTGTGAAGTCAGCTGGTATACCAGATTAATTGCAGTGAATGGAAGGGAAAGAAATTATCCACTTCTACAAAAAAAATTATAATAATATGCCAAGTAGAAAATGTAGGGAACAAATTACTAGGCAGAGCCAAGAGAGATTTATGTTTAAAATTTGAGGCATTATAGAAGAGCCAAATTTCAGCAGCAACTGTTTGGTGATTGGTGGTTTGATTGATTGCTGATGCCGAGAATACAGTCCAGGGCCTCACACATGTAGGACCAACACCTTCCCACCAAGCAACATCCCCAGTCCACACAGGGGGTTTTAGAAAAGTAGCTTCCACAGCTCATGAGGCATTCTGTTTTCAGAGATGAGAATGTTATGGAAACTACTGCATTCATGCTTTTGTAATCATGAAGGAGACACAAAAGGAGAATGGAATACTGGTAGACCAAATGTCCAGCCAGCTGTAGGCAGATGTCAATAAAACTCCCGTTACTTCCCCCATTTTATAATTCGGGACTTTTCTGAGGCTTGGTAAGGTAGCCTTCCTCACCAATCATTGGGTTTCTTTCCCAGACACGTGTCTCTACAGTGTAAGTGCCCCTGTGTTCTAGGAAGAATTTCAAAGGAAGTAGATCACCCTTCCCATTTCACCACCAGCAAGCTTGTTCTTGTGCCTGAAGTAGCTTATGCAGTTATGTAAATGGCAAACTGGCCAAAATACAGACTTTAAAATAGGTGGTCCATTTGAGCAAAAAGAATATTAATGAATTCAAATTAGCATACAAAGGGATACAAGTTTACCTCCCTAGAGCTACCTATACTGACCTAGGATGAACTTCTTTTTTCTTCAGGACAGAGATTAAACCCAGGTCCTCATTACGACATGGCAGAGTAAGGCAAACTCAACATGAGAGATACAGGACTGAATTGTTCTCCGCCATGTCCATACAATTCTGTGTGAATGTGAGACAAATTTTGAGTTATTATAGGCAGGGAACGTATTTTGGCATACAAATGTGAAAAAATACAAAGTATCATGAGAACAAGAATACCACTTCAGTAGTTTAAGTCAGAGAATAAAATGTTGATTTCTCAGAAATGTAACTGAGATCACTAGCAAGATTGTTACCAAAAACAATAAAGTTATGTTTCTTTGGCATATCTTAGAGAAAAATAAAATTGAATTATCCCAGGTAAAAATGAAATAAGAAACATTCCAAATATGTCCAAGGAAAATATAGTAAGTTTAGAACCTTGAAATGCATAAAAAGTTTTAAAAATGGTACAAAAGCCAGACACTGAAAAGAAACATAAATTTAACTACATAAAAATTCTCCGGGGCAAAATCGATCCTAAATAAGCTAAAAAAACAAAACAAAACATAAATCCCTTAATATTTTAAATGTATATTTTAATCTATAATACTACCTCAATGCAAATTTTACAAACATCCTATGGAAAATGAAAAAGAATATGAATAAATTACACATGCATGCACGCGCAGATAACTTTCAAAATTCAAGAGCTACATGTTCTATTTCTACCAACTACATTTTTATATGAAAGCTTTTGTTCAAAGCATGCTGATTTTATAAAACTGTATTCCTTTTAGCCTTAATAATCACAAAATTTTGGAACATTATTTGCAATATTATTCATCACATGAGTCACAGGTGAGTAGGAAAGCCTCATTAAAACACTGGGAAAGGCTCTAAGGACAGTACTGGACAGCAAGTCATCCCGATACCTGCTAGAGCTTTTCTGTTGGTGGAAGAGGAAGGTGGGGGCCAGAGATCTAAAGTCTTCAAGCCATTAACGTTTAACATATTCATTCAGAAGTTCATCCTACGGGACAGTCTCAGTGTATGTTCATTTCCTTCCTAAAGAATGCAGATGGGGTGGGTATTAGGAGGAGTGGGTTAGGCGTGGATCAGGGATAGAAATGTTTCATAGACTTTTATTTTTGGTCTGTGCTTCTTGTCGTCAGGACTTTTTATTTTCTGTATCGTCAGCTCTTAGAGGAAGAGAAAAATGGCAGCAGTAATAATTTCCTTTCTGTAGCACTTACCTGTAGATAATAGAGAAGAAATTGAAAAGCCTCTGCTTACTCTGGATTCCCACATGAATATCTGTGTGGCTTTGGGCAAAGCACATTATGTCTCTGAACTTTAGCCTCTTTATAAGTAAAAGCAGATGTTTGCGTTAGATTATTCCTCTAGTGTGCATACATTATTCAACAGCACTGTATGGCTTGTTGGCAATTTGAAGGAAGATAGGCTATTTTTCAAGTCTAAAGCCTATGGGTTTGACACTGATTGGCACATAGTTAATGCTCAATTAGTGTTTGCTGAATTATCTTACATTGACTGGATTGCTTCTAAGTCCTCATAGCAGTAATGTATTATTAATTGCCATTCGGAAATATTAATGGTAAAAACATTGGTGTCCTATTTGCTGCTAAGAAACCAAATATGAAGAAAACGTTCCATACAAATAAAAGCATATGTAGATTTTGTTGAGCCTAGCATAAGATGATAAATATCTATTCCCCATAATACTAAAATAACAGAATGTACAATAATCAAATCTATGCAAATTTTCAACTTCATAGATTTTATATGGGTGTTTGATATTTAGATGGATAAAGGATAAATACTGAAGTACTAAGAGAGTGTATTCATTTATAACAATGAGCTCTTTTTACCTCCCCTTAAAAAGAATCATATTTTTAAAACTTCTTTTCCAGATATTAATCAGAATGAAGAATGTTGTGAACTGCAATTTTCACAGAATTTGTATAAAATGAGCCACTTTTTAGTAGACAGGTGCTAATAAGCATCATAATAAATTAATTCTTCAGAGTAACAATGTATGAAGCTCACTTGCTTTATTTACAGTTACTATTATAGCCACTTCCACCGGGGCCTTACAAGTTCAGTATTTAAAATAACACACACAGGGCCGGGATTTAGCTCACTGGTGCCGCCACCTGTCTCCCAAGATCCCGAGCTCCATCCCCGGTACCAAAAAAATAAATCAAATCACACAACACACACAAAGGTGTCCCGCAACCCAGGAGAAAGTTTCCTCACGAACTGGGAGCTCTTGTTCCTTCACCGCAGCTCTGCAAGTTTGAGCCAGCGCAGGGGCTGATGGGAGGAATAACCCTATTTTCTGTATAATGAGTGGAAACCCTTGCTCTAGCACAGTGAAACCTTCCCTTTGGCTTCACAGACGTTCCGTTTATAACAAGACTCTAGGACAGTGATGAAACTTTTCAGAGAGGAGCACCCAAACTGCGACCCAAACCCCACTTACTTATCACGAAGTGCCAACTCTGCAAATAAACCAAAATACTGAGGTATTCATTCAGAAAACAAAAACAACAACCAAAAAAAACAACAACAACAACAAACAAAACTCATACACTCACATTTGTTGTTTTTAAAGAAGAGCAACGCACATGCCGTGAGTTAGCCACAACTGCCCCAGAGCGTGTAACCGCTTGATGGTTCCATCTGTGAAACACTTAGGATAAAAACTACACATCACAGGAATCAAAGCACACACGAGAGACAAAACTAGTAATGGAAAGACTTGAAATAAAGTTCCAATTTTGTTCCTGAGTAAAGCTAGGTATAAATTCTAATGGTACTTAATTCCTCCGAACACGAACGGTTGCACCTTACACAAGTATGGTGAATCGAGCGCTGGCGAAACCTCCGCCCTCTTCCAATACCGAAGAAGGAGGGGTCTACACAGCACCTGCTCTAACAACACGAACTGCGCCTTCAGTTTTTCAGGGAGTACATGCAAATACACAGCGGACACATGAGTTATCCACTGGCATTCCTTAAACAAAGTACTCCGAAGTCCTTTCTTTTGTAGGAAGATGGTATTGAAAACATGAGTATGAAACAAGATCAACATTAAAGACTAACTTCCACCATGCTAACAGAAATTTCAAATTGTTCGACCGTATTCAGAATTTCTTAAGACTATCAGCAGTCTTGTGACTGTTTACCAAGACAGACAAAACAGGAGCCAGAGCAGGGTGAAGTTTTCCATCCAAAGCAGGTCACCAGAACGGGACATAATTTAGGTATGTGCTTTTATTCCACAGGTAAGAAACCTCTGAGCCCAGGGACTGTTTTATTTTCTTCCTGTGGCCCAGAAGCTTGAACCCAGGGCCTCTATACTAAGCTGATCTCCAGTAGTATTTTTATTATTATCATTATGAAAAACAGTATTGCTAAGCCACTCAGTTGCCCAGACTGGACTGAAATGTGTGTTCCATCTCAGCCTCCCACAGGGCTTTGCGGAAAGTTCTAGAAAAGGCTAGTCATCGAACTAGCTGGTAATTGAATCTCAAGGTACACGGGGAGCTTCCAGGAACAAAATTATCATTTCCACAGCCATATATGTTCAGACCACAAATATCTCCTGCTTTTTAAAGTTCTTTTTTTCTTAAGAATGTGAAAGGAAAAATCTGAAATCAGGACAGACTTTAAAAGTCTGCACAGTTTACAAAACATACATATAAATACTGAGTGTTGCTTTGAGTAAAAAGTAAATGCAGTAACTTCAAAGGATTAACAGAATCTCCCTACTCAACTTACTCTCGTAGAGATGACCCCGACTGAGAAAATCTGGTTTTATTTGCTCCATTAAAAGAGTAGGGCAAAATAACCACATGGGAAGTTGCAACCGAGGATTATGGAATAGCTTCAAAGAAGACATCTAAGATTTTACTTATCATTTTTTAAAATTGGAAAGTATATGCTATAATCCTGTTAAAGTGTCCTAACTCAAGAGTCTAGAAAAATCATAACAAAAGCATCACCTAAAAATTATGCTACTGAATGTGGCAAACGCAGAAGAGAAGATAAGGAGCATTCTGTTTTTAGGAGAAAGATGTAAGTCTTGCTTAATAGGGATCATTCTGAGCATACCATAATAAAACCTGAATTATGCGCTTCTCATTTAAAGGGGGCATATGTGCAGCCACTGGAAATTTAATCTATCTTTCACCCTCAGAGCAGAATGGTTTAGGTTCAGCCCCTGGACTTGGCCAGTGGGTAGGGAAAGCTCTTGTGATGCTAAGATACAGTCCTGCTACTCTGGAGGTCAAATGTCCAGCCTCGTTCATGTCCTTTCCACACTGACCTTGGGATTTCAGAGGGGCAATGTCCTATCCCTGAGCTCTTCCAGCTGGAGCTGGTACAGTGACAAACATTCCTCCTGCCAAAACCTCAGTGGCTTCTTTGCCACCCAGGTCACTTTTGTACTCTGTGTCGGAAGTTAGTACCGTCCTGAGAATTGTGCTTCTGATATATTTCAGCACCCTGGAGTGCAGAATGAATAGTCACCTCCAAGGCACAAAAAACAATAAAATATGAACTCTGACATAACACTTTGAATTGGGAACAGCAAAGGAGACTTTTGTGAGGACCACATTAAAAATATTTTGACTTATTAAAGTTAGGCATGTACATGTTAGTGTTCCTGAGAGGCACCGAGGGTTGTCATGTCCCTGAGGTTTAATGTAGTTCTTTTATCTATGTCTCTGTATTTCCTTCTTAGGATTAAGATATTTTTAATTATTCAAATGCATGTATATAGAACACAAATGTCCAGTTTCCTTCTTCTTCAAGAAGAAATATTTGGAGCATTTTTGGTGGCAAATTATTTTTTCAAATTTTTATAACAAATTATAATACTTTAAGGAACTAGGTGACATTTTTGCAAGAAAATTATTTTTTCAAAATAACACTGAAGGGCCAGGCACGGTGGCACATACCTGTAATTCCAGCATTTGGGAGGCTGAGGGAGGAGGATCGCTGGGAGTTTGAAGCCAGCCTGGGTTACACAGTGAGTTCAGGACCAGCTTGAACTACACATGGAGACCTTGCTTCCAAAAACTAAAAACCAAAAACCAAAACAAAAGCAAAAAGCAAACAAACACTGCAGGGAGGGGAGGAGGGTGGGAAAAGAAAGAATTAACACATGCTATGTGCAAATTCCCTAGCTATGACATATATGATTATTACGTGTAGCGACCATGAACTAATAAAAATATTTAAAAAGCTTCAGCTAGTGTGGCAGCACATGCCCGTAACCTCAGTATTCTGGGAGGCTGAGACAGGAGGATAATTAAAAAAAAAAAGAAAACAAAATTGTTTTTTTTTTTCATTACAGCGATGGAGAGTTGTGTACATTGCCAACCCGTTTTATTGATTTGTTTTTTTTTTATTTGGAAACAAAGTCTCACTAGGCTTCCCAGGATGGGCTCAACTTTGCAGCCCCTTGAAGTAGCTGGGATTGCAGGCCTGCACCAACAGCTCCTGGCTTCAGTTCATATATTTTATAATTAGAAGTTGCATTCTAAGCCTTTCGTAGTAGAAGCCTTGTTTTAGAGAAGATGACGGCTTCAGAAGAATCATGTAAGAGGTGAGTCAGGAACCAACCAACGCATTATTGGGCATAAAAGAATAACTACCTGATACCAAAGTATAATACAGGGCTGTCTGATGAGAGTTTAGCAATGCACAGCTAGAAGATCTAGAAACAGTCCTGATGTGTCACGTAGTTGCAAGGACATATCCCAGAATTATTCCACTGTGGTCCTTCTCGGTAATCCTCTTACGGACTTGCATTGTACCTCACACCAAGGAAGTCCCTACTCTCAAAATATGGAAATTGCCATCTTCCATATCTAAGCACCAATGTACATGTCCAGGATATAATGAGTAGATCAAAAACCAGGAATGAGGCTGAAAAAGCAATCTGCTCATGGATAAGGAGACACGGTAGGGCACTAGCACAGCTGAAACCGCTCATACACCACCCGTTTGCCTGCAGTCATTGTGTGCTACCTCTAGGAAGATTCTGTGATGTCAAACGTGATTTGTAAAAAGTACTTTAATTGGTCTAAATGGAATGTTGAACTTAAAATGGTAGCACATAACATCAGATAAAAATTCAAAGCAACTTTAGGTGGGTTGATCAAAAAACCATATATAACTGCTGGGTAAAGCAGAACATGCCAGAAATTACAGCCCTCTGGAGGCTGAGTCAGGGTGATTGTGAGTTTGGGGCTAAACTCACTATTTAATGAGCTCAAGGCCAGCCTGCAGTACAGAGCAAAATGATGTTTTAAAAAAAAGCATACACACACACACACACACACACACACACACACAACCAAAAGATACAGGTATCAAAGACAAAATGCACTTAGAACATCATAGATGCCTGAAAATTAGGTGGGAATGCTGCTGCTTACAAGCTAGTATTAACAGAACTATTGTGTTTGACAGAAGGAAGATTTAAATGAATAAGTGAGATGCAAATATTTGGGAACTAACTAGTCTACCAAAAAATAACCAGCTATTCTATAGACAAAGCAGAATTTTCTGTGTCCATACAAAATAGAATACGTAGCAGGCATTCGTTTGAAATGGAAGGAAATATTTATGATGAGGGTGGTGACAAACAATTGTAATGAGGCTACAGGCAAAACTACGTCTAAGTTTTTCAGAAAAATGAAACATTGCACAATGCTGCCTTCCTTCAATACCCATCACTTTGTGAAAGACATCATCTGCCGTATATCAACCAGTTAGCACAACTGCAAACTAATCTGCCATCAAACAGAAAATAGGACTGACACACGGAAAGATGGACATCTCCGTACGCCTTGATACGCATTTGGGGAAATTTTCCAGGTAAGTAATGTCAGCTGACTTCAGCGTTTGCGTCAAAGGAGTTGTATTCAGGCTCAGACTAGGCTGTAATGATCGCTTTAGTACTCTGCCAAGAGCAAGGGAAAGGAGAAGTCCGTAAGAAAATGAGTCGCCAAGAAGTAGTTTCTTTGGTACCCAGAACCCACCTTAGACGGTGGAAATCGGTATGGAGATCCCCAAAAACGAAACCTGGAAGCTCCATTTGATCCATCTTCTCCCCCTTTCTTTCTGAGTTGAAGACATCATGTTACGGTGACTCATACTCACCTGTGCTTACGGCAGCACAATTTGTAGGAGCTAAATCTTGGAAGCAGCCTTCCACGTCAGTCAAATGATGAATGGATAAAGAAAACATGGTGTTTATATACCAAAGAGCACTACACTCCCATAAAGAAATACAAATTTAAGTCATTTGTAGGAAAACGGACGCATCTAGAGACCCTAATGTTAAGTGAAATAAATCAGACACATGAGTTTTAATAGCACACTGTTTCCCTTACGTAAGAAACACGATTGTAAATAAACAGCAAAATGAAAGACAGAGAATAGGAAGCAGGGAAGTCGTTTTTCTCAAATGCTACGAGCATCAAGAGATGGATAGAGGGAAGGGCAGAAAGGAGAGAAAAAAGGGGCGGGAAAGGAAGCACAGGTATTATGTTCGTGCACCAACTCCCCACAAGAAATGTCAACACGAGGCACCACAAACATGTACTTGGTAAACAAAACAAGCAAAAAGGTAAACAGAATAATGAACATGGAGGCGTAAGGGTACTGGGTACAACTACAGGGGAAGTGTTTCTTAGTGAGCACCTGCAGAAGAGATGCTTGACGTAGGACAGGAGGCAAAAAAATCACACAGGAAACTCCATGGTTAACTAACTACAAAGTGTCCTTTTGATATATTGGCACTGTGATACGTAAGATAACGTCACGAGATTTACTAGAATTGCTCTTTTAATTTTTTTATGAGAACATTTTTAATAGTCTATGTCAGATAAGAGTGGCTAAAAGATAACAGTAGATAATTTAACTTTTCCCTAAAAATACTCTTCGATAAAGTCTAGCTGGGGACACTATTTGAGCTCACTGTGAGATTGTTAATATCAGGTACGTGAGTTATATGCTACTCATAAGGGCAAACTCCTAATATAGAGGGTGTTTTTGCTTTGTGCCAGGGAAAAATATTTAAATATTTGTAGTCTTTCCCCAAATGGAATGTGCTAGCTTGTGAAGCTTAAGCCCCTTCCTGCAGGCACAGGGGCGAGAGCAGCAAGCAGGCACCGGGTGAATGGAAGCCACCGTGGAGACGTGTTATCCGGAGTCAGGCTGCATCTCCAGTGCAGTGAGTCTGACTCACACAAGTTGAATAAATGTAACAGACGCAGGTCTTAACGTCCCCTGACTATTTTAGCGGCAATTAATGATTGGCACTGAATACTTTTACGGGGCATAATTTGTTATGCTCCCTTCCCTAGCAATAAATTTAAATCCTTTCAATTCCAGGTAATTGTATACAATTATTTCTGATCTTCAGTCCTATGTGTGAAGAAAAGAGGTTATGTGTAAGTAATTAGCGGTTGTGGAAATGATGCTGCTTGGGCATGTTTGTGGCATATAAATTAGTAAGGCTCTTCAAATGTAAAAATAAAACGGTCCTGTGAGACTTCTACCATAAGAAGCAAAAACAGCCAAATACATGGAAGGAAGGGTCGTTTTATGCTATTCTAGAAGTAAGAGTTGGACACAGTCAACAGAGCAATGCACCCAAGTAAGAGTAGCTAGGACACAGCGATTCTTTTAACTCAAGAAAGATTGATCAGATTATTTTACAGTGTTTGTTTTACTTAAAGGTCTAAAAGTATTACAAGAATGCTATTTTTCAAATGGAAAGTTGACAGTTTTGAATTTAAATATGTGTCATGTGTTTATTTCTCCCTATTTCAAGATACTTTGCTCACCTAGTGACATGTGGGAAGTGAACCTTATTTAATTTTCTAGTTCACAGTTTATGGGGTAGGAATATGGACCATACCCAACCAATAAATGGTGCCATGGATTATTCTGTGAAGGCTGGGAGAGAATATTTTCAAAGCCTAAAATAAAAATGCCAAAACTTATCTGTGGACACAGGGCTCTAGATTTTAGATCCACCCAAATCGGCCAGGCTCATCTTCCCAAGGACCAAGTTTAGAGGCTTTAGGGGGCTGTAATACAAAAACAAAATGAAACAGAAAGCTGCCCAGCAGTGTACGACAACTGAATGGCTCTCTTCAGCAGATGTCCTCCCTCTACCAGCAGATGTGGGGACTGAGCGGATTCAATCTTGAAATCTTGTGGCTCTGGCATCTGAGACAATCCTCCTCCACAATCTCCTTTGCCCACAAAGAAAATCACACAGGTTTCCTGCATCTTTGCAAAGAAAGGATATATTTGCCTCCATTTTCTCTTGACCAAATATAATGTCTTAACCATGGCTTCACCTAACTGTAAGGTGGGAAGAAAAGAAGCATCTTCTACACCGAAAAAAGAAAACTCAGATATTGATGTGCACAATTAGGATCTCTCACCTTATCCTTACAATTTGTAACAACTGCTACAGAGGTAGAAGGAAACAATCAAGGGCCAAGTGCTAATGCTCATAATTCTATTGAATACCAATTGGAAAAATAATAATAAAGGAAGAAAAGCACTTAAATGTGCAGAAGATGGAAAATATAGGTCCATCAAGTGAGTGCCATGTCCTTGTTCCTTTTCTATTACTGAACTCCTACCTGAATGTTTGCACAAAATATCAACGAATCCATGAGCTCATGATTCTTACCCTTGGTCTGTACGTATAGGACTTATGTTCGTACCATGACAATTTACATCCAGATAGGATACTAATAATAGTAGTACATTTAAGTTTGTACATCATTTTAATTTTTCCAAAGTATTTTCATATCTATGCTTAGCAACTAAAAAATGTAAGATAGGATTATGTGAGTTTTTCACTCTAATTTATACATGCAGTATAAGAAACTTAGAAAACACAAAGGTACTTAGAATAACACAAAGTATATTTGTTTGTTTGTTTGTTTGTTTGTTTGTTTCTTTCTTTCTTTCTTTCTATCCATCCCTCCATCCATCAACCTACCTATCTATCTAGGGAATCAAACCCAGGTTTTGTTGCATGCTAGGCAGGGCCTCTCCCCCTGAACTACAGACCCAGTATCAAATTTTCAACTTTTATTTTTGAGTGTAAGATAAGGATAGTTTGGCATTAGTAAAAAGCACATAAAACATTAAGAAGTGTGCACAGGTACCAACTCCCCATAGTGAACACGATCATTATGTACTGCAAACGTGTACTAATAAAAATACAAAAATTTAAAAAAGGAAATTATTTTTAACTCTCCAGATTGGAGACAACATTGAAGTCTTAGAAAATACAGCATTACAGATGAATAATTTGAAAGAAATTTCACGACTGAAGCTAAACACATCGTATCAGAAACTTCAAAAAACAGTCAAATTCATACAAATTTTCTATTTAAAAACTGAGAACTGGAATGAAGAGATGAAGATTTCATTCATCACTGTCTCCCTGCAGGAAGAAATTCCATAGACTTTGCTTCATTTATTAGCGGCATAGTTTTACATATATAAAATGCACACTCACAACTTGAGCTTGGATTGGAACAATTTATTCTTCTTGGATTTTAAAACAAGCACTATTGGAATTTTTCTTTACTTACTATATAGTGCATGGAACCTCACTTAACTGCAAATGTTTCAACATTCTTGAAGACTACAGAGCAGGGTTATTACTCAAACGTAGGTAGAATTGGGTTTAATGTTAAAAGTCCTGGTGTGATGGCACCTCACAGTAGTGTTTGGGATCCAAAGATTGAATTGAAATTTAGCATGTTTTGCATACACTCTGTGACTGTAGATGAATGAACTAACTTCTCTCAGCCTTGGTCGCATCTGGAAAATGGTACAATGCCCTCTTTCATGGAAGATGGAAATGAGACTTCATGGTTAAGTGCTCAGCCATGCGGCTGATACACAGTAAATGCTTGAGAGTTGGATTTCCCTTCCACTATACATCACTGTGCGTATGTTATTATTTTGACCTTTGTAAAGGTCCAAACTCCAGGTGCAGAAAGTGAGGTTTATGAATTGGAACAAATCGCTGTAATTATGCACACAGATATAAAGCCCGGTGCATCATAAGCATTAATTTATCTGATATAAGTGAAAAATGCTGTAATACGATTTTCTGTAAATATTTCAATTCCTGCATGTGAAGTGAGTTCTTCTTTATTGAAACAAATTTTTATTACAGACAGTTCCAGAGCATTATTTTTTAGACTGAGAATCATATAACCAAATAGTGTATATTTTATCTGATTTATAATATTAGTTTGCATAATATCACTCACATTTTAGTACTACTCTGACTTGAATTTTACATTTTTTTACTTTTCCCTAGACTACAGCACAAAAAGCATCTTTCTAGAGTGTGTTAGAATAATTCAGAATTTTTTTTCAGGTAATTCTATTGACCCCTCTTCAAGTCACTGTTTAGTTTGCAAATCATAACTGAAAAGAATTGCACAGTAATGAGTCGGAACTGGATGTGTGAACAGGTATGGAGGACCATTCTGTCCCCAGGGGTAGAAGTAGAAATGGGGAAGAACGGCCATCCGGCCAGCTTCCTGGTCCTGTAGGTAGTGAAAGCAAGTCCATTTGAGTGGGTGGGGCAATTTTCCATTTTATTTTATGCGTCAGATCGGTGACAGAGCCCTCAAACAACTCAATGGGATCAGAATGCAAGTTGGGCATGAGAATTGTTTATTTAAAATGGAATGAAATGAGACAGATTGGAAGATAGAAAAAGTTTCAGAAGATCTTTGTGTTGATTGAGAACTGGAGGGGCACACTGACAATTCAAATAACAAAGGCATAATTTGGCAGAAAGGAGAGTTAAGGCGAAAAGAGATCTCAATTGTGCACCTAAAAAATGGTTTAGGATAGAAAACTTTTCAGGGGTTCTAGCTCTTTAATGATGGAAACAGAGAACCAAAGTTTCTGCTAGCTATAGGATGACACCTTCCAAACAAATGCTTAAGCAAGTCTTCCCATTTTCAGAATGGCTGAAGGCGATGGAGGAAGGGCTAACCCTCAACCCAAGGATGAATGCTGGCTGATAATTTCATCAGGATATTTAACACTGTTGAGGAAAAATGTAGTTTAAATCTCTTTAGATCCTGCTATGGCTGAAACAGAGCATGGAAGGTACCACTGTCAATCGATGCTGCTTTCTTTGGGAAACATTTCTATGCAGTCCTAACCAAAGGTAATGAAAAATCCTACACATCCCTCAAAAATATCCACACAATGAAGGAATAAACTACTCTAAATAATGAGAAGCTCGTCCTTGCTGAGGACTAGGTAGAGTACTGAAATGACATTTTAATGTCAACTTACCTTTCATTTATCTCACAGGGGTCCAAAAGGGAAGACAAAGTAGACAGAATGTACATCAAAGTCAGTTCTCCCAGGAAGAATCAAGGTCAGGACAAGTGGTACTGAGAAGAGAGACTGAGCCCAGTACCCTGTGAGAAGGGCACAGTCCAGTGGCTTTTAAGAGTGCAAAGATCTGATCCTTCTGGGTGCTGTCATTCATCTTACTAAGGGCAAGACTTCAGTACATTTCCTAAACAGGATGATCTACCCTCAGAAGTATAGATTAGTGGGAAGTGCGTGGATGTGGAAAGTAGGAGCGACTTGGAAAGAGGAGTCGTGATAAAATGCTCCTCAGACATTTACTGAGAAAACCGGAGGAGTATTTGGGAGCAAGAAGTGGTGGACAACTGTGAGGGGAACTCCCTTCAGTCTTCCACTCGAACTCAGCAACGTCCACTTAGTACAGGAGAGAGAGAGAGAGAGAGAGAGGTGGAATCCATCAAGTTGAAATCTGTAATCCTCTTGGTTCAGTATCATAGAAGAGGTCACTCAGAAGCCAGGAAATCTGGGAGGACCCAGGAATGTAAATCATATAAATTTTCAAAATATAAAAAAAATAAAATAAAATGGGCTCTATAATCCCGATGAAGTTCAGAACATAGTTGGATCTCAAGGGTGAATTTGAAACTCAGCACTGTTTCAATAATATCCTAAGAGAAAAGAAAACTGCCGGAACCAAACATGAATACCCAGCTCAGAAAAATATACAACATAACAAAAACATCTTTTATTTCAACAGCTATTTTTTAAAATCAAATAAAACATCTTCATCATGCATATCATGTATTTATCAGGTGACTGCTACTGAAATTTAGAGTTTCTTTGTGCAAAAACACAGTGCCTTCAGCATGTGTCTAGCTTTACAACACAAAAACCAAAACCTTTAAAAACATTGGTTATTTTCTCAGACCCCCTCTATGACCCTCTTTATCTTTTTGCAGGTGCTTTATCTTAGAAAAAAAAGTTTCCCCTTGGTACTTTCTGTGTCATATTGCATGGTCTTTTTTGGTAATTTATCCCTTTTCAGTGGTGAGTTCGATTCCTTACCGAACAAATGTTACCTCTGTTTGAAATGTTCTCCTGGATCGTGAAGTTGAGTTTCCAAGATGTACCTACCTGGACTTCAGTGGATCATTCGACATGGGCTAAAGTGAGACTGATCTTCAAATGGCCTTATGAGTGTCAATCAAATTCAGGAGATGGAAGGGAGGGAAGAATTTTGGATTAAGTTGATGGAGAAAGAAAAACATCCTCCAGATATTAATGGTGAGGGAAAGAAAAGTCACAAGAGGCTAACAGGGACACAAAACCAAAACCAAAACTCACCAGATCTTCGAAGTCACCAGCAGATCCAGAAGTCCACGCCTGACAAAAACCCAAAGACAGAGAAAACAAGATGTTTTAGTTTTTGTTTTTAAAATACAAAGACAATACAATGTTATATTTCTTCAACTTTTTGACAAGTATTGAGGGCCAGTAAAATAATTTAGGGAATTATTTTTCTAGGTAAATATGTCTTTCTCTTAAAAAGTGTTTTAAGTACATTGTTCTATTATAACAAAGAAGTAAATACAGGCTAGCTCCAGAAAGTATTTTTCCAATTATTCAGGAGAGTATAAAACTAGGCAGTTAATTCTCTCATTCTCAGAAGTAGGGAGAATATTATGAAACATATTTAAGTTCTCCAGTGTTCAGTATAAACATTTAATTTTTAATGGGATATGTAGACCACAGCTTTGTTCATGAAAACATTTCCTATTTTTCAGACCTGTGTTAACTATCAGACAGCAATTGTAGCTTTAATTCACTTGTGAAAAGTAAATTCATGGAAGAGAGTATGATGACACAAATAAAGGGCTTTTAATTTCCACATTATATTAAAATGTAGCCTTTATGTTTTAAAGCTGTGTGAAGTACAGACAAAAGGCAATATCTGAGCAGCTCCAATTCCCAGGAGAAGCCTTGCACCTGCCATGGGATGCAAAGGTTTTATAAACATCGTCTCCCATAAAGGCAACGGCAAACAGTATGAGGCCTTTGGTAAATATGACTGCCTGCGTCTGTGTTTGAGCAGAAATACTGAACTTCCAACCATTTTTTTTTATAAAATAAAGGATAGTATTGTTTAAACATTGGACAATAGCCTTTCCGTTTTGCTTTAGGAGCCAAGTTTGAAATTACATATTGTGTGAGTGTTCAAACACGTATCTTTTCCTGAAAGAGAATGAAGGACACTATGCACACGAAGAGGAGTTAACACCACTGGTCTTTCTGGGTGTGCCCCGTGTTGTGTGCAAGTGTGCATGAGGTCACTCGGGTCCGGCAGAAGGTTCTCAGTAATGTCGCACCCCCGACTGGAAAGAACCGGCCCCAAATGAAGCCATTAAATTTCCTTTCCTGGGGCCTAAAATCATTTGAGAGACACATGGTTCACAGAGTACTAGCCAGTCGCGCCGGATCTCGCCTTGTGAGAGAGCTCACTGAATTCCTCAGCCAGCTTCTAGTGTGCACAGTGGACACACTGGAAATTTCGATCCCTGGACCTGAGTTAGGTTTATATTTGCCACGGAGAATTTCTGATAAATTTTCTTTTATTTTCATATTTTAAGTTACTTTTTTGTTGTGAATTATCAACTATAAAAGAAACATACAAGCATGTAAATACTTATTCTCTTTGCAGATCAAGAAAAACGACTTGAGCCAAATGTGGTGGCACACACTTGTAATCCTAGCACTCAGGGAGGCTGAGACAGGAGGATTACAAATGAGAATTCAACAACCTAGCAAGACTCTGTCTCAAAATAAAATATAAAATAAAAACCAGGCTGGAGATGTAGCTCAGTGTAAACGCCCTGGATTCATTCCCCAGTGCTAACACACACACACACACACACACACACACACACACACACACACCGGAAGCCAACATATAAAAGCTGTGTCACAATGTTATAAACATGGAGCTGTGTGCAGGGACCTGTGGGATGACTGTATTAATAGCACATATTCACCAGAATTTCACAGGGCATACTGACTGTGCAGGGCAGGGAGGGACAACCCCTAGAAGCCCCCTGAAATCTCACTGAACATATCATACAGCCTTGATAAACTATTATATGTGCTTGGTAATGTTTCCAGAATTGTAGTTTCCCTATTTAATTTGCCTTAGCCTTGAGCTTTGTATGAGAGGAGTCATACAATTCTACACCTGGTTTCTCTCTCTTAACCCATTGGTCAAATCCATCATCCCTGTGGCTCACAATTTAGTTAGCACTCATTTTCACAAGCTTCACCAGCTTTGTTATCTGCTTGATTATAGCTACCGGTGTACTGGGTGACACATATCAATGGATTATAATATAGATCTCCATGGTTACTATGTTTTTAGTATGTTTGCATATATGGATTACTCATATATTTAGTCATTTGAGAAGATACATTTTTAAATATCTTAGTGGTTTTCTATGGGCTGTCTTTATCTTATTGATCTTTAAAACTGCTTTATACATTTTGGATTTGAGTTATTTTTTGGTTCTGTGTTTTGAAAATGCACTTTCCGCACTGTGGCTTGTTCTTAGGTTCTTTTATGGTGACCTATGTTGGATAGTCAATTTTAATGTATTTAAATTTATCATTTTCTGTATATTTTTCTCTTGCTATTCCCTGTTTATTATAGACACATGTAAGTTCTTCTCTACTTTCTTCTCAAAGTGTTTTTATGTTATAATTCTTTTACCTTTCACATCCAAAGTAAAAGTCTCACAAAAGTGATGGTTTCAGCATTGTAAATTAGACTGACCCTCATCATTTTAGCTTTGACCACCAAATTGGATTGAGAATATCACACTTTTCGTACTGTCCTGCATTTGCTACTTTTTCCCTACGTCAAGTGCTCATAGATGCTTAGCTACGTTTCAGTGTATTTCCTTAGAGTATCTGCCTGTGTTATGTTGTCTCACACAACACTGCAATCCCTTTATATTTGGTAAAGCAGGCTTTTTGTCTTTGTGTACAGTAATAGCAGATTGACTATCCCTTTATTTACAATTTACACAATATACAATTTACTGCTTTAAATTACATACTTCAGTGGTATTCAATATACTCACTCAGTGTTGTGGAAGTATCACCATGAATTCCCCGATGTTTCCAGTATCTGGAAAGGGAATATTCCTGTAGCCATCAATCCTGACTCTTTTATGTCTTCCTTCCCTGGTGACCCCTGATCTCCTTCATCTGTCTCCATGGATTTATCTATTCGGATTCACACAATATATGGGCTTTGGTGTCTGGTTTATTTTGACACAACGTATCCAAGACCTCTCGGTGCTATAGCACGCAACCGTGTTTTGTTCCTTTTTCTGGCTGTAAGATATTGTGTTGAATGGACGGAACACATTCATTCCTCCATTCATTAGCAGAATCAGAATTGTTCTCACTGTTTGGCAATTATGAATGAAGCTGCTGTACACTCTTGCTGTGTGCACATGATTTCATTCCTCTGAGTATGTACTTGGAAGAATTTCTGGATCACATGATAATTTAACTGAGAAAATGTAACACTGCTTCCTAAGTGGCTGGTCATTTCGTATCCCCACCACCACTGTATAAGGGTTATAATTCTTTTCACCTTTGCTAACACATGCCATTTTCATTTTTTAAAAAACATTATAGTCATCCTAGTAAGTACACAGGCATCTCATTATAATTTTCATTTTGTGGTTCCCTAAAAAAAACTGAAGTTGATATTTAATATAATTATTGGATACTTATATATCATCTGTTGAGAAAGGTGGAGTCATACATATCCTTGAATTGTTTGTTTTTGTTTAGTTCAGTGTTAAGTATCTGGATATTACCTCTTTATTAGATGCACGATTTACAAATATTTTTCCATTCCATGGATTGATTCCTGTTATATTTTATCAGTCCTGGTATTTCATATTTATCACTTGTATGTAGATGTACAATTTTCTATTGACATTATTTGAGCAGCATTAATAAGATATTTCATTAAAATAGGTAATTTACCTCTATATTCTTTTTATTATCTTCACACTCATACTGTATCCAAACAATGACAGTTTTATATATTCTACTTAAATTCTTGAACTTTAAGAAAGTGAATCTGCAACTGTGTATGTGAATGTGCACAAAGCATACACCCGTGGGTCTCTAGGCCTCTCTATAATGTTTTCTTTTGTTGTAATATTACACACTCGTCACAGCTATCAGTGAAATACTCACAAAAGTGGTTAGTTGATGATCATCTGCTTTATCAGTTTGTTAAAAAAACAAATTTTGGTTTTGTTGATACTATTTTATGCTTGATACAATATGTAATACAGTACTTTGTGTTACCTTCTCATATTCAATATTTATCTTCTTTCTTTTTGGGTTGAATCTATTGTTTCCTCTCTGATTTCTTCAGATGGATGCTTATATTGATTTTCTGCATTTATCTCTTCTTTTAAACAAAGACATTAGAGGAAATGTTATTGCAGCAATTGCTCGAGTTAAAACAGGTTCGAGAACAAGTTCGATTTAAAGGCATGCTTTTTACTTCTCTGTACTTGTAAGTTGTTTAAAATGGTACATTTGGGACAGGATTAGAAAAGTCTCCACTTTCCATTGTGGATCATGGGGAAGTCTTTTTAAGGCTTTTCAATATCGTCTTGTAGTTGTTTATTCACTGTTGCTGGCTTCCCGCCACCGTAGGTTGCTAATTGTCACATTCATGCAAAGGGAACTGTCCTCCACGGAGAGCCCTGGCTCCAAAGGACTCAGTCTAGTCATGGACAAGAGGCCCCAGCTGGAGCTGCTCCCTGGGTTCTGTTCTGCACAACAGCAGGTGACCCCAGGGTGGGCAGCAATCGAGTTGTCTCTAACTTTATTTATATACAGCCCTCCTCTCTCGCTCCTCCTCCTGTTTCACCCTTGTTGATATTATTCGTCGTAGCTCACATTATGGCCACCTGGTCACATCAATTGGGGTTGTAAGGTTTCTATACATGGCACATCTTTATTCTGCTTATTTCCCCTTCCCCTCCTCACCCACTGCCCTTGTTCCCTTGGACCACTTCCCTATTGCATGAGATCCGTCCCTCTGTCCCTTTCTATCTATGTCTTATCACTGTCTTTATGTAGAGTTTACTTTACTCAAAGGAGAGTTACCATATAGTAGCTAAGCTTGTGTGTATCACTTATTTTACTCAACATTATATTTTGCAGGTGCACCTACTTCCCTACAAATGTCTCAAAGGTGTCATTCTTTATAGCTAAGTAGTATTCCATTATATGTTGATGCCACATTTTCTTCATGTAATTTTCTGTTAATGGGCATACAGGCTGCTTCTAGGATTTTGCTATTATGAATTGTGCTGCTATAAACACTGGTATGTATGTATTGCTGTAGTATGATCACGTCTTCAGGAAAGATACCTATCAGGTGGATAGCTGCGCCATGTGGGATTTCTAATTTCAATTCTTGAGAAATCTCCGTACTTAGTTCCACAGGGACGGCACTTGTTCGCACTCCCATTAGCAATGATGGATGTTTGCACCACGGCCATACCAGCATCTTTCATTGTCTGATTTCTTATTGATTCTTAGTCATGGAATCTTAGCATTGTTTTAATTTGCATTTCTCAAATGGCCAGACACGTTAAACATTTTTTCATATATTTGTTGACCATTTGCTTCTTTCCCTGTGAAGTGTCTGTTTATTTCTCTTGCCCATTTCTTGATGCTTACATTTTAGGTGATTTATTATTTTTTTAAACTGCTTTGTATATTCTATATATCAATCCGCTGTCTGAGGAGTAGCTGGCACAAATTTTTGGTTGTCTCTTCACCCTGGTGATGGATTTTTTTTGTTGTACGGGTTTTTGGTCTGACATGATTCCATCTGTTGATTCTCAGTGCTACTTCTTATGTGACCAACGTTGTTCCAGTACCATGCCTTCATTTTTATCACTATTTCTTTGTAGTATAGCCTGAAGTTGGGTATCGCTTTGCCACCTGCTTTGCTCTTATTGCCCCAAATTACTTTTGCTTTTCTGGCTTTTTTTCTGGTTCCATGAATTTTAGGGTTGTTTTGACAATATTAATTCTGCCTTCCCAGGAGCAGGAGAGATTCCATTTTCTGAGTTCTCTCCAGTCTCCTTCTTCAGAGTATTACAGTTTTCTTTATAGAGGTCTTTCTCTCCCTTGATTAGATTAATTCCTAGATATTTCATTTTTCTTGAAGGTTATTATCTTTTGTTATATGTGTATTTGAATTACAGGTTTGACTCAAATATTGGATTTATTTTGGGCATATACTATATTCATTTTTGTACTTTTCTAAATATTTTTTTGTTGATTATTTTACTCTTTACTTACATATAACTTTTCTCTCCCTTGATTAGATTAATTCCTAGATATTTCATTTTTCTTGAAGGTTATTATCTTTTGTTATATGTGTATTTGAATTACAGGTTTGACTCAAATATTGGATTTATTTTGGGCATATACTATATTCATTTTTGTACTTTTCTAAATATTTTTTTGTTGATTATTTTACTCTTTACTTCTACATATAACTATACTTTATATATATATATATATAGATATATATACATATTTAAATTTCTCTACTATCTAGAAGGTTGTTTCAGCTCCAATTACTTTCTACAAAATGCACTTATTCTATTTTATGCCAATCTAAAATGTATTGAAATTTGCCTAATGATTCAGTATCCAGTCAATTTCTATAAATGTTTTGTGCATACTTGAAAAAATATATATGCACCAGAATTCTGTACAGTGTTCTACACATATAGATTCAAATGCTACTCTTACTGTTTTGGATATTAGAAGAAGTGTGTTGCTATGTGGCATTGTAATGGTGAATTTTTCTTTTTTTTTCTTCTGTAAGTTTTTATGATTTCGGTATGGTATGCTATGCTAAAATATACATATATCTTTAGAATTTTTGTACCTTCTTGTTTAATAGAATGTATTATTTTTTTAAAGGGGTCACATTTTATCTCCAATACTACTCCTGTTTCTAGATTGATTTTGTGTGAAATGACTACAACTGTACCAGGCTTTCATTGATTTTTCTCAATAGAGGAGCAAATGATTTTAGGAGAAAGAACTACATGCATGGCTGGCAGCTCACAAGTAGACATTATCAGCTTTTCCAGAGAGAGAGAATCAAATTGTTTTAACTAGGTGAATACAGGTCTCCAACAGGGAAAATCACCTATACAACAGTATTGATACAGCAATACACTCTGTGCACAGGGCCTGAAGTTTATGATGGAAACATACGACCATATCTGAAGATAAAACTGAGAACACATTTAAAAGACATGGAATGGGAAGACTGAAAGAAATTTGAAGATACGGTGAAATAAGTGAATGAACCAGAATCCCCCAATAGCCTGTGCCTGTACTTTACCCATTTTCCTCCCCGGATTGCTTACTCAAAGTGACAAGTTAATGAGCACATAGCTACCTTGTGGTTAAGGACAAAGGACTGGACAAATTATACTACAGCCTTAACCATAAAGATAGGAATTTCCTGCTGGATCCCAAAAACTAGATTTTTTTTTCCAAAAATTGGATTTTAATCTAACTTGCAATCTGTACCTCTGTACTTGCTCAAAGATAAAATCATGATATACTAATGTGTGGTTTTTCCCTTTAAAAACTGGGTTTCCCTCCTTGATCAGTACCAAGGATAACGGGAGTGTGAGCCTATCCTTGGTTGCCAGCTATTAAAGGACTCCTTAAATTTGGACATTTTCGGGGCATGGTCTTTTTCACTGGGACAGCTGTAACAAGGGCAGAGAAGGTTCTGGACATCTGAGTTCTGAGCCCTTCACTAAAGTCCCCTGTCCTCCAGAGATGGTGGAAGGCTTTTGGAATACTGTACATTTCCTCAGTAGATGGTTCTAGAAACCAACTGAACACATAGATCTGGAGATTAGTAGAAACTTTAAACTGGAGGTATAGATTAAGTGTTCATCATTGTTTTAGTACTAAGTGAAGTATAGGAGGAAGAGAAGGACACAAAATTTATCACCGATCACAGATACTGAGGTGAACACTGACTTTTTAGGAGTACAGGACAAAAATGTAATTTGTAAAACTGGTTGAAAATAGTAAGAGAGGTAGAAGTAAGGCATATGCATCATGTAGACCACCAGCAAGAGGGCGTCACCAGGGCAGGATGTTCTTTAGTTTTTCCAAAATGATAAAAACAGAAATGCAGCCCTCACTATTGCCTTTAGTACTACATAATTAATCAAATAATGAAATTGGAAGCTTGCTGCTTTGAACAATGGAAATGAAGCTATGCAATTGGATATATAATTTTGAAATATTTTATTGAAGGGAAGAAAGGGAAAGTTTTAAGGACAGAGATGAAATCCAAGGAAGTGGCCCTTGCTTGTATATCAGTTATGTTACCAATATATGTCATCAGAGGTTCCAAGTCCTACACTGTCAGTCTTGAAAAACATCAGTAGACACAGGAACATTGGTATTTGATTCTCCTTTTGGTGTATCACAGAAATATGCGAAAGCAGAGCTCTCACGTATATGGCCTTGGGTTTCCATTTGCACGTTTCTGTAAGTAGCAACTCTGTCTCCTCACTCTGGGCAAACTCAGACTTTGATCTTCTGCTCAGGGTCCCCTCACTCAGGCTCTCAGCTTCCAGGACTTTACTTCCCACCCTTTCCTTTGTAACCACAGCACCGTAATGAGTGCAGACTGCTGGAAACGTCACCTCTCCAAATAAATCCCTAGAGATACGACCGCAGAAATCAGATTATTTCACTCTGCCCTACAAGGATTCGTGGAACCACTTAGAAATATAACAAAAGATTTCATTTCCACAGATCTCTGAAAAAGTACATTTCCAAGATTAATAACCATGCAAATAAACTGATTTTTGCTGGAGCATAAAGCTTATAATATCATTTTTTTTCTAGTATCTAACTCTCTGATTTTATCACATTTATTTAATTGTATCCTGTCCTTCTAGTTTGTCTCATTGTTACCAAAATGACTTCAGTGATCTGTTCCACTCCCCTGTCTCCTCCCTGCATTCAGCTCCATTTGATGAAGATGCTGCAATAAATCCTTTTTAAAACTTAACCCTACACCCAAGCTTTACCGAGCAGTCGCCTCTTCTCTTCTTTTAGTTTTCTTTCCGATACCCAGCTGAGATGCTGTGCACATCTAGTATTCTCCTTCCATCCTGATAAAGCTTTCCATGGATTTCAGAGCAGATTTTTACAGGGTTAAGTTTCCTGTTCATCTGCTATGAAACAGTGACTATGCTGTGGAAAAATTAATTTGGAAAAGCTTGCCTATGTGCTCATTTGTTTTGTATATTTACTTGAGGATATATTCCGCGGGACAAATATCCATTTATTTTACCATTCTGTAGAGTAAGCTCTTGAAAATTTAATACTTTTTATTTCTACAGAATAAAGTGAAAATGCAGGTGTTTGGAAGATCTAGGTATATGGAGAAAAATCATTAAACATCTTGGTGTTCACAGCTAGTCCTATAGAGAGTGTTATACAAAGTGATTCATAAATATCTAAGTGAGATACAAACAATTTTCAGTTAGGTTGGTGTCCATGGTGACTCAGAGAGTGCGTACTGAAGCATAGAAATCATTTGGAAGAACACTTCACATTTGCAACATTAACCTACTGTTTTCCTGGTGATCCCTGAGGAGATAATTTTTTAGTTTCTGTTTTCCACAAAGGGGTAGCAAGGTAAATAGAATCAGATCTCTCTGTTTGTTTTATCTTTGTTCATGGTAAATATAAAAGAAGTAATATAGAGAGATTTCCGACCAATCCTCAGATAGGAAAAGATGAATTTTCCTTTTTTATTGTCCTTTCCTTTGTCGCGCTTAAATATGGGAATGAGGTGGTTTTGGATAACAATAAACTGAAAAGAAGGAAACGTAAACTTATTTCTTAGGCTTCAAATAGGTATTACCAGTTGTTTTGTCAATGAAATTAAAGTGTTGCTTGAAAAACCAGATTTTATTTGTTCTGCCTCAAAAACAGGGTACATTTTTAGTTAATTAGTTGATTTATATAAAACTCACTATTGGCCAGACTCTGCTCTGTTATAAACACCGATACAGTTTTCCCCATGATAAACTTCTGAGACATCTGTTGTCACCACTTTCAGAAAGGATGTTCGAAGCCCAGAGGAGTTGTTGAGTACTCTGTCCAAGGACACACAACTATAGATGCAGCCAGAATTTAAACCCTGGAAGTCGAGCTCCAAAGTCGGTTCCCTTAGCCATTATGCAAACTATTTCCTCTTGCTGTGTAATAAAAAGTAACCAAGGAAGTACCCAGACATCTCTCCTTGGTGGAGACGTCACCAGGAGTTTCAGCAACATGACCACAATGAAGCGCCCACAGGCTCTTCTTCATGAGACAAAATATGTTCCTTTATCATGTAGTAACCTTTACTGTGTCTCCACTGCTCACCCAGAGACCAGGGCCTCCTGCACAATGTCTGACTCTTATCACTCAGCTGACAAATCCAATTGATCGGTCAGTCAATCAACACATGAGCTTACCCTCTGCTTCAGCCAACATGGGTTTCTGACACTACTTTTTTCTCGTAAGAAGGTCCTGCCATCACAGAAAGTACAGTAACTCGCAGGATATCACAGCACAGTGGTGACAGAGCCCAGTTTCCTATCCAGTGGTCCGGCTCCAAAGCAAAACTCACTGAGCCATCCAGAGGCTTAAAGGATGACTTTTCTGACTGCCAAATCTGCATTGTGCTATTGAAGCTTCCACACCTCTCTTTGGAACACAGGCAAACTCTGCAATGAACTTCTTGGTTCTGAAGCCAGCTGATAAAATATGTGAATCAAATCGAAGCTAAAGAAACAGTGACATCATCATTTTGATTCACGCAACAAAAACTAAAGATAATGCCCAGCACAATCATAAGTCCCCTACCATGCACACCGAATGGAAGAACCGACCCGTAACAAACCAGTGATGACAAAAACCACAAAGTTCCTGGTCTATTGCTGAGGTTTCCCTGCTGATTTGTGCCCCATAGGTGACTCGTTGGTGAGACCTGGCCCCAGTGTGCTGCTGAGACCCTTAAGAGGCGGCACCCTGGGCCCACCACTGGGTCACTGAGCTGCAGCCAATGGTCCTCAGGATTGGACTAAAGTGGTTCTTGAGGTCTTCCGATTAGTTCTCTCAAGAATGAGCTCTAAGGGCAAGCCTAATACCTGAGGCTCCCCCGGCTTCCCGTCTGGCCATAGACTCTCTCACCCTCGTGTGCAGCCCCTTGGTGACACTAGGAGGACCTCGCCAGAACTGAGCCAACACCAGCACCATGCCGGCATCGTGTGTCCCACGGGAGCTAAATGAGTCTCTTTATAAAGCTGTTGCCCCGCCGCCAAGTATTTTGTTAAGAGTGATGAGAAATGGACAGGAACACCTCGTGTGCTTCAGTTGGTCAGAGACTGATAAATAGTAGCCTGTAAACTAAACTACAGCATTATATAGTCATATGGCTCTGAGGAGATCTACAGCAAATTTAACAATGAAAGGTTTACAGCTGTGAATGTGTGCTTGAAAATATCATTTGGATGCACTTACAATGTAGCACTAGATTCCCTATATATTGGAAATGTGTAGAAAACATTTCCTTGGATGTCATCTCCATAACCCAGAAACTATCTCCAAATCATGTCAAGATGGTTTTAGTTCAACTCTGTAATGACCAAAAAAAGCAGATTTGCAAAGTGCTTTTTACATGGAAAATAGCTTAATCCCCCCCAAAAAAAATTGTAAAATATCAGAGAAAAAGAAATCCACACTAAAATTCAGGCATTCTGAAATCACCAAATTTTACAATGTCAGAATTTGTCATTGAGCAATTATTAAACATGAAATAGATGGTGTGGCTATTCTGTGCTACATGCAGTGTGGTACAAGACAGCCTTATGTGTGTTGCCTCTGTGCTAAAGAGTCAGGTATTTTGAAAGATGAATTCAGTAATTCTGATTACTTTTGCTCAGAACTATTTCCTTCCAAGAACTACAATGAGGACTTCATTCCCTGCTGGAGAGATATATAGAGGGTCAAAAAAAAAAAAAGCTGATTTCCTTTTCTTTGTTCCACCAAAATGACTCAGAAGATGAAATGAGAATTTAGAAAACATCATCCATTCAATATTCTTATTCTCAGTCCAACATTTCTGTGCAAATCATATTGGCCAGATCTGCCTTCCTGAACAGCCTGTGGATTTTTTATCCTGTCACTCTACAAATTTCTGCACACAGTAGGTTGAAGTAGTTCAGTGCTAGGTTAGTTTGCTCAGTTCTTAATCCTCTCAACTGCATTTGGGGAAAGGAATTTTAGAAAGGCAAATGGTTGTCAGTGGATTACATGTAAGTCAGCCCCCACTGCTGAATCATAGCATAAACTGGCCTTAGATTTGTCAGAGACTAAGAGAGCAAGTTCAGTCATAGTATAATGGGCTTTAATAATGGGCAAATCAAATAGAAAAAAGAAAATGTCAACTTCTTTAGTTGAGATAGAAAAAAGAATTCAATAAACATTGCATATTGAAAATGCTTTAAATTTAAATAAGCTATTATCAAAAATCAAAACTGCTCAGGAAATCTAAAATAAAACACAATGCTTTTTAAAATATGCCTCAATTTGGCCATGAGAATAGGAAAGAAAAAGGAAGACAGTTTCATCTAAAAGAAGGAGATAGTTCCTAAGAGATAAAATTAAAGGATAAAATTAAAGGGTAAAATTCACATAGATTAAATAAAAGACAATGCACCCCAAATTTGGGGTGGATTATAAAACCAGATGCTGGGCCGGGGATTTGGCTCAGTGGTTTCGCTTCCTGCCTCGCAAGCTCAAAGTTTCAAGTTCGATCCCTGGTACCAAAAAACAAAAACAAACAAACAAAAAAACAAGATGCTTTCATTTAGCTAGATTCAAAGGCTACTTTTCCTCACATACATGTAGCAAGAGGAATAAGTCAAAGCTTCTGAGGTTGGACCCTTGGAGAAAACACAAATCCAGACCTACTGTATCACGGTAGGCAAACCTGCCGGTGAATAATTGATGCCATTGGGGAAATACCTCTCCAAGAAAGGTCGCCGCATCACATCTGGAAATGTGTACATAATCAAGAAAGAAACACTAAGCAGACCAGCATAGTATTCTTAAACTTTTAGACAAAATTAGTACTATAAATTTGTATTCACAAGGTTGGTTAATTTATACGAGACTGAGTTGTGAGTATTGCTTCATCATTAGGAAATCTCTGAGAAGTTTCGTCAGTGACACGGTCCAGGAACCTAGGAGGCCACAACGTAGGAAGGGCGGCTGTGATGTGCTCTACACACTCTGGAAGCCGCCTCATGGCCAGGACTGCTCGACTTCCTAATGTGAAGACAGACTCGGTATTTTGTGTTACTACAGAGGCAGTGCTGTCTATTCCTTCAACGGCGTAAGACACAGCCTAGAGAAGTGAGCTGCCAAAAAGAGCGCTGGGAATACAAAACAAAGTGAGTGAAAAAGAAAACAGCCGTGGGAACCTGGGAAGAGCTCTAATCCCGAGAAAAGGTTGACATGGTAAACAGTTACCATGCATCTGGGAACAGCTTCCAGAAAGAGACCACTAGAATCAAGTCCTGGGCCACAAAGAACCATATTAGAAATAAACAAATTTCTGACATCTGTAAAGTTGTACGAGGTTTTGCAGACCTGGAAAACACTTACTAGGCTTCAACAGACAACCCGAGGACAGATGTGTGGGAATGTCCAAGTCCGTGATGTTTTAGATGTAGTAAGTGGGAGGTTCGAGGCAGGCCCCTTAGAAGCACATTCCTTTGACTTAAGCGCTTCATAGTCGGTTAGTGGCAGTGGTTCTATGCCTGCTCGGGATGGAATGACCGAGCTAAGTCATAAGACAACATCCGTATTTGTCACGACGTTGGGACAGGCAATTATAATGTTTTGAATGTGTTTGAAATCAAGGCACCCGGTGACTGACTGCCATTTCATCAGCTTCTAAATTCAGCAAGATGGCTAGAACGCTTGAAGCCGCTTTTCGGGAAAGGAGTGAAAGAGCAGGAGGATTCCCTCTGAAACGTGGCCAATATAATAATGTGATTAAGCTTTTGATGACAGAGATTATTTCAGGAGTCCACAGCTCTGAGAGGCCAGCCTGACTGGCATCTCAGCAAGGCTGATTCAAGCAAGATTTCCCCAGAAAACCTTCTTACCCTGAGCCACTATTGGAACGAGTCCACGACTATAGCATTTGGGGTTGCTGTTTTTCTAGATTTGGTGCACGTAAATCCAGTGTTGCAAAAAGCTTGCCTGTCCTATTAACTCTGTGCAATTTTAAAGAATTGAGAGCCCCACATAAAGGGTAATATTTCATATTTGTATAAATGCCTGCACCACCACTGTTCCTACTAAAAAGAAAAACTAAAAATGAAGTTATCCAGAATATTCAATAAATTCACGTAAATTCTGTCTGCAAACTACAGTTGCTTGAGAACCAAGGCTATCAAAAACAGGAGGGAGGATAAGAAAAGGGGAACAGAAGATCATGTACCTCATGACTCAATAGATTTGACAGAGGCAAAGCTATACAATATGTTGTAAGAAACACTTAAATAATAAAAACTGTAGAAAAAATCAGGATGCTAGTTATGTCCATAGGGAGGAGCCCCTCCATGATGCTGAAAAAACTACCACCGATTTTAGCAAATGACAGATGCTAAAGTCACCTGCACTTTTCAGAAAAGTCACACAGCTGGCTAGCAAAGAATGTGATTTTGGATTTGACTTTCTTTGGACTTTAATTTAGAAATTTTGGATTTTGATTTGCATAGACTTTTCCACAGCAAATTATTTAATGGAGGATTTTATCAACCTCTGGAAATTGGATAATAGAAAGATTACACGACCCACACTTAGCACTTTGAGTACTAGATTCCTATTACTGTCTGCATCCTGATATTAATTTGCTGTGTAATATTTTAGTCCCAAGTCTACAGCATGGCCAGCGATAACTTGAGAAAGCAAAATCAACAGCAGAGTGAGGTCTAATAAGCGAGGACAGCCACTAGCTGGAGGATGTTGGGCATGATTTCCCTTTTTCACCTTCCCTCTTGTTTCCATGGAAATCTCCACCAGAGCAGCAGTCTGGTCCACGGACCAGGAATGCTTTAGAGCTTTCAGTGACAAGAATCATTCATCTGTGGCACCCGTGCCATGGGCTCACCACCCCTGGTCTGCTCCTTCTCCCTACACCTCTGGTCCCAAGTTTGGCGAAAGACATCAAACTCCTCCAGCTCAGCCCTGCTGGGCTCCTCTCAGTGCCTTTCAGTCCTCATATGTCCATCATGTCCCTGATACCACTGGACGGTTCCAGACGGACAGACTCAGGCTTTTTGGGGAGTCCTTCATTGTCCTGCTGCCCTTATGCTTAGGGTAAAACTCTGCTTCACTCAGTGGGAGGATAGTAAGGCTTTGCACCCACACCTTTCAAACCACATTTTCCAAACATCTCTATAAGAAAACTGGCTGTTCATTCTCCGTTGTTCTGTCTCCCAGGTCTTAACTCTGAATTGATTTGAAACTCAAGAGGGGAAGAATGCGTTTCATTTATTAATTCCCTAAACCTAAGAAGAGTGACAATAATAAAATACTGGATGACATGACGAGGTATTTCTTATTATCAGATAAATCATTGTTTAATAGTCTTAATTACTTCCATGACTCTATAATAAAGGGCTACTCTACAGAGAATCCAGACTACATACAGCCAAGGGACAGGGGGGATGCTATGACCTTTTAATAATAAATCAATTTTTATGTATTCTAAATGGTTTTAAGGAAAGCCTCAAGAAGGGATTTATATTAACATTATGACAACAGATTTGGAAACTACATAAAACAAAAGTTACAAGTACAGTTATTTGAATAGACCTCAGTTTAGTAATTCTTGCTGCCTCTAGTCCCCTTCCTCCATTAAAACAAAACAAAACAAAACATTGAGGAAGAACATACACCCAGCTGTAGTCTTAGCTAAGGTAACTTCAAATAGCCAGCAAACATTTTCCATGGCCTGTATAAAATAATAAATGGTGATCCTACATTGATGAATGTATGGCAAACAATCTGTATTTCCTAAAAAATAGCTTTGGTATTTTGAATATAAAGATTTTAACTGATAACAACTCTGAACAATTTAGTTCCATATGATTAACTGTAAATCTGTACTTAACATTAATGATGATTTATCAACCATTACTAACACAGATTGTATTTTGCCAATATGTCAACTCCTTTCTCTTCTCAACGTATACCCCAAATTTAACCAGATGTGATTTTTTAAGATGTTTGAATTTATTCTAACAATTATGTATTTCATGCATGTCTTATTGATGCACTAAAAAATAAAATACTGGAGCTAGAATCACAGAAAAAATTGAATTTTTGCCTTCCACTTTTTAAGCAAACCAAAAAGATAGCTAAAAATAAATAGAATAAACATCCATTCTCAATGTCATTAAAAGAAAATTAATGGATCCTCCCAAGTAAGACATAAAGACGAGATGCTTCAACACAAATTATCATTACTATGAAAATATGGTTTTAAACTACTTTTCTGCCCCTTGTACTCAGTCCTCTATCAAGCCTTCCACTTTTTTCATGATAAATAAAGTTGATACTCTTTAAAGCAAATGGTGAAAGAAAGAGATTCACATTAAACTGTGTGCCGATGTAACTTAACTTTCCAGAGAAGGTCGCATTAAAAACTTAATGAAAAGATGAAAATAAAGTGTTTGTAGATGAGGATGGGAGGAGGGGGTGAAGGGAGGGCAGGGGTAAGGGGAAAAAAATGAGAATCAAGATTTGTCATGTAGAGGTACAAGATCCCAACAATGAATGTAACTGTACTGTATCCCTAAAATGTACCAATAAACTCAAAGCTGAAAAAAAAAAACTTAATAGAACCTATTAACATAAGTGACAGTTTAACAAACTGTCGGGGGTCTTTAATATATGAATCATTTTCAAGCACTGACAAGAAACTTTGAAGTAAGCTATTTAGAAAGTAGGCATTATCTGTTGGGAGAACATGAGAGCTCTAGGAACTTCCCTATTTACTGAATTGGGTATTCTTTCCCCTTGTTCTATCTGCTTTCTCCAAAGCCCCAAAGTTCTGCCCTACTATATTTCCATGTAGGGTATTAAATGGAGATGCTGGGGGCAGAGCCTGATTAATGAGTTTCCAGTTAGCTTCACATGGAGCAATTATTACAGGATGTTGAAGGACATAAAAGCATCACTAGGAAAAAAAACCCTTAGAAATATGGTGCTAATTAAATTTGATCTTCCATTGCAACCACTATAAAACTTCAGAATGGCTGCAGGCTCTCTCCTACCCCAATACACTGGTCCTTGAATAAAACATATACACTCATACACACTCAATAAAATAAATGGAAAAACTCTCCAAGATGTTTTAAAAACTCCTTAAAGTAAATGCTGAACATTTAAAAACCTGTTTATAGGGATACCATTACTGGACTTCCTGGGAATATTGTGTATATTATTCTCTTCTTGGTGTCCCCGCCAAGGTAACTTAGAATCCAGGCTTTTTCTAATTTAGAATTTTAATCTATGCCAAGACTCGGGGAGGTAATTTTTTTTTAATAAGTGGACTTATGTAGATGTGTTATTTATTTGTTTGGTACTGGAGATTGAATTCGGGACCTTGCACTTGCAAGGCAGGCAGTGGAACTCGGAATCACTGAGCTAATCACCAGCCCCTTGGAGAGATAATTCTGATGCAGGCTCAACTCTGACACCTTCAGAAACATGCATGCTCTTCAGAGTTGCCAAACTCAGTGTAGAAAGGGAGTCACCAAAATGATTCCATTCAGTATCCCTAGCCCTGGTCACCTGGCATGACTCGTATGCTTTGTGAGAGCCATGGTTATTTGTTAAACAGCAAATGGAGTCACTTAGAGTTGACTTGAGTCAGCTCCACCACTCATGGGCTTCTTGACATCAGGTGAATTATTTCAACATCAGAATCTTGGCTGACTCATCTGTAAAGTAGAAATAATGACTACCTCTTACAGATTATATTGTATCATGTGAAAAAAAAATATAAAAGATATGTTTGAAGTCCTAACCACAGAATGTGACCTGATTTGGAAATGGGAACTTTGGCAGAGGTACTCAAGTTAAAATGAGGTCATGCTGATGTAGGCTAGGCCTTTGATCCAATACAACTGGAATCTTTATGAAGAGAACACTGTGTGAAGAACAGACAGGCAGAATGCCATGCAAAGACAAAGGCAGACATCAGGAGGATGCTTCCAAATCCACTGGAGGTTGGGAGAGAAGCATGGACTGGCTGCTTCCCTAAGCGCGCCAAAAAGCCAAGGCCGCGGACGCATGGTGTCCAGTCTTTAACCTCTAGAACTGTGAGACAGTGAATTTCTGCTGTGTACAGTTTTAATCTGTGCTTCTTTGCTACAGCAGCTCTAAGAAACTATTCCTCCCCAATAAAGTGATTGTGAGGTTTAAATAATGTGATCTGTAAAGTGCCTGACATAAGATAATTTCTAAATAATCATTAACGACAGCGGTCCAATATTTTGAAACATAACCAGCTGGTGGATTATGCAACAGCTAAACTTGATTGATTTCTCATTTCTACTTTTAGAAATTCAGTTATTACAATATTCTGGTGCTGAAGCAGTAGGCAGGGTAGGAATTGCAAAGGCAATAAATCTCATACCAGTCAGTGTGTACTAATTGCGTGAATCTCCTGTAAATGATTTGGCAGGAGAAGAGGTTGGAACACTTAGCTAAATTGAAGTTGGGGGATTATCTATGAATTTAAACTCTCCACGCCATTTTGGCCCCTATTAGCACCAGTAATTGAGAGGAAAATCTTGCCAGTTATGCTTTTCCATAAGGTTTAATGTGGACTTCAATATTTAAGTAATTCATTAGCCGACTTAAATGGGACCATGGAATAACATTAAAGGAGGTAAGAGATAGTCATGACCTTCATTTTAGAGATGAAAAAATTGAGGCCCACGGAGGTTATAATGAACTCAAGGTTATATAGTTTACATTGGAAAAACTGACACTAGTATCCTTGTCTTCCAATTTTCTGTAAAAAACTGACTATGCTTTTCAGAATTCCGTCTTACTCTCAGAATTCCATAGAGCTTTGGCTACTGCCAGAACCTTAATTCTGCACAGACTCTGAAGACCCAGGCTGGGGGACACCAGGTCCCAAGAGAAGAAAGTGACCTTGTTTGGCATTATCAATACAGAAGCCTGCAAAGTTACCTTTGGGGAAGGGGACAGCAGTGGAGGCAGAAGGGAGTTATTTTTACACCCACATGATTGGCTGTATAACGCGTTGAGAGAATTCTTTTTCCATTGTTTATAAGATCCATTAAATGTGACCTGGCAGGACCTTTTCAGAACAAGTCCTCAAAGCCTTAAATGGCGTTTGACAATGCAACTACCTCAGATGAAGTCATTTACACAGCATTATAGAAAACACAGGACACTGGCCAGCAAGGTCGCGGGCGGCTGCTCCTTGGCTTCCCAGCAACTGCAGATTCAGAGGTGCCTCATTCCCTGCTTAACAACTGACCCCACTTAGACTAAAGCAGATGCCCCTGCCCCTTCACCTCTGACCCGCTCGGCTTCTAGGTAGGCTTTGTGAGAAGAAATGTAAGAAAGACTCTTGATGCAACAAACTTTGTCTCATTGCATTGACTTTTTGTGCTTGGACTTACTATTCTACGTTTCTAGCGTCTCCATGTTGCCTGCCCTCAGGACACCATCACAGTAATTGAAGGGCCTGGTTTAGATTCAATTCCAGAAAGAATCATTCGGGTCTATTTTGCGGTTCATAGCCCAGAAATTTTCCAAAAACACTCAATAACACCAAGGCAGGGACTGCTCTGGACAACGCATCCATTTGTATTATGAAGTGAATTGTGCTGTACCCACCAGAGCTGATATAGTTAAGTGTGTGTCAGTGTTTCCATTATATTTTGAGTGCTTCTTTCATGGTTGTGAAAATATCCTTCAGGCTGAAGCATATACGGCCAATCTAGGCTGTACCCGTTTTCTTTCTTTAGTTTTACTATTTAAGAACGCTAGTTCTCATTTGTGTTCGCTTGCTCACAATTTAAAGTAAATAGAGACTTGAATTTCTAAATCACCCAGCTAGCAAAGGCAAAGGGAATGAATGAAGCAGGCGCACAGCGCTTAAGATCACAGGTGTTCATGGGATCCAAATTGTTCCTATGGGAGGTTAGCGAATTTTCACAAATGGAATTCAGGATGCAAATTCCATCCACAATTATCTCTGCAACCGAGGCTTCTGAATTTTAAGTGCAGAGGTGTTTATTTATATCTTGGAGGGCACGTGGTTGTATTATGTTTAGGGTTTTCCCTTTGGCTTCCCCTGCATGTAGCCCTGTCCTGACTTTGAATGTGTGGAACGCTGTCCAAACGAATACCCGTTAAAAATTTACAAATCCATTTCATACATTAGAAGACATGGAGAAGGCCCGCAGGAAAGGCGCTTGAGAGATTTCATTTAACCTGGTGTTTCCCAAACTAGCTCCTTCCATTTCTGCAAAGCCTAGCTCAAGTTCCCCTTTTGTGAGAGGACTTCCTTGACTTCTACAAATAGATTCAATATATTTTTTTTTGGTGGTACCGGGGATTGAACTCAGGACCTTGCACTTGGGAGGCTAGCGCAGTGCCACTGAGCTAAATCACTGGCCCTGATTCAGGGATTCTTAAATTCATTTTATACTTAACACTTTGCTCTCCTACAACTGTTATTATAAAATAGCATTCATGTTTCTTTACTCGTATGCACAAACTGAGGGTAAGGACTATATCCTGCTTATTAGCAAAATACTGTATTATATATGCTGAATAAAGATTGGTTTCAGAAGGCTGGGTGTGGTGGTGCATGCCTGTAATCCCAGCACTTGGGAGGCTGAGAGGAGGATTGTGGACCTTGCACTTGGGAGGCTAGCGCAGTGCCACTGAGCTAAATCACTGGCCCTGATTCAGGGATTCTTAAATTCATTTTATACTTAACACTTTGCTCTCCTACAACTGTTATTATAAAATAGCATTCATGTTTCTTTACTCGTATGCACAAACTGAGGGTAAGGACTATATCCTGCTTATTAGCAAAATACTGTATTATATATGCTGAATAAAGATTGGTTTCAGAAGGCTGGGTGTGGTGGTGCATGCCTGTAATCCCAGCACTTGGGAGGCTGAGGCAGGAGGATTGCTGTGAGTTCAAGACTAGCCTGGACTACATAATGAGTTCCAGGTCAGTCTCAAATACATAGTGAGACCCTGTCTCAAAAAAAAAAAAGAAAAAAAAAAGATTGGTTTCATGAATGAATAAATGAGTGGAATAGTGTATCTATGAAATAGGATTTGTGTTAAGCATTTGGTGAACAAGTCATTTCCATAAAATATACAATGCCTTTAAATATGATTTCCCCCTTCTAGCTTTCAACCTTCCAGATGGTTCACACTTGTATATGGCCCACAATGAAAACTCCCAGAAACCTATTCCTTGTAAACTCATAGGAAAAGATATATGCATCAGGATAAAGCTCTTGAAAGAATTGAGAAAATTACAGCTCAAGGAGCTAGTAGACGAAGTACTGGTTCTGACTTCGTCATAGACTCTGTGGGCCTCTTTAAATTACTTAATAGCTCAGTGATTCCATCTCTCTACAAATGCTGACAAATAATAGCAGCTCCTCTCTGCTTTGCAAAGGTGTTTGGTGGGAAAAGTGTTAGCATGCCTTAGATGTTTAAAGAGAAAAGTCAAACTACTTGTAATCTACATAATTAAATATTTTATTACTCTTGCACTCTATGCTAAATGATAATTTATTGCTAAAAAGACTACTTTGTTAAAATAACATTAACCTTATCACAGAATATAAATGGAAGATTTAATTCTTCTACTTGTCCTGGATGCTATAATGAAAGGAGTGAAAAGCTGTGCACTTCTTTCTGCTTTTGGACAGGGCCCATGTGACAAGCGTGACAGATAAACAGTCATCTGCCAGGTGAATTTCCAATCACATTTTCAAGGAAAGGTGCTGAAAGAATCACAGATGCCTTTGGAAGAAAAATGACTGGAGCGATTGTTTTTCTCATAACACATTTGCACAGCAGGTCACATGTTAAAGACTTGAAAACTTGAGGTGTTTTTCAAAGCCTAATCTACAACTCACCTGCTACTGCAAAACACATAATATCCTATGCTGGACATAAACAAGAAACTCTGGGGTGACTTCTTAAGAAATAAGGAATGTTCCATGTTGAATAGGATCCTCAGGGGTTCCTGATATGCTGCTGGGGGCAGAGAGCCCTGAGCAGCCTCCTTTGGTTTAGAAGGCAGTGAGTTCACAAGGGCCACAGAAAATCGAGAGCAAGAATTGTTTTCCTGCACGGCAAGAGGGGACGAAACTGTCTTCTACCTGTAAACTCAGTGAGTGTGTTATTTTGCACTCTGTGAAAGAAATGGAAATGAATCCTATTTTAAAGAAAAGTAGAAATGTGGGGGAAATTGGGATTTATTGGACTAGAAGCACATGAATCTGGAACCCATAATGCTAGCTCACTGTGTGTTACCAGGGTTCGAGGGCAACTTGGAGTTCTGAGGAAAATGGACACCTTTATTCAATATATTGCTTTTGCTTGGAGGCAAATTGATCTGCTTCAAGTTCACAACCATTGAGTATTTTCCTCATGGTTTGTCCTTCCTTGCCACTACCATGAAAAACTGAGTAAAAGAGCAAAGTACTACTATAATCTTCTCTACTGTCAATGGCAACAGCTTTGTCTGTTTGCTTCTTCTAGCAAGTTAGCACACAGTCATGTGGAAATTCAACAATTATGAAAAAGAATGCAGAAGCCGATGAAAAACACCTGAGGTTCTGACACAGCATAGCAATTACCATTCACATTTAGGGGAAAATTTTTCTATGCACTTCATGTAGAAAGCAACTCCATTTAGATAAGATCATACCTATAATTAAATGTACATGTATTTACATAAATAAATATAAACTATATAAAATTTTGTATTATATTTTACAGTTTATCATTTGCTTCTCCATGTCTCTGATACTTTTTTTAAGCATCCCATAATCGTGGCTATTTATCATATCAACTAAAAACTAATCAAACCTAGATTAGAGTTGCTGTTAGCTGTTCATCATTCATTCTTAACCTTAAAAATGCACCACAAGCACACACAGGCACACCCACCCATGAAGCCTCTCTAATCCTGTTATTTTCAGATCATGGATCCCTCAAAACTTCCTTCCTTCTTTCAGCACGTCTCCATCCTAAATTCTGCCTCAAATCATCTGAGCCCAAAACACTCCAGGGAAGCACAGATAAGCATGAGTTCTAATGGTCAGTCATCCGGTATACCGGACAGTCATATGAGATTCCTCAGCATCTAAGACTGCTCTTGGTTTTTCTCTGTTATTTTGATGGGTTCTATCTGATTTCCTGGACAGCCATTTCTAAAGTACAAGTCCCTTTGGATGCAAAAGAAGGCCAAATAAATTTAAGGTATTATCCAACACTTATTTCATGCATATGTTCCCATGTATCACATGGGTTAATTGAATTCTAACAACCACCGTCTAAGGTGAGAGCCACACCTGTGTACACAGAAACAATGAAGGATTTGGAGACTCAGGACAGGTCCATAGAATGTCCACAGTCTATTCGTAGTGGAGCAGGATGGAGTGGGGAATAGCAAGGAAATTATTTAATGTGTACAAAGTTTCTTGAGGAGATGAAAATGTTTTGGTATTAGGGAGAGACTGTGAGTATATTTTATGCATGAATGCCACCTCAGTTTTATTCTAAGATGGTTAACTTTATGATTAACCATTGTAAGTGAATTTTATGGTGAGAGAATTTTACCTCAGTTAAAGAAATAAATAATTGAGCAGGGAATTAAACCCAATCTGATCCCACAGACCACACTCTTAGCCATACAGTGTATTGCTCTCACATGGCTCTGTTGACTTCATATTTTTTCCAAATTACACAAAATCAAGACATTTTTGCTGTAGACATGTTGACTGTTTTTTTGTTGTGTGAAGAAATACAGTATATTACATCTCTCATGATATAGTATATAGGGGTGTATTAAATACAATTTCTCAAATAACTTTTCTAATGGAAAACATTCTACATAATTTTTAGCAAAACAGGTTTCATGAAATGTCTTTGAGGAATCACTGTTTTCTTCAAAGCAGTGGAAATAATGCAATTAGCTTGGATGGTCTATGTAGTATGCCAGCAAAACTTCAGAGGAACAAGCACTAAAATAAAGACAGGACATTTTACTGGGATTTCTTTGATATTAATTTCCTAAGCAATTGCTCATAATAAAGAAAATAAACAATTTAATGTTTTTATCTATTCTTGAAAAATTTAATATCTATACTTTAGTTGTTTCATGAAAATGGTAGTTTGTCTCTGTACTTATAAAACTACTTAAATTTCATAATAAAACACAAATATGAAAGACCATATACCTTTTAACATCAGAAGATTTTACCGCACAGAGAGATGTCAGGGGCAGGAACAAAGGGAAAAAATGAGAAGCAAGACCTGTCATGTACAGGTACAAGATCCCAATGATGAGAGTAACTGTACTGTATACCTAGAATGTACCATTAAACTCAATTTAAAAAAAACTGGAAATACCAAACTTCTAAATTTGAAGAACAATTTTGTGCTTTCATTTTAGTTTACTTTTTTCAATAGAAAAGACAGACACTTTCAAAAAATCAACTAATTCGAAATTAGAGCAAAAATTTATTATAAATTGTCTCCCCCTTGATCAAAAGCAGCCTATAAAGCAATCATTTTCCCTTTTCTGTGTTAACCACTATAATTTAATAGACTGTGGTACTTACATTAATTAAAACTTTTGGTTTAAGGCAATTCTTATCTTAATAACAGGGAACCATCTATCTCCTCCTTGGAAAGTCTTTCCGTGCCCCCAGATGGAGGCTGGTGAGGGACTGGCTGGGGAGAAAGACACCAAACCTCAGTCAGCTTTGCCACATTAGGCAACCGCAGAGAAGGAGCCACGGAGGGGTGAAGAGCCGCCAAGCCATGACGAGAAGAGCAGCCTCCTGGAGACCAGGGGTCCCAGGGCTTGGAAAGCACAGGCAGCCAAAGATGCAGCAGAGATGACAACCATACCTTAGGATGGCGAATAACATGCGTAAATATGGTGACCTCCTCCCTCCCTCAGATCTCGACAAAGAGCGCCAGGGAAGAAGGAAGGACTATGGAAGAGCAGGGCATTCCAGCACCCGTCCCGCATTTTGTGGAATCTGTCTACCCCGAACTCTATCTCACTGCTCCCACCACTTGCACACTCAAAGCAGCTAGAACATCAAGCTTATCCCATGCCTAGGCAAAGGGAGGCTCTCCCATGAAATTGATTTGGTGCTGTAGGATGGTGGGGGGTAGCACCTTCAGGAAGTGGAGAATAGTTGAAGGAAGATGGGAGACTGGAAGTTACGAGTTGGAGGGGCACTGAGACCCGGGCTCTTCTCGCGTTGTTTCCTCCTTGCTGTGAGGTGAGCAGCGTGGCTCCCCCATGCGCTCCCACCATGTTCTGTCTCACCACAGGCCCAAAAGAAGCGCACGATACCACGCCTGAAACCTCCGAAAATGTGAGCATAAGAAAGCTTTCCTGCTCTTACTTATCTCAAGTATTTTACCATAGTTTTGAAACATGAGAATTAATTCTTAATAATGAAATAAAAATATTTTAGTAACTAAAGACCAAAACTATAGCCTCCCCAAAGGTAATTAAGATAGCAAGCACACTACCCAGTCAGTCAGTGAGTTTGTCAGGGCAAGATGTTTAATTTACAAAATTATATTGTCTTACACCTCCGATTTCTGACGTTTCATCAGACTATTTTGATGATGTAATATAAAAACATTTTTAAAAATAACCAGGTCTTTTGTTTCTATCTTTGAACAAGCAGGTCTCTTACTGCTTCATCTTGGTCATTCTATCCCTAGCAGACCTTCTGAGACTCTGCAGTAATAGGCAGGCTGGTGTTCAGTTGGTCTTTGCTGATTTTAGCTGCATTTAACTCACTGACCTACCCAGTTGGTGAGCAGGTGGTGAGGGACTGAAAGCCCTCTCCTTTGCAACTGTTCATCTCATCTTGATCTCTCTTCCCCGGGCCCCAACAGTCCTAAAATTCATGAGTTGGATGCTTTTATAGCTTGGAAGGCTCCTAGTCCCTTCTTCATTAAATGAACTTCTGTTTGGCTAATTCAGTTTGAGATAATGAGTGTAAACTCAGTCTATATTAGTCTCATATAAGAGAGATTGTATAATATTTAAATTTCTGTATTTGACTTATTTTACTCAAGATTCATCCATCTTCTTGTAAATGAGATGACTTCATTCACTTTTATAGCTTAGCAACATTCCATTGTGTAAAATATACTGCATTTTCTTTACCCATTAATTTGGTAAGCAGGCTCTAGGTTTTTACCACAGCTGAGCTACTGTGAATTATATGCTATAAATACGGGTATACGTGTATCATCATAGGATTATGACTTTTTTTAAGGTTTTGTTGGGTTTTTGGAGGGGGTTTTGTTTTGTTTGGTTTGGTTTGGTACCAGGGATTGAACTCCGGTCCTTGTATTTGCAAGGCAGACAGTGGAACCACTGAGCTAAGTCTCCGGCCAGGGATTATGACTTTTGATGGAACAAAATTTTACAAATGGAAGGCAGAGTAGTAGTAGATATTGATGAGGGATAGGACACAGACTGGGGAATGGAAGGTAGGGTAGCTGTGGTTATAAAGGGGCAACATGAAGTATCCTTGCAGTTGGAACTATAGTATCTTGGTGGTAGATACATAAACTACACAGGTGATAACAGTATAAATAATTTAGAAGTAATGACACACAGCAGTGGGGAGATTTGAACAATATCAATGGTTTATGTGAGTTTCAATATCCTGATGGTTATAATTTGTATAGGTTTGCAAAATGTTATACCAGGGAAAAGTGGTCAAAAAAACCAAAGGTCCTTTTTCTTTTACATTTTAAAACTGCACATGACTGTACAATACCTCAACACAAATTTCAGTTACACAAAAGTGTACATCGCAACTCCTCCCATTGGTTCTATTTTTAGCCTGTATTTTTCCATGAATGAAACTGAATGACTTCCAGGTGCCTAAACTAAAAAACTAGGATTCATTTCCCTTTCTCCCCTTCTGCTCTTTCTCTGTACTTATGTTTGCTAAATATAATATTTTTATTTTCATTTCACTCGTGTATGACTCCTCAAATGCCACGCACCTCAAACGTCACGTTGAAAAATGGAATTTATTTTCCTGAAGTTCTGGAGACTGGGAAGTCCAAGTCAAAGGAGGCAGCATTGCTCATAGGGGTATCAGCCAGGGTCCCACAACCACGGCTCCAGGAAGCCCCTGCTCACAGCTCTGGGTCAGCCCTGCCCTCAGGACTCTGGCAGAGACCAGCTGTCCTGTCCAAATTGACCTTGTAACCCCTGGATAAACTTCAACGTCCTTTTCCCTTTTGTGAAGGGTAGTGTGTTTGTAACTGAATAAGTCTATTGTCCCATCCCATTAAATCCAGATAATTCAATATCCTTTCTTTATTTTGTTCCATGTATAGCCCCTTCCATTCAAATTGGCAGTATTTCTGCTAATATAATTCCACAAGCTCTTTAGGAAATGACAATTCAGCCAAACTCTTGCAGTTTTTATGAAACGAATGACTGAAATTTTTCCAAATATTTAAGTTAAAATTGATTTTTTGCTTAAAAATTCCCTCATCTTTCTTTTCCAATATTTTACTAGAAAAAAGAGAAACCAAGTGAGTCATGCATCACTTTGCTAAGAAATCTCCTCAGCTAAATATCCGATTTCATTGCTCACAAAGCTTACCTTCCACAAAACATGAGAACACAATTCAGCCATGTTCACTGTCACTTATAAGAAACACACCCTTTTCTACAGTCTCTAAAACAGTAACATGTTCCTTTTTTCCATCTGAGACTTTGTTAGAGTTGCCCACATTAGTAGAATCCACCTCAAAAAGCTTCCAGCTTCTATCCATGCTCCAGTTCAAAGCAGCTTCTACATTTTTAAATAGCATTTCCAGCTGCACCTTATTTTTTCCATCAAATTTTTAAATTAATTAACTTGAATTACCATAACAAAATACCACAAGCCGGGTGGCTTACACAACATGAATTTTTAACAGTTGTGGGATTGGAAACCAAAGATCAAGATCCCAACAAGGAGACTACCCTCTGGATCCTTCTCTTGGCTTGTAAAGCCCACACCGTGCTCATTTGATCTTTTCTTTTTGTGTATTCAGACAGAGAGAGTAAAACAAGAGCTCTCTGTCTCCTTTTCTTCCTCACATTTGAATCTTAGGAGATTTGGATCCCACCTTTATGACCCTAGTTAACATTAACTGCCTCCTAAGAACTCTATCTTTAAATGTAGTCATATGGGGGATTAGGGCTTCAATATAAATTTTACAGGAAAACGATTCAGCCCAAAGCATTCAGGTTTCTCTGTTGCATAACAGGTTACCACAAACGTAGCAGCTTAAAAGATACACTTATCATTTCTCAGCTTTTGTGGACAGGTGCAGGGATGGCTCAGGTGGATCTTTTGCAAGGCTACAATCAGGGTAGGACTAGATTGGGTCTGTACCTGGAAGATCAACTACCAATACATTCACTTGACGTTTAATCAAGCTGTGGACAGAATTGACTTCCTCATAATTATACAACTAAAGACCTTGACTTCTTGATAGATACTGGCCAAGGTGATTCTCAGCCTCTGTGACCACCCTGAGCTCCTAGGAGCTGCCTAGGGCATTGCAGTGGGGCCATGTGCACAGACCTTCTCACAGCATAGCAGCCCACTTCTTCGCAGGTAAAAGGAGACCAAGAATGAGTCTGCTGTTGGAACACAGTTTTATGTAATGAGATAAACTCACGGACTGGTCATGCCAGCATCCCGACCTCATACTGTAATGCCACAGGAGTGACATGTTGCCATTTAGGCCATCATCTATTCATGAGTAAGCCGGAGGCTCTGCCAACACTAGAGGGAAAGTGGATCCTCACGTTACAACCGGCCTGACTTCTAAGCCACTTGGGTTAATTAAGTTAATAGAAGATCCATCTGCCTCTTAACTATAGGGTGTACCCAGGTAAAGGTCCAGAGCTTAGCTGTATTGATTTACAACTGCCTTGTGTTCCAACCAGCTCTTTGGAACTGATCAAGTTCGTAAGTCAAGGGTCCAGTGTTGGAACCTCAGGAGGCAGAAATCATGAGAGCCACGTGAGAGTTCACTGCACTCGTCATGTGAAATGCAAGGCATATGCTGAAGTTGCAAGAAAAATTAGAAATTACACATGTCACAGCCGTGTGGAGATGACTGCTATTAGTGATGCTTCTCTTCGCAGCCTTTTCCCAAGGGTTCTCCTAGAACTCTGTCCCCTAACAAAAGTACTGCACATGTCCATCTCTGTGTCTGCATTTCATATGAACATATAGAAAAGCATATGTATCAGAGGTAGGGTGCGATATTATTTCAAAGTTTAGTTTGTTTTTAAGAACATGCTTCCTTAACTTTTAAAGTCATGAACGTTATTAACTGTAATATATCTTATCAGACATATTATCATAATACATGAAATAATTTCCTTATTGTTTAGCACTCAGTTAGCTTCACATCATATTATAAGAAAGACTATGATAGACATCCTTGCATATAAATCATAGACCTGTGAAAATATACTTCTCCATGTATTTTAACTCTGTGACTTAGAAAATAAACCACAAAGACTTAGTGTCCTAATTGCAAATACAGGCAGCACAACTACCATTATTTTAGTTCACACAATGCATTCCTAATTTTTTTCGGCCTTTCCTGTTAATATCTTCACACCTTTGTTTTTATATATCCCTTATATTTTGGTACTTCATCAAATTCTAGGGGACCTTTCAGGAAGCCGGATGGATTAAAACATATGTGTTACATGTTCACTGCTATAAGGACTCCTGTCACAGGACGTTAGCACATTGTTCCAAAAGACGCCTAGCTGTCTCTGTCTTGTCTCGCACTATAACTTCCTCAAAGGCACAGAACAACCTGTACACATGTCCCATTATGGGCCGCATCTTACTAAACAGTTGATGGGCCAAGGATTAAGCTCAGTGGTTCCACCACCTGCCCCACAAATGCAAGGTCCTGAGTTCGATCCCCAGTCCCAAGATAAATAAATAAATAAATAAATAAATAAATTTTAAAAAACCAGTTGAGCCAAACTGTTCATCTAAGTATAATTTTTCTCATCCATCTACCATGTACAATGTGATTCCTACCTTTAGTCACATTAACATCAACTAAAATGAAACAAAAGATCTTCAAAAAGCACCTGTGCAACAGAAATACCCTTTGTATTACATTGAGTCTTTCAAAAATGAACTAAAAATAAAATCAACATGCTTGCAACAGCTCTTTCACCCTAACAGTGGTGCCCACCCAAAGATGCAGTGTTATTGCACATGCCTATGTAATTTAAGTTACAAATATGCATTAGAATGATTCCTCTTCTAGTCAAAGAATGTTTGAGGTGATTATTATGACATTTAAAACAACATTCAGCTCACTATAGAGATGAAAGTAAATAGAATTAACTTTTGTTGTTGTTTTCTGGTATTGGGGATTGAACTCAGGACCTTGCATTTGTGAGGCAGGTGACAGAATCACTGAGTTAAATCGCTGGCCCAGAATAACCTTTTTAAAATGTGTATTAGATAAAAGATAACAGAGCTTCTTTCAGACACTCAATGTTATTTAGTACCTGCATAGCCTCTGTGATAACTATTAGTCCATGTATTTTCTGAGGTAACTTGCCTGGGATTCCAGAATATCAGACAAAGAGAGTAGTAAAAACTGCCAAAAGGCTTAAGGATGAGGCCTCATATCCGCAGGAAACCAAGATTATTTGCATTGTGCTGTGGATTAAGTTCCCTGCCAAATGTCATGCCAGAGGCTAACAGAAGAGAGCTTTCTGCATGGAGCCGTTTGCTTCCTGTCTGGCAGCGCACATGGGCTGGCAGGTTTTCCTTGATATTCTAAAGTCGCATCAGTCTCTGCACAGGGACTCAAAATCATGAAGAAAAAAATCATGCGAAAAATAGACTCAAGAAAAATTTGGGAATGTGTTTCAGATTTAAAATCTTAGAAAATTATCCACACATGCATTTATAGAGCTCTATATTTTTTTCATATGAGTGTAACACAGCAGAACAGACACAGTATGTTTTGAGTCACATGAAATTATAAAGATGCCTATGTAACTGTATGTCTCCAAGTATTATGTTTGTGTAAAGTCCAATAGGCATCCGTTATTACTAAGGAGGGGAGGGGGGGAAGGGAGCTCAGATGTGTTATGTCCGTGTACTAATTCCACACAAGGAATGTGAACATTATGTACTGCAAACACAGACTAATAATAAAAAAGAACATCTATCTATCTATATAGATAGATAGATATATAAATATATATGGATATATATCTATATATATATCCATAATTTTCTCATAACCACAAACCAATGCCATAATTTCTTCAAATGTGAATTCACTTCAGTGCACAGAAAAATAAAGCACAGTATTGCACCAATTTTTGTGGAGTGGGAAGGGCCCACAGTGGGGCAGCCCACCCAGAGAGGCTTTTCGAGACTGTCAGCAGATGTTCTGAATCTGCTTAGTATTTAAGTGTCTCCCGAGAAACTCCCCAAACCTTTCCTCTCTTATCTCGGGACTCACTTAAACCTTTAACGCTCTGGGTTAAGCTCTTGTTCTCTCGGTACCTTCTTCCACAGAGAAGCACTGGGGATCAGTTGTCCCTGTTGATGAGACTCATTTTCTGTTTCGCACCCCCTCACTGCTGTCCCTATGAATCTCAGTTTCGTCGCTCTGAACCTATGGGTTCAGTTTGTGATCTCTATTCATTCTATAGACTCTCTCTTCAACGCTACTTACCTACCATAGCTAATGATCTTTTCCGTTATTTTTCATCCCACTCTTTGTGCAGTTTTATTCCAATTTGAGTACTTAGCGTGGTGTGTTGACTTTGAGCCAATCCCACGGTCATTCATGTAGTGCATTACATTCTTGAGCTCTCAGTCTGTTTATTGTCCTGATTGATTCTACTTTTCAAATCATGTAATTCTAACCTGATTTCTCTGTTGACCAAAAACCTAGAAACTTCTAAATAGTTTTTGAAAATAATGCACATACACCCTATTTCAATAATTTAATCATGAGTCATTAAAATATACTAAACACTTTCTCTCAACACTTGAATAATTCCATTGTTGGACTTGAGAGGCCATTGATGATAACAGTTCTTTGAATATAATTTGTAGGAAGATTTTTTTTTCTACTTAGGCAGTGGTACATATTTGATAATTAAATTTGTTTCTGATATTTTCTATTATATTTTCCCAGCAATAAAAGGGCATATTATTTGCCATATAAAACATGGAACACAATGCTATATTTCTAGACATGCAACAATAATATGCATTTTATACTTTATGGAAATACAATATTTGTAAATATTTTAATATACATACCTTTGTCCAAGGCACATCCTGCTATGGTCTCAGGATAGGAACCTAATGCAAAAAAAAAAAAAATTTGCTTAGTATATTTAGTTTAGTAAACAGATTTTAAAATACCAGTACACGAAACATAAATCACAGTTTAAACTTCAGTCACTGATCATGTGTATCCACCTATCAACTCCAAAATGATATTTTACTTTTTGTCTGTTTTTACTGATGTTCATTAAGACAAAAAGGACATTGCATGAATAGTTCAAAATGCTTCTTAATTTGAATTTTTGAGGAGCTCTATTAAGTCTCAAACTTTCTCCTCCAGAAGATTCAGCTCCTAATACACACATCAGTTTCATGCAAGCAATTCAGAATTATCATTTTTACAACTGTTACATGAATTATCACTTTCAAAACAGAAAGAAGAAACAGGTTAAGTAGATTTCATGATAAAAAAAAGCCGTATAATATTTGCTTATCAAAAAATGATAGAGCCGGGCATGGTGACGCATGCCTGTAATCCCAGCACTCGGGAGGCTGAGGCAGGAGGATCACTGTGCATTCGAGGCCAGCCTGGGCTACATAGTGACTTCCAGGTCAGTCTCAAAAAAAGAGAAAAGAAAGAAAAGAAAAGTGGAAGTGGAGCACCAATTACAGTTAACAGTGATTTTCTTTTGGGAAATAATTTTTGTAGTAATGTTTCAAACTTTCAAGCAGTGACTCTAGAATGTGCAGAAAATAGATTTAAGTATATTCAAACGAACCTGGGACTTTAGAACTCAAAAGGTGAAATTGAATGACATACTGCTGAATTAAAGCCGAATATTTATATCCTTTATGTCCATTTTATTATTCTATTAGATTCCTAATTTCCAAATATAGTCAAAAATCCATATCCCTAAAAGCAAAGATCCAAATAGCAAGACTCATGTTGTGAATGTGATCTTCCTAATTACAGGAAGTTCAGTTATGTGTACAATGAAAAACCCACTTAATTGTTGGAAACTGTTTACCTAAAATATCCAGATGTAGAGAAAAAAATCAGAAGAAATCAACTTTGACTGTAATCTCTACCAGTGTTTTGGAGTTAAAAGTTTACTGTGAATGATAAATAACATTTATAAAGCAGAATCAAAAACATTTTTCCCACAGTTTATGTTTACAAATTCAAAACGTTCAATCCCAGGACTTAAGGGATGAAGCAAGAGAATTTCCAGGAGTTCAAGCCCAGCCTGCACTGCATAGCGAGACCCTGTTCCCCAAAAACGCATCTATGTGCATAACCAAGTGATTTTAATTTGATTTAAAGTGATTTCATACTTGATTTAAAGGTTTTTTCACTGTGAGGCACTTTGGGGCAACAGCAGTTAAATCAAGTCAGAGTGACCTAGAAAGTGGCCAAAACAAGCAAATGCTTGCTTACAAGTGAACTTATGAACACATGCACATCCTCATTTAGGGATCCCCTGTAATATAATCTTAAAATACAGGATTTTGTAAACTTAAACGCACACACACACACACACACCCATATGTATGTATGCATAGAAAACTGTGCTGGAACATCTTCTTTCTTTTGTGGTCAAAACTAAATTCTCATACTTCCTACATTTAAATCTTGATCTCTTGGATAGCCAGGCAAGTCAAGCATAAGATAAGTTATATAACCCACTCCGAGACTCAGTTTTTCACTTAAAATAAAGTTGTTGTAAAGATTCAATTATGCAATATCAACAGATTGCTCAGGAGAATTTCTAGGACATAGTAAGTGCCCCCCAAAAAAATTATTCAAAATTACAACAAATCAAGAGATAAGAAAGGCCTAGGGAGGGAATATAAAAGGAATGATAAAAGCAATTAAGACGTCTAATGGACATGTGCAGACTCCCCGCCAAAAGTGTAAACATTATTTACTACAAACAGAACAATAGATTAAAATTTTCCAAAGTAAAATTGTTCTGCAAAAGTATTAAGTAATTTAAACTTATTAGTGTATTTTATGTGTGAGAATTTTACAGTCCTGCTAATCTGTCTGGTTGAAAACAATCTTTGTATTTTTCTCTAATCACATAATTGTATTCAAAATAATTGATAAATACAAATTGTTAACAGTTTCGATCTAAATGTTCCCCAAAAGACTTTTGTGTTCAAAGGCAGAGCTCTTGGAGGGTGATTACATCCTGGCGGTAGTGAACTCACAGGGACTTACTCCACTGGCTAGTTCCCAGGAGGATGGTGCTGTACGGATAGGGCCCAGTTAGAAGTCGATTACTGGAGATGTGGCCTGGAAAGGTGGATTCCTGGCCTTTGTCCCCTCCCCTGTTTCCTGGTTGCCATTTTGAGTTGCTTGCATACACCATTTACTATACCATTTCTATCCTCTGGTGGATGTCCATGGATTGAACCCTCTGAAACTCTGAGTCAAAATATACTTCTCTCCCTTAAGTGCAGGTATTGGGTATTTTATGCCAGCACTGGAAAGTGACTCATACACTAGAAAAAAAGGATACACTTTACTTCTGAATTTCATATCAGCAAATGCTAAGGAAAAATAGTACATGGTAGTAGTTTTGAATGATGTACCTGAAACACTACTTAATAGCACTAATTCCATATTTTGTATTTATTTGTGGTCTTGCATAACTAGAGGAAGAGAAACTCCCCTTAAATGAGAAGAAAACACTTAATGTTTTACAGAGGCTGAACAAGAATCCTTTGATCTAATAATACCCATGGGAGTAGAGGTATGGAGTCAAGGGATTATAAAACTGTGGATATCCACATTATGTGTAGATCATAATGAATTTGTCAGAAATACTTGACCCCACAAGGTCAGAACAAAGCTTAGAGAAGAAATAGACTTACTAGTTTCTGGAAATTTAGAGTCCTCAGGCCATTAGGAATAGTCAGGGCATTGTAAGTTGGATTAAATCTGCTCGGTCTGAATTTTTCATTCATGTACCCCATGATGGGACTATTTTACAGTGAGAGAGAAAGGAAGGCTCTTATTTTTTGATGACTGGTGTAATAGAACTGAACAGAGGCCAAAATTAGGAGGAAAAATCTTAAAAATAAAAAAAAATTAAAAAGGGAAGGATATTAAAAGAAAACAAGTATAACCTCATAAGAAAAGTGTCAAATGTCAAATCTCAAAAGAAGGCAGTTTACCCAGTAGACTATGTTTTCGGCAGACCCTATTTAAATGCGTCGTCTTGAGGAAGGAAGGCTGAACTGGACCCCTTGTATCACTGATTAGTCAGTGATTCCCCACCAGGGTGAAATCATCCCCCAGTCCCTCCTACACACATTCATTTCTGGAAGCATTTTTGGTCATCACTAGAAGTAGGTGTCATTGGATCTGCAGGGAAGCTGCTAAGCATGCTACAGTATAGATTATAGTGCACAGGACAGCCCTTCACCAGGGCCCGCAGTCTAACCCGGAGCATCTATTGTGCACTATAGTGAGACCTCACAGATTTGGCAGGGGAGATGGGGGCCTCTCTCTTAGCTCTTCCTGAGCCTTCCAAAATCATGAGGTGATGTATTGGAGTGGATCTCCTAGGAAAAGGGGAGCTAACCTGGGTAAAAATCCCGAAAGAGGATACTTGCATTGTCAGTAAGTGGCTTAAACAATGAAGAGCTAGTGTTTACTCTAGCCAGAAATTAAACACAAATTTCTCAGCCATAGACACCAATTTTTTTTACACAGAGCCAACCTGGACAAAGTAGACAACTGTATTTGTGCTTTTTCTCAAATGTTACATAATGTCAGGAAATATTTTTCTGTATTACTTTAGTGTCATTATATTAAAAAACAGTAAATTCAAGGACTGATGTTATTCTATTTGAAATAATTTGTTACCAGTTGTTTGCTTTGTCCTGAGAAATTTTATATCAATATTCAGTAAGTAAAACCAGATCATTTTTATAGAATATAAAGTGCTTTAATCTGATTTTATTTTCTACCAGAATAAGTCTACTATAAGAAAAAGTATATTTCTATTGAAATTTATATGAAGGTATAATTTATATAGTCACTTGAAATACTTTAATCCTTAAACAGAATAGTAACTATTTAATAAACAAGTGTAATTTCATACTTTTCTCATTTTGCTCATATGTGAATGTCTTGCTACTAACGTAAGGCTCAGAACAGTTAACGTGTAAAGTATGAATGTTTTCTTACTACTGATTTAGTGGGATTAATAACCTAAAAAACAGGGCATGCTTCAGTCTGCTGATGGCCTCTAAGGATCTCTCCAAAGTCCAAATATCTAGAACAAAAAATAGTTCTTTAAAACAGTTCACTATTTAGAGATAAATTCCAGCAACTAAAAGCAGTGTATCAAGGGAGTGGGGAAAAGATGTTAGGGGATACAAGGAGAAAAAATTCCTCTAAACGGTAACTAATTTAAATGACGTTACTAGGGTCAACTTTAATCACTGTGACTGATGTCACTTTTAAAAGAAGAGGTTGGGCCACAGAGACACAGGAGGTGAGTTAAGTGTTTTTTTGTTGTCATTATCATTGAAAAGAGAGGTCCATAATTAGGGCAAAGTTGGAGATGGTCAAGTATGCGTAGCAATGTCATACAACCACAAATCCTTTCTACATTTTGACCATAATAACAGGTGTTCTTACAAAAGCAGATTTAAGTCAACAATGACATCACCACAGCAGAATCGCTGTTTACTCCAAAAAAAGTAAATGATCATCACCATGATGGATGCCTGTTATACAAAATATGCATGCTTGAGAGTGGGTAAAAAAATTGATACTTCTGCCACCTTTATGAACTGTTTTATCCAGTAAATTTGATTATATGTCCACACAGTTTCCACAGATGTACATAAAGTCAGTATTTTATATCTTTCCTTACCAGTGTATATTCACAGGTACCCAAGGAATGATTCATGAGTGTACGAATGTAGAAACTGCATCAAAACTATTTCCCATATCTTTTCATATGGTAAAATATAGAATAATTTTGTCATTCACAGTCAGAATTGGAGGCCTCAATTTAATAACTGTAGTGGAACCAACCATACAGTCTCATCAAGTTCGTAAGTATAAGCCATTTAACTTGTCATGATGGCCCTTCTCCAGGTTATACCACCTTCCTTGTAAAAGCTGTCAGCAGACCACACAGAGAAGCAGCAGAGTTATTTCACGACGCCTTACTTATATATGGCCTTTACAATCACTTATTTTTCCAATTTTTCTTGGGGGAACACCACTTTCCCTGCCCTACTATGTTTGATCAGTTCCAATAGAGGCGCTGCGTTCTTGTTTTCTAAATTACCCAGTGTAACTTTTAACGTTGAAGTACATATATACATCAAAAGCGTTGACAGAGGTAAAATGTATCTTCACTTTTCTCCCATTTTGAATTTAATATTTTTCTTTCTCCTTCCTGAGCTTGCTATATAAATGATGCACTGTATTTGTTTTGTTTTGTTTTCCTCATTGAGTTTATTGGTACATTTCAGGTATACAGTACAGTTACATTCATTATTGGGATCCTGTACCTTTACATGACAGGTCGTGGTTCTCATTTTTTCCCCTTGTCTCTGCCCTCCCTTCGCCCCTCCTCCCCTCTCCCTTTAAAAACACTTCATTTCCATTTTTTCACTTTCTCATAGTTTTTTCTTTCCCCTTATTAGCTTTCCCCTACCCTTCCCACTTTCCCTACACCTTTAGCCCAATGATGCACTGTTGACAGGCCGGGTTTCAGAACCCTGTCCAGCAGGGGGCGCACTCTCTCATTTCCAGCTTTTCTAGCCATACTCTAAAGCAATCTCATCCTAACCTCAAGAGAAGAACCTATCACAAAGACTAATTACTCAGAACAGCTTGGTGTGTATCTATCTGTGAAGATATTTGTCTACAAAAAGTAAACAATGCCTGTTTTATATCGCAAATCTTTTGTGTTACTTTGATTTGTTTTGATAGTAATGAGCAGGTGTGTGAAAGTGTGGTCTTCACACATTGCCGTTGACAGTATAAATTGCAAAGCAATTTGCCAACATCTAACAAAGTTTTTAAAATATTTGCTTCCTTTTTCCCAGTCATTTCACTTTTGGGAATCTCACGAAAGGACATTTTCACAGATGCTGACAAATCTTTATGTATTCTGATAATACATCTCAGTAATATTTATACTAGCAATGCTACCTCAAAAAAAAAAAAAGGAAACTAGCTGAATGCCTTAGATTAGATAAAACATGGTGCTCCCATAGCACATAGGAAAAGTTGAGCTTGTATATTTCTAAAAATAATTGAATGTTATAGTACTATTTCATTACGTGAATTTTCCAACTTTGGTTGAATAAAGAAATAAAAGGATTCCATTAAAACATACATATAACATCCCTGAAACAGAGAATTCCTTTAAGTCTGTCAATTGCAGCCCCCACAGAGTTTCTTTCATAAGACACACAGTTAAACAGAACTGCGAGTCATTAGGGCTTTGTATCATGACCCGTCATCTTAGGAGGTAAGAATAAAGAAGCTTTCTGTTCTTAAATTCTGTGAGTTCAACTTGGTGCCTACTTCTTTCGCATATCCACTGACCAACCCTGGTGACATCCAGTTTCAACTTGTCCTTTCTCATGTGGAGGACCAGGGAGTAACCCCTCTTAATTCCCTAACACAGGTGTCATGGATGGGACCTCGGGACAGAAGATGTATGGATTGTTCTGTGCTGTGCTCCAGTTTCTCGATGTAATGTGTATACACAGTCTTCTTGGAATGGAGCCATCTAAATAAGGCCCAGATAATTGTACTGTGATCACCAACTAAGAGTTTAAATCATATTTTCATAAATGAGCATAGCATCATAAATGGCACAGTTATAAATGCCAACGCATGCTTCCAAGCAAAGGCTAACCCTATGGTCCCCAGAGCCTCCTACCCCCTAATTCTTTATACACAGTGAACAGACACGGGCAAGACCATTTGGTACAGTAAAAATAGAGAAGATCTTGGAAGAGAATAAATGAAAATGCTTTTGGTGAGTACTTCCAGTGATTTACTTTATTCCATATTTGCTATTTTTTCTACCATATTATATTTCCTTTAAAAATACTGTCAGTGTTTCATTCCTGAAGAGTAAGGCACTAACCTCCTACAAGGGAGAAGTCAGCAGGACTCACCCTGTAAGTGGGCAGCCATGCTGTGCATGTTTTAAAGTCCACCTCCCTATGCCACAGGGCTCAGAATGAGCCATACAGGCAACAAATGGCACGGACACCAGAGATTAAAAGCACCAGGCCATGGTGCCCCGCACACCAGCAATCCTAAATTAACCCAGGCCACTTTGCTTTCCATGATCATTAAAATACTTCAAGATTGACTTCTTTCATTTCGCCTCCCTAGAGAACCTTTAGTCTCACATCCAGTTTTCCAGAGTTTAGAATCTACTTTATGAAACTAGGTCTCTTTAAGAATTACTCCACATAATAGTGCACTGGTGGAAATACAAAGTCATTTTGTCATAGCAGACCTGGGGATGACTTAGGGTTAGTGTCTTGGGGTTCAGGTTCCACTTCTGCCATGTCTGACATGCTTTGGGTGGCTGACTCGTCCTCGGAGGGGGCCACACTTGTCTGAATATTCTCGCAGTGAATATTCTCATGCTCAACAGCCCCCTACGGCCACTGGCCTGAGTAAGTATTGTACCTGCAAGGTTTTCTTTCTCTGTAGGAGTGACTGGTTCTATTTACCAATCACTGTCCTCTTCAGTTTGAAAAAGCTAAATGGGGCATAGCTTAGCGGTAGGGCATTTGCCTGGTTAGAAGGAGCCATCATTTCTATGAATAAAACATAAGCACTCATACGGATGCCCTTCAGGAGGTTGGTTTGTTTTTTTAAGTTCCTCAGTAAATGATGAACACTGAAAGGTGTTTAACCTGCTTTTATGTACCAGGTGTGTGAACATATTTTGAACCCGGAAGTCCCGAGCAAGGGTTAATCATGATATTGTTTTCCTGTCCCACTTATCGTAGTCTCACAAATGCCTAATCATAAAAAAAATTGAAACCCCTCAAAACAGGATGGTTTTTAGTGGAATTAATGCGGAGAACAGCGGCATGGACATTATGCCAGGTTTGCCCATCATGAACTGGAAAGGGAGCAGTAGACCTCGCAAGGAGGCAGAAAGGAGGAACTGGGTCCCTCACTACTCCCGAGAGCTGGACTGCAGCACCAGTTTGCAGATGTGAATGCTCCATGATCATCGGTCAATAAGGGGCACTCGTGTATCTGTCCACCCACAAGATCAGCAACGGATTATGTTAATAAGCGGATTCCATTTTACTTTATCTTTTTAATTTTACCCATAGAGGGTTTGAACCATGAAGGTCGCTTGCTCTCTGGTACTGCTACCACAGACACATTGTCATTAATACATTCACTAAAGTATTTCTCGGAAGCTAAACGGCTGGGTCCTTGTGAATTTTAATCCAGGTTTTTCAAGAGAAGTGAGATCATAATCCTGTAGATAGCAGTTTTGTCAGAAACTGTCTGCTTTGGGGAAGCCGTTTAACCTGGTTGATTTCATTTCTTTCAGCACAGAATAAAAATATTAGAATTACACTATATGGATTTACTCATTTCAAAACTCTATGACACTATGAGACTATTTTTTTTGAGGAGGAAGGTAGTAGATAAGAAGTTCATAAAGCATCCAGAGGCTAGAATTTCCTAACTGATCAGTTTCACTCTCATCCACACTATCTTCCACTTTCTATAATAAGATCACTCAAAAAGAGAATTCTGTTTCTGTCATTCTCCTACTAAAGTCATGCAAGAGCACCGCATCACTTAGGCTAATGCATACCCTTTGTGGTATCGGGTTTCGTGAAGGCTCATTTGCCTCACTGATTCTTCTCAGCTTCTGAACCAGGAAGACAAAACTTTTGGTTCACTGCATGCACTACACTTTCTGTCAGATCTGTGTGGTTCACATACTCTGCCTGTTTCCCTTCCTGCCAAATGCTACTTCAGGCTGAGACCTTCAACCTTTAGCACATAGCTGCCCCATTTCCATCCTTCTGCCCAGGTGAATGCTACAAGTTGTAGGTCCCTGCAACATCGCACACTCCTGTAGGATAACCTCGTTCTGCAGTGGTCTCACTGGTAGGTCTCTTACATCACTCAGGAGTCTCCACACAGAAGGGACTTTCCTTTCTGATGTCTTTTGTCAAACATTTACAATGCCTGACACATAATGGACACTCAGAAAATATCTGTTGAAAGGAAAAATGGTCCAATAAAAAAGATGCTTCATAGTAAAATCCAGTATTCTCTTAGTACACTAACCAAGTCCAGAATACAATCTCCCTCCCACCTTATAAAAGATAAATGAATATGCTAGTTTAATAACCTAATTAGCCATAGCATGTTAGGGTGAAGATGGTGACTTTCAGTAGACTTTTCTTTTACTTTAAAATTACTTTTCTTTAAAACCTTAAATTGAAAACAAAAAAGAAGATCAATATAACCTAATAAAGCACCATTTATACACTTTTCCCAACAACCTCTCCCTTCTATTTCACAGCACTCCAGACAGCAAGTCTTACTCCTTAACGACATAATAGCCACCTAATTTTATGCACACATTTACAAAAGTCCATAGATACTTTCTTATATCTTCTGGGCTGAAAGGCATAAATTAAAGGAATCAATTTTCCAGTGATTCTCCAAAAATACTGCTAAAATTGAGCATCCACATGAGGACCGCCTGGGCATCACTGCAGAAAAGTGTTATACATAATATAGTTTGCCCATGTATAAGTTCACATTCAGAAACAGATATAAATACTCACATGGGTCACCCAAATAATAATTATGACATTATTATTATTGCTATTAGTCATAGTGGGCATTGAACTCAGTGTTTCACACATTCTACTCGAGTATTCAATGTGAGACTACATCCCTAGTCCTTTTATTAATTTTTTTTTTTTTTTTTTTTTTTGGTACCAGGGATTGAACTCGGGTCCTTGCACTTGCAAGGCAGGCCAACAAACCGCTGAGCTAAATCCCTGGGCCCCTTTTATTAAATTTTATTTTGAGACAGAGTCTCATTAAATTTCCCACACTGGCTTTGCACTTACAGTTCTGCCTCAGCCTCAGAGGCATAGACTGTAGCTATGCACCTCCACATACTGTTTTAAAATAAGAAAACTGGTGTCAAAAACAGAAAATTAGAAAGATTTGTATCTTTTTGCTTCATACCTTCTGCTATAAAATTTGATAATAAAAATAACTTTTTAAAACTCTTAAATCTACACATGTTCTTAGATGAAAGGCTGAGAAGTGATAACCTTTCTTAAGGCTAGAATACATATTTTAGAAGAGAGAGATATTCTCACAAATTCTTGGTATCATTTTCCTCTAATGTATTCCAACACAAACACACATACACAAACACAGAGTGGGGGGAAAGGAAGAGAGAGGGGGAGAAGGGAGAGGTAGGGGGAGAGAGAGAGAGAGAGAGAGAGAGAGAGAGAGGGAGAAATATTTCAAAGGTCTAGTTATCAAAGAAAAAACAACCACTTCTTTTGGCTTATATCGCATGTTTCCCCAAAGCCTCATGCTTTGATAGGTGGGCTTTGGAAGGTAACTGGATCATGGATGTGTGATACAGGATTAGTCCACTAATGGATTTAGAGTGGGTACAATGTTGGAAGGTGAAGCCTGCTGGGAAGAGGTGAGCCACTGAGGTCATGGCCTGGAGATACATATATCCCTCCTGCTCCCTGGAGCATCAACTGTTTCCTGCCTGCCCTGCCATGGACTGTTTCTCCTCTTTGCAGGGCCACCTGCCTTGGAACCAGCCACTGTGGACTGAAACCACTACAAACTGTGAGCCAAAAATGAACCCTTTTCTCCTTTAACTTACGGGGCTTAACTACGACTCTCCTTAAGATAAACATGGTTGGCTCTGGGCAACAGATTTGAACTGCCATGTATAGTAGCTTTTTTTTTTTTTTTCAAGATGAAATATATGGCATTTTATTTATTTATACTCAAAAACTAGTGTGGACATACTACTTTGAAGCTACATGTATATGAGATATGACCAAAATATATAGTTAATGTTTAATTTTTTAAAATGTATGACAGGAAAAGATAAATTGTCTTTAATTTCCCTCAAAATACTCTTCCCTCATTTCAGACACTCTTATCCTTTTTAATTTATGACTTTTCCAAGACACTTTCTATCCCTATTATTTTTTACTAACTTCTAATATTTTTCAGGGGTTGTGGGGGTGGAGGGAGAAATCAATTTAGATACTTGTCTCTAGAAGTATTTTCTGACTCCTAGTAATTACTTTTTTAAGAACAGGCATAACACCTATGATCACCATACACATACATGCATAAGACTCTGCGTTTGTATGTCTTAGAAGATTATAGATACCTCACTCAGTAAAGGCTTCCTAGATGCCATGAGATGCACTGTCTTAGTCTTAAAAGTTATAATTTTTCTATGATATAGTTTTCAAATAATTTTTCATTTGTCTCAGCAATGTTTTGCAATAAAATTGTACAGTAATTTAAATGGTAGTTGACATACTTTTTTTTCTGGAAGCCCTAATACCTTCAGACCACTTGATACAACTCCTGCTGCTTGGATTACTCAGAGATCGATAGCCCATTCATAGAAGAAATACATTTTCATCTTTACATGATTATTGAGGAACTAGGACTTTCAAATTCGAGTTGAATTGCAAATTTATTCTTTGAGGGAAGTGGAAACAATGTTTTGTAAACCTCTAATATACCAGATAAGATACTTAGGCAAAAAAGTTAAGGACTTTTCCCAGGTAATTAGTAGAAGACTTAAAATTGTACATTTCTTCTGTGAACTCCATGTCTAGTAATATTTCTTCTTAACCATGCTGTCCCTTGGCAGGAACTTGTCCAATAAACACAATTAATTTTATTGGTATAAATTACACACACACACACATATTGACCACATTCATGAAAGGGAGTTTGTACCTGTACATGATACAGTTTGGTTCCTCTTTTTCTCTAATTCCCTCTCCTCTCCAACTGCCACTTCCCCCTCATTTACAAAAGTTTTGCTTCCATTTTTTCCAATGAACACAAATAACTCTGAATTATTCAAGCAGAAGATATAAGGCACGAAAGTTTGGCTCTGGAGCTTTAGCTCACCAATGATATTATTCTGTCAAAGCCTCAGAGTTTATCATAAAACTTTATTATATCAAGATCAATTCATGTTGTGAAATCAAAATATTATTTTGAATAATCAGGAGATCCTCAAAATCTCAAGGTCATTTCATTGCTTTGTGATCACCATATCTGCTTCTTTGGGACTCCCCTAGTTTAATGCTATTTGTCGGGCAAATACTTTAAGAATACTTGTTGATAGAATTGTGCTTTGTTCTAGTTATCTAGGTACACACACCTACAACATGAAGGCAACTAATTAAATACACGAAGGTAAGTAATTAAATCATCAGACGACTTATTATTACATGTTTATGTTTAATTGTTTGGTTTAAAATCTCCCCAGGTTACCAGAGATGATTTTGTGTTTTTTAACAAAAAAGGAGTAATATTAAACATCATCTTATGTAACACATGGCCATAAAGGTTATTTCTAAAATTCCGGCTGAGATTTAAGACTGTATAGGGCTGGGGATTTAGCTCAGCTGTTCAGTGGCCTGCCTTGCAAGTGCAGCAAGGACCTGAGTTCAATCCCAGTACCGCCCCCAAAAAAAGACTGTATATGTTATATTCTTAAATAATAACTTTTCCTCTGGTTGGGGATATATATTTTGTATATTTCCTTTTTGTGGTTTTTAAAAATAATCATGTTATACAACACAATAAGAAAAAAGCCAATTTCTCTCTTGCATGAAATATCTGAGCTAATAATTTAACTGGAAGGAATCAAGTCATTTTTCTCTCTTCATTAGAGTTCCCCTTTCCACAAAAGCTTCTTTAGCCTACTGAGTCATGACCAGTAATCCTTTAGAAGCTCTGTACACCATTCTTCCCGATGAACTAACAAATTAAAATGTAATGGGAAACAATGACACTCAGAATATTAAGAATAGCCACTGGTGTGGGGAGGTCTGCATAATTATACCAAGATGTACATGTTAATTATAACTTTTATCCAACTGATAATACGGAATAAAGTAGTTTGGAGAAGTCCAAGAAAACCATAAGAAGGAGTACAATGGAACTATCTCATAACCCTGTGGTCACCCTTGCCTTCTCCTACAGGGTCCTCCCCCTGAAACCTTATTTTGTTACATTTTACCAAGGATTAGGAAGCAACTGAGTGAGTTTTCACCATTTTCAACTCAAGTTAAGGTAATTTTTTCATCTATTTTTTCCCTTTGCCTCCTTTTTTTGTACACCTGGTTTGCTCAAGAGTAAAACGAACCACGGTACTTATCAGCTCAATGCACACACAAGAGATGCCAAAGGCGACTGACCAGGACCAAAGCCACAGGTCAGCTGCAAATCCATTAGTGATTACGAATAGAGGGTAGAAATTCCTGGCAAGGCTGTGATTAAGCCGAGAAATAAATGTACAAGTCACAAAATAAAACAGTGCAATTTGCATTAATATGTCATCAGGCGGATTCACAGAAGGCTAAAAAGAGTGCAAAGAGTTTCATGTAAGATGGCCAAAGCCATACTTACTGTGAAACAAAATGTATTATCCCCCGACAAATTTTACATTATTTTTAAGGGTCACATTCTAATAATAGCTATACAGAGCAGGAAGTGTACATATCTAGAAAATACTATTTTCAAGCGGAAGCACTGATGTAACAGAGAACAATTTGGAATTTACAGAATAGACTGTGAAAAAAAATGTTTGGGTAGAAGAAAAACTCAGTGACGTAATTTTAAGTATCCAACCTCTTAAATTATTTTTCGGTGTCAATAAACTTTCAATTACAGCATCCATAATTATACTTTTTGGAAAATTATTTATTTATAAACATATTCTAGGATTACAAAATTACTTTACTGCTTTTTTGTTCCTGTTTTACAAATTTTCTTCCAAAGCTACAGTAAATTTTCGTAAGGATATCTAAAATCAGACCCATTAAACTATCATGACATGTTTCACATCAAGATTGTTTAATTAAGACATCAATTACCTAACATGCCATACAAATGCATTCATTGCAGTTACAGAGTATTGGCTCATTGAGGAAGCTATGATAGCTAAAATGTAAAGAAAAATTCAATGGCAACCATATGCCTGTGTATATTATTAGCATTCAAAAATGGATATGTGCTAGTTTATCTTTCCTAAATTTTAGTGACAATATGTGTGTGTGTGTGTGTGTGTGTGTGTGTGTGTGTGTGTGTGTGTGTGTAGAGAGAGAGAGAGATTTGGGCAGTTTTGTTTTGAAGAGAGTTTGAATGAATATACTGCTCATCATAATAATTTAGTGACAAATATATTTTGGAGAAGAACTCTAGGTCATTTTAGACACAGATTTTATAAAAATATTAAGAAGTGTCGTATAAGTAGGAATGAAAATGTGAGACAGAAAAGTCCTAAGTTCAATCCTCAGCACCAAAAAAGAGAGAAAGAAAAAGAAGACTAGTTTATTGTTTCTGCTCAATATCAGTAGCAAATTACATTATTAGGGAATTAAAAGCTCACTCTACTAATAAATATTGTAAGTATAAAAGAAATACAAAATTACCACTCAGGAAACATCACAGTAATACTTGTTACAGGCAAAATTCACCAGCAATGATAAGATTATCCATTGTAACAGAAAATTTCCATGATCTCAAAGTACTCTCCTAATATATTCATTAGTTACAATGGAAAAAAAAAAGTAAAATTAGAGTGAAAACAGTATGCGCATTGTCAAATGCTTGATCAGAAATAAAATACATCAATTCCATGTTTCACCAATGCCCTGAGAGGAGAACACAAAATCAGCTGTGTCGTACTTTTGTCAAAGATGCATTAGCCTTCACGTAATGCAAAAACTCTGCAGAACCCACAATAAGGGGCATCCCACACAAGAACACGAGTGTCCAGCACATGTTTCAGGGCCATGAAACATGACAAGATCTAACATTGTTACAAATTAGCAGAATCTAAAATGCGCAAACTAAATATAACTTGGCCTACTAGTTTGGCTCTGGGATGAAGAAAATAATATTCATAAAAAAACTATCAGAATTTCAGTAATGACTGTAGATTATTTAATAGTATTATCACAGTGTTATTTCATTGTATTAAGACATTTTATTATGGCTGGATCAGCCGTTAACATTGGAGTTGCTAGACTAGAGATAAATGCAAGTAAACACACACACACACACACACACACACACACACACACATATATATACATACACACATATATAAATATATACATACATGTATATGTATGTGTAAATATATGTATGCATGTATATGTGTGTATAAATATATGCATACATGTATATGTGTGTATATGTATTCTTTGTACCATTTTAAAACACTTTTCTGTTAGTTTATAATTATTCAAAATATTTTAAAGTCATCGTGATTTAACCAAAAATAGATAGTGAGACAAATAAAACAAAAACACTTCAAAACATTTTGTAGCTACCAAGATCCCAAATTCACCATTTTGCTAACTGTGCAATTATTCTTCACTTTTCCAAGTATCCCAGTTCCTTTGGCTCCAAATAAATTGATGAAAAAATTGTCTCCATATTTCATCATCAGTATGAAACAGTTCAATTGAGTAAGCCTGTCTTTTACTATTACCATTATATTTAAACATGTTAAAATCTGCATTATGTTTTCATCAAATTCAAGTAAGTACCGATCACCTATATATGTCATGCAATTAAGAAAACATACAATGATTATAATGACTACAATTCCTCTACCTATTTAGACTAATGAAATCCAGAAAAGTAGTCTATGTAATTTGTATCCTACATGTCTACCTAACCTATTATAAATTAAAATTATTTGAGGATTATTAGTACATTTGCATGCATTTCATGGTTGTATTCATGGTTGAGATTTTCATTAGCATCATTGAGAAAAGATCAAGAACCTGAAGAATTTGCCATTATTAGATTTGTACATAATGGTATGAGATCATGTACGCAGAAGCGGTAAAATAACCTGTCAGATCACAACGGCGTTGTTAATGTGAAGTTTAAATCTGGGGAGTGTCCTGGGAGAAGCTCAGTAGGATGTGCGGAGACACAGAAGAGAAGCACAGAGGAAAATCCCGCTGGGAGAAGCAGGAGAAAGGCTCTTTTAAAATCACCTGCTGTTGGACAGCTCTCTGAGATTTCCAGCTTAAGAATTTTATTAACTTCATGTTTTTAATTATAAAAGCATTATATGTTTTCCTTGTTTATTTAAAATTGATTATTTTATAAGATATTTCTCTTAAAAAAAAAAAAAAAGAAAAGAAAACACACGCTCCTGTATTTTTTGTGAATGCTGTGAGCAGCAAGAAGGATGTGTAAGCGAGGGCCACCCCACGGAGCTCCGAGTGCTTCTTTGTTAGCTGCTGAGGGAAGTGGGCCATTGATGGATAATGGCTGCCCCTTTGTTTGCACTCAGATTGAACCTAGTACATTTGTATTGTGCATTAAAGACTAAAATTGATGACAGCCATTTACAAATCAACGTTAAAGTTTAGGAGTCATTTATTTTAATTATATATAAAATACTCAAATCCTTTATTGTCTGAAATTGAATTAATGTATATTTTTTTTCATCACAATTTACCTGCTACACACATACGGGTGTTTTGAGTTAAATTTTTCAAATTAATATTTAACATATGAGATAACTATTTACAAAATTGTTAGTTCATAATCAGAGATGCCCCCACATTAATGTGGCTCAAGTTTAACTTGGTGAAACAGCTCGCACACTAAAATAATAATGAAAATAATAAATACATATGTTTGTAAAGTATAGGGATTTTGCTGTTACATAAGTTCTCATGGGCTAAAATGGAATATTCAATTTTGTTCAGATAAAAGAAAAGCCTTGCTTTAGCAACTGGTAAAGCTAACTATGTGGAAAAATTTAAACATAAAAAGGAGGCAAAATCTACTTCTGGGTGGCAGGTGGCATTCAAATGATGCATGCACTGTTGTTTCCTTAAGAAAATAACCTTTATTGTTTTCCTCAGAATTATCACATCCACAACAGGTTATTGACATTCTAAAGAATATCATGTTTGGATACTTTTTGGTTTTGATCAAGAAGGTGTTAAGATAAAATTTAAGAAAAAAATTAGAAAAGGGAGAGAGAAAAATTTAAAATCAAGTGAAAGAGATTTGGACATCTAATAAGGTGGATAAGGGAAAACAATATAAAAGAATGCTATTATGAAAGGTCAAAGACCTGGGACAGAGCAAAGATCCAAAAGAGATTTTCTTTGAAAAAGCTACAGAAAACTGTAGCTTGGCATTGTGATGCTCATCTGTGAACTCAGCATTCTGGGATGCTGAGGCAGGAGGATCACAACTTCAAATCTAGCCTGTAGTGATTTAACAAAACGATGTCTTGATATAAAAATAAAATTAAGAATAGCAAGGATGTAGCTTGGTGTGAAGGTTATGGGTTAAAACTCTACTAGTGTAAAAATAAAAGGAAATTTAAATTTAGACAAGGAGTATCACTTTTATAATTAGCAGAGATGTGCTGTAGGAAGTAAAATTAAATCATGCAATTATAACTTTCTGAACATGTATAATTCCTTTTAGGACATTATACACACTGTCCTACTCAGTCACAGTCCTCTTGAGCAAGTGAATACCCAACATCAACACTTTTAAAGAGCAGTTTATTTGGGCTTACCATTCTAGAGGGTTCAGTTCATGGTTAGCCAGCCCCAAGACAAGAAGGGCATGGTGGGAGGGCTGGGAGAGGGGAGCTGCTCGCACTCACATAGGGCAGTGCTTAGAGAGAGAATGGAGGGACCAGAAGGAAGGAGATGCACTCTTCCATGTCGTACACCTGCTGACCTGCTTGTTCTGACCAGACACTGCCTGCTAACAGCAAATCACTAACAGAGTCCCCATGACCCAGCCCCCTTTCCAGAGCTCAGCCTCTGCGTGTATGAGACTTCTGGGAAACATTCTAGAGCTAAATCATAACATATACTGAATTTATACAAAAATAGAACCTAGACATGTTTTCTGTTATAAAAGGAAGCCTTAAAAATTATAACCCTTTCGTTAAGAGATGGCAAAGGTATTATTACAATCCCTAAAACTATTTCATTAGAAAGGATGAGCGGAGGCAAAAAAATACCAAATAGCCACTGAATGCGCTCCCCATGGTTTCTTAACTTTACATCTATCCTGCACTTACTGGGGGCTACTTTGCATGTATATTCTTATGGCTCCATACATTCTTTCTACAGAAGGTATTGTGTACCAAAACACGGCAGGAATCTGGTCCCATCCCTGGTTGAGAAGACTCTTACACAAAACAAAGGTCAGAGTCAGGAAGCAGAAGGATCCAGCCTGAGACAACCTCTGCTGCATCTCAGGAAGATTCCGCACCCATCTAACCACGTACAGGCAGGACCCTGGGTGTCCAGTTACTTCACAGAGTACAAATCCACCCAAATATTCTTTATTTCAAAACATGCCATCCTGTACTTATTTTTCCTCACTGGTCACAAGTCCATGATCTTTAACTGAGAAATACTAAGTTACTTAAAGAAGTAAAACCTTTCAGTTGGAATTTATCACAAATGGGAATCAAATTTAAGATGAACAAACCACTCTTGCTACTACTGAACTCTCTCTCTTTCACAATATTAATTCCATTAATGAAATTTCATTATATTCTTTCCTCCAAAGAGAGGTTGAGCATTTGTGTATTTTGTTTTTATCTCTGGAACAACAAACGGAATACAAATACTTTTTTAACTCCAAAGGATCAAAGATTGTCTTCATAGGCCAGAACATCTTTCTGAACTGATCTTCTTTTTTATTCTCTCTCTCTACTGTAGCTTTAAAGGCAAGAAATTGTAGTAGGGAATCCAGACTGCACTATTCCTTATCTTTGTGTTCTTAGGCTGACTTCGCACCATCCGCAGATTGCTGAGCCACGTAAATGTTTGTGTGGCTTCCTGAATTGGACGCTCTTTAAAAATGAGGAAAAATATGATTAACATATTTTATAAAAATCATTCCATCATCATTACCTAATTTGTTTCCTGTCCCCAAAGACTCCTTTTCCTAGCAGCCCTGATGGAGAGTAGCACCTGTCGGCAAATTCAGCAGCCAGTTTGCTCTGCTGTTCATTGTTTCCTTTTCTTGAAGAGATATTAAAACCAAACTGAGGCTTTGCTGCCCACTACAGGAGGAGAGGAGCCTGAATCAACTCTTTCCTTCCTGAACACATCACTGGCTTTTACCTCAAGTGTTTTGTTGTTTATTATGCTGTTTGTTACTTGATGGTACTAATTTACAGATATTTTCATCTTGTAAACTCACATTGGCTTATTATGTGCATTTGGTTCACATTATATCCGTCTTAGGCAATTCAAAACTTAGCAGAATGACAAAAGCATAAGAAATGTATATTATTTCTGGTATAAATTACAATAACTATATAGCACAAAATATTTGCCAAGGCAATTCACATCTTAAATTTTCTACTATTTTAATGCTGCAATTATTCAATTGGTCTTTCCAGATTTGTGCCATTTGTTTTTGCCCAGATTGATGCTAAATTTTACATCAATAAACAAGTTTTGAGTGAGTAAATTCATAGATCCACTTACGCAGTAATACATGTAGAAACTAACACTACCTCATCATGAATAGGACACTGAGTTCAGTTTCAATGGGTTTTACTGTATTTTAAAAGAAGACTGAGGATTTATTACCTATCATAAATGATACAATAAACACGAGAATGCAGATGAGTTTGAGTTTTAAAATCTCATAGTAGAATATGTTGAAGAATTGTCTTCAAAATTTCCCTTATAAAATATTGTGACAGATCTTTTTTCAGGGGCTATAAGAAGTTTTGTTCAACTCTCATTTTATTATGTTGTATATTGTTTTTAATATGTGGAGTCTCAACTGAGGTTTAAAATAAATTTATCTGTTACAAAAATAGTTAACTGTTTTACTTATAGTGGGGATTATACCTTTAAAACTGAAAAGGTTTTGCTGAGTTCTTTGTAAACTGCACATATTTATCCTATAAGAGATTCGTAAGATCATAGAATCATTAGCTTTGTGGGCTTTTTTAAAGCTAAAATGGGCTTAAAGGATGATAAATGTAAGGAGTTTGTTTTGAACCTGTGCAATTACAATAATGACCTTTAATTCTTTCCTAATGGCTTCAATGGAATTAATTGGTTATTTCAATATCAGAGCTCATCTTGTCTGCAATTTTAAAAAGAGTCCATAATGGCTTCTAGCAGGCGTATTTGAAATGCTCTGGAAGCACAGTCTCAGAGCCTTGGCATTTCCTACCTCCCGTCTTCCTTTCATGTTTCTTCTACATTATTTGCGGGGAAGAAGAACCCATTTTTGTCTCCTTATAATTCTGCTTTGGTCAAGCTATCAGTTAGATCTTACTGATAGACTTTTGCCCTTAAATTATGCATACCATATGAAAAAATTTATGATCGGACTATTTTTAAAAATGTAGAAAATGTTTTTTGCCTTGATAGACATTCGCGGCTATCAAATTTCTAGATAGCTGCCATGCTGCCATCTTCTGGTTATCTTGTAGGAATTTCTAATGCTTATAAGGATTATTTTTTAAATGCACCTTGATATACTTTATTGTTTTCAACTATCTATTTGTCGAGGACAAGTACTTTAGTAATGAGAGTTACTGCATTTTAGAACTCATTTGGCCCAAAATCCTAAGGTAAAAGATACCTTATGCCTTTAAGTATAAAAATTTTGTGAGTTACCAAAGAAGAAAAGATTTTATCCAATTATTAGTTTCCTTGGCATAAACTAGGTAGCTAGTTAGAAAGGCATCCTGATATCTTTCTATTGTATTACCCATTATATATTTTTTCTCGTATCTTTATAATGTAGCAGCAAAATGGCCATAAATTTCTCAGTGGGTGTGTAACTTTCCCAGATCCACAAAATTAATATTATTTAGTTCTGCCGCATGTAGTACTGAGTCATTTGCCAATTTAACTGCCTTGTGTTCACTTTAACAACTCCGCCAGCACCTATCGCTGCAGCCCAGGCCAAAAGCTCACGAAGAAACGGAGAAGAAAGCACAGGTTGCACATAGGCTTAAGGTCTGCTTCATGTACGGGACTGTTAAGACCACGAACACCCTCTTGGTGTGTCAGCGCAATAAAATGGTCAGTGTTCTTGTGAAAATTCCCATTTACTTCACTAGAATTCTTATCCTAGTAGCTATGGAGACAAAGATAGAAACACTGAATATTAAATAAACCGGTATCTCACAGTAATAGGTGGTTTTAAGATACACTTCTTTAAATTAAAGCAAGTGTAATGAATGACTTGCAGTCCTATGCTTTTCCTGACGACTGTGTAAGAATACAGATCACAGTAGCTCATTGAAAATCGTAATGCAAATGGCCCCAGTAAATGTTTAGCAGCAGAGGATTTTCTCAACTGTTTATTAAGTGCAATCCAAACTCTAAAGCAGCTGAGACAGGTGCTAATTTCATTCCTGTTATTAGTAATTAGTGATGAAATTTAATGGTGTTTGTAAGTAGGTCTGAAGCGTGTGCCATATTAAACAGGGCTTAAATGTAAGGGGCCATTAAAATGGAATTTTAAAGCTTAATAGATTTGGGCAAACAGGTATTTTGAATAATCAACATCTCTGAAAGCATATGCCAAGTTTAAATGGCCAAATTGGCCTGTTTATTTTGAGCACACCAGTGACCTTGTAAGTGCTGGATACGGTGTGTGCGTGTCTGTGAGAGCGTGTGGATAGTGCCGTATGCAGGTGGCCGCCAGCTAGCTGCCCTTAACCTATAAGAAACTGACTTTTCTGTCATCGCTGCATGTGTGGCTTAGATACAGCATGTGTGTCCTCCCAAGTTTTATGTGTAGAAAGCTTTGTCCCAAGTAGGATGCTGGCGAGATGCTAGAAGCTTTTGGAGATGTGGCAGAGTGGAAGTGTTTGGGTCATTCGGAGTGCTGCCTTCAGAAAGGACAAATGCAGTTCTTATGGCACCCTAATTCGTTTCTGCAAAAATAAGCTATTAAAAATGAAGAGGTCCGGCTCTGGAGATCCTCTGGCTTTTTGTCCTGCCACAGGATCCCTTCTGAATGTGGTCCTCTCTCTTCCTACCTTTCTGCCATGTTTTCTGACACAGCCAGAGAGCCAAAATATCAAGACAGCACACCATGCTGTTTGGACCCTCCAACCAGCAGAATCCTGAGCCAATGAAATGCTTTGCCCGGCACCCAGCCTTGCTTACTTTTTTTGTAGTGATAGAAAACAGACCTGGATGCTTTACTATTAAAAAGAAATGTCAGTCTCTTGCAATCACAAGAAAGCTATGATAAATTAACAAATGTCAGTTGGATGGGTATTTCATGGGTTCATAGCTTTACTAGCAATCAGATGGGAATCTCTATTTTTAAAATGTGTCATTTGACCCATTTCTTCCCTGAGTTGCTTTTGGTTGTTGTTTCCTATATTTTTAAATAGTGAACAGTCTTTCCCACAAACAAAAATAATACTCTTACCTGACTGAACCCATAACTGTTCACTAATAGAAAGGAGCGGAACGAAATATATTAAAATAGTCACACATACCTACATACTAGGGATGGAAAGCTGGATAAATACAGGTAGAGCTATTAAATCTTTTTAATGTTGTTGAGAAAAATTATCGGTAAAAAGCAAAAAGGTAGTGATACTCATAAATCTATCCCTTGCATACTTATTTTAAACCTGAATCAAGAAAGAAAATATTTTTTACTCAATGTTTGAAAAATTTTCAATTCAACTCAGGACATATCATCTTAGCAAAAATTATGTAAGAGTAAAAGTATATCACCTGTTCTCTCTCTAATTTAGTAGCCTCTGTAGAGTTTTCATTGATTGCATACAAACTTTAGTAACCTTTCAAAAATGCTGAAGAAATAAAATACAAAACTTTCATCATTATGAAATTTTGAGAATAAGATGGACTTCAGTTGTATGGTATTGGAAATCATTTGTGAAACAGAAACTAGTACTTTCTTAGACATAAGGAATAAAGAGCTAGCAACCAATGAAAGTTGATGACTAGAGATATAGGAATGAATCTCATTCGATCAGTATCGACTGACCTGCACCACATATGCCATGCACCACATACAGTTAAAAACTACAACAAATACCCAGCACTTCTGCAATCCAGAAGTGACTCAGTTTCTCCAGGGAGTTGGACAGATGAGCATTTACTAAAGTACTGTGATAATTTTATGCATATGGTTTCTGAAAAGTATAGGTTAGGGAACCATTCTAATGGCTCTGTTGATTAAGGAAGGTATTACCAAGAAATGACACATATTCATAGCCATAAAACGTGTGTAGGTGTTTGCTAAGTAAAGGAGTTGATCGTCGAAGAAGCAAAGGCATGGTGGAAGGCACGAAGGCTTAAAATGGAATGCATTTGAGGGAAGGGCGCCGGTAGTGAGAGCAGCGAATATATCACCATGGATGGAGCAGAGAAGGACTCTGAGAATACGACGCGAAACAAACAGAGAAAGATGAATAAAGGATATTCAGTGCTTAATTGGACAATAAGTTGAATTAAAATTCTTTCAAGAAGCGTTATGCCTTGCCTTAATGATAACAACTATATCATCTATTGATTACTTTACATAATCTTATTTTTAAAGTAGCTCTGCAAGTGTGTTCTTTTTTTTTTACAGATAGTAACACCGGGGCTTACAGAAGATAAAGATTTCGTCTAGAACGTCAACCTCAGTGTCCCTCTAGAGGACACCTCCTTCCTCTCTTTCCTCCTCGGTTCAACTGTCCACTTCATTATATCGGTTTTAAAAAATAATCTTACTGGCAATTCTACGTGAGAATGAGCTACAGCAAAGAGCTTAATCGGTAAAGACAACAGGAAAGGCGGAGCGGCATAATCGAAACTAGAAACATCTAACTATCATCTCTTATAATTTTAGAAATTTTAGGAACATTAGAAACAGTGTGTGGGGTGGGGCCTCACTGGCGGCTTCCTCCTTCGTCCATTCACACTTGTGATGTTTCCAGTTTCGATTATGCCGCTCCTCCTTTCCTGTTATCTTTACCATTTAAGCTCTTTCCTGTAGCTCATTCTCATGTAGAATTGCCAGTAAGATTATTTTTTAAAACCAATATAATGAAGTGGACAGTTGAGCCGAGGAGGAAAGAGAGGAAGGAGGTGTCCTCTGGAGGGACACTGAGGTTGACGAAGGAGAGGAAGCCGCCAGTGAGCTCCCACCCCACACACTCCCAGGTTGTGCGGAGGCCCATGAAGGAGGCCAGAGTCACACATCACTGCAGAATTTGCAAGTACTTCGACCACAGAGGGGTTAGACTTCTACCTCTTTCTTCTCTGTTTTATCATCTCTTATAATTTTATTCCTGTTCTATGCTGTTGGAGAGGTCTGAGTCAGGGAGATTTTATGGGGACAAATTTAGTTAGGAAATAGTAGGATGCATTTATGTCATTTACAAAATGACCTATAAAAACAAGTCCTACTGTGAAAATGTTTATCGGGAATACTCCTAGCACTCGTAGACTAACTTATCCAGCCTAGAGCCACGAAGGTGTAATACTGGGGATGAGAATACAATGCGGGGGTCCATTGGTGCCGTGGGGGAGAAGGTTTCAGGTAGTGCAAGAGAAATAAGGTTTGGGTTGTAAGGAATCAGAACCAACTGTGAGGAAAAGTACATACATTAACTTTTTTCTTATGTCTTGATGAGACTCAAATAAGATAGAGATAATCAGTATTTCTTTGTTGTCTAACAAAAGCCTCCCGCAGAACTTCAATAGCAAATCTGCCTGTGTATGGAGTTGCAGGTACCTCTGCCTTCATACCCGGGCACGCAGGAGTACATCCACTACATCTTCTCCTGACAGTGCCTGGTTGGAGACTGAACAGCAAGTAAGACTGCCACTGACAAAGCTAAAGGGTCAAGCTGAACCAGAGCAAACATGGTTATTTTTATATTCCCTTGGTAGAAAATGATATTGCAGGTTTAGTGTCTTGTGAAGAGGCAATCAGTGACTCTTAGGCCAGAAAGCAGAGAAAGGAAAGGAATGGAAGAAAATATTTTAGAAATGGGTTAAGAAAAGATTATTTTTGGAATTTTGAGGAATCTTTCAGATGTCATATTTTTGTGATTTCACCTTGTAATGATTCACTTTTAAGAAGAACTTATATTCTTAAAAAGGAAGCACAGGATATTAACAAGTATTGATCCAAAAAAGATCCATACCTCAGTCAAAAGAAGGTGGAAAAGAGACCCATATAGCTCATTAAACAAAGTTGCTAATATGGTACTATTTAATCTAACTGCACAGATTCAGAGAAATTCTGTGATACTCAACATGGATTTCTGAGTAGAATACTGTAAAGAATCCTAGGGTCTCATAAAAGCCCGTTCCATTTTAGACATGTAATGCCTGTGGGTTGAAGAAACATATGGAAAAATATATCCAGGAAGAAGTTGAAATTATAGCATTGGTATTAAGAAAGGAGTTTAAAATAATCACTTATGTTTGAGGAAAACAATCATTTGGTTGTTTCTCAGGCTACAAATGTACACAAAAATGCTCGGACAGATATTGTGCAGTGAGAAGAGGTTAGAAGAAGGCAGCTCCTTTGGGAATTTGTTCTTGGTGAAGATAATCTTACTTCCCTTCCTTAATCTCTTTTCAAAGATTGTACAGGTGTAAAGGCTTGTGCCTAGATGTCTCCCCAAAGCCTCATGTGATCATGGGGATTTTCAGAGGTGGCTGGATCTATAGTGTGTGATACTAGGATTAAGGATGTGTGATTACTGAATCAGTCCCCTGGCTGGTTTGGTACAGCCCTAATCCCAGTTGTCTGGATAAGATAAAAGGGGCAGAGAGATGCTGGTAAGTTTCCCTTGTTGCTTTGCGACCTTCGGTCCCCCATGAACTGTTTCTTCCTCTACGATGTGCCACCCTGCCTCAGAGCCAGACATTTATGGGCTGAAAACTCTACAAACTGTGAGTTAACATAAATCATTCCCACTCTCACTTTGGGTGTGTGGTGTTTCCTTTCATCAAGGAGAGAGGAGTAACTCCCACGACAGGTTTGCCTAGATTTCTAAATTTGAAAGGCAAGCTCTACCTAAATGGTTAGAATTTCAGTGGTTAGATAAGTTTTTTTAGACTTACAGAACCCAGAGCATCGGATGACCTTTGTCCTGCCCTGTCCTCACTTAATTAAAACCAACTATGTAAAATGCTGTGAAGCTTAACCTGCAGAGAAGTAAGGATGTCTCCTTCGAGTAAATACAGGAAGTCATTGTAGGAGCTCAGGCTCTGCTGTGATATTCTGGACCGGGAAGGAAAAGAGCCATATACTCTCTGAGATGAACCTCACTAGACACAGTCTTCCTGCCCCTCCCCAGAAAAGCCCTACATACTCCTAAGACCCCTACGCGAAGCTCTGAGGCTCAGAACCCCACGCCCTTCTTCAGGGCCAGTCCGGGAATAAATCTGATTCTTTTCCACCAACTCTCAGCTCCCAAATATGAGCCTGCATGTGGCAAAAAGACTGAACGCCGGGTATAATAAGATGAATACAGGGTATGAACACTGAAGTGTTTTAAATACGAGGATTAAAAAGAGGACACAAAAGACATCTGTCATGGAAAAAATTCAGAAAAGTTGGCACAGTATCAGCAGGTAGTTGAATGTGAAAGCTAAATCATACAGTAAAACAAAACAAAACTCTAAATTGCACGGTCTTTAGGAACATCAAAATCGTGAGGACTGAGGAAAAATATTTTAAACTACTTTAATGAAGCATTTTACACCCACACACAGTGCGCCGCAGTTCAGGAACTTAAATTTTTCCACCAGTCTGGTTCTGAACCAAATTGGTCATGAGCCAAATCCAATTTCTCCATAAGGTCAATACTGAACCCAACCCTTTAATATGATTTGGTTCGGTTTAGGACCAGAATGGAGAAAAGATTTAAGTTTGTGAACCCAGGCACATATGTGTGTTTCTGCATGTATGTGTGTATATGTGTGTGTGTATAATTTAAAGAAACTGAGGAGTTTGAAGATATGTACAAATGATATCATCATTACTATCGAAAGCAGAAACTTATCAATCATTTCAAAAAGCACTACTGAGGTTACTCGGTGTTTATTCTTTCTTTTTGGTACTGGGGATTGAACTCAGGGCCTTGTGTTTGCAAGGCAGGCGGCAGCACCACTGAGTAAATCCCCAGCCCTCCTTGGTGTTTTGTCAAGTAGCAGAGAAACGAGACTGAACAGACTAGGAAGCCTGAACTGCGTTGGCAAAGAGAAGATCTGAGAGCGAAGAGGATGGACAAACACTGTACTTTAAGAAATGTGTAGAAGACTAAAAATTCTAAAAGAAAGGGTTACAAATTACTAGTTACAATCTAAGCTCAGTCTTATTATCCAAAAAATACAATCAACTCATATCTGGATAGACCCAAATGGTAATACCGTTGCCCGAAGTAGTGGAATACGAAGGAACATGATTCCCTTTTTGGGGTATTTGTTTTTCAGATTTTCTCTGACAAAGTTTTTCTTCTATAACAAGAAAAATACTGTAATTACATATCTATATAATTACATGTATTAACATTAATATGTGAAAAGAAATGAACTAGATATTGCTTAGGACAAGACAGATACTTGAAAGAGTTTACATTGAAGAGGAGGCGATAGAAGAGATGGTAAAGATCAAGTATAAATGCAAAAGGATGAAAGGTAAACAAAAATCAAGACAAATGGCAAAACATAGTAAGAGTCCCAGAGTAAGGGGCCTTCCTTTGTTGAGCAGTCCCAAGTCCTCTCATAAAATTAGAAAGGAGTCAATAATGGAGCTAGAAAATGATGGAATTAAAGTGAAAGGAAAATAAAGAGCTAACATCTAAATTTATTTTCTTGAAAAATATAAGAAATTCTATTTTAGCAAAATTTGAGAAAGATAAAATTAGGTTAGTATCTCATAGAATAGCCCTTAGACAATATAGACAAAGAGAAATATAACAGAAAAAAAATTATCATGTGATGTTGAGGGTCCAAGCTCAGTCTGAAAATCACAAATTTTAATGGATTACGTGAATACTGTCAAAGCTTTTTTTCTCCATTTGCTTTGAAAAAGGGATCGAATTGCAGTCCTTGTGCTTGTGAGGCAGGCGGTGGCACCACTGAGCCAAATCCTACACATTTTTTTTTTTTTTAATTTTAGAAATCTTTCATTCTTCACCCATTGGTGAGATCATGACTGAGGCACCTATAATAAAATAACACTATGCACGGACTATCTAGATTAACAATAGAAAAGCATGCAAATTTACACAACCCAGGAGCCTTCAGACAGGAAGACATGGGTCACGCATCGTGGTGCATGTCTGTAATTAGAGCTTGCCAGGTTGAGACAGGAAGGATAGCCCAAGTTTGAGGCCAGCCCCTGCTAGCAAGACCCTGGCTTGGACAAACAAACAAATGACATAAAGCAACAGGAAATCCTGTATATTTTTTATTATGCTACATCTCACAAAGAAGTGGGTGTCTGTGGGGAAGTAAAATTGGACAGAGGTCTGATCTAAGTAACAAGGGCAGGGCCAGAGTCTGTGAGTGCTTTCTGTTCAAGTTCTTCCCTCTGAGATTTCAGACAATGAAGCTCTTTAAATGGTTTAACTGATGAAATGTAAATGAAGACAACTGAAAAGTTTCAGCTGTGGCAATGCCATTCGGAAACTAAGGAAGTCACCCGCACTGCTTTGAAGGCAGAAGTGTAGAAAGAAAACTGAAAGGCCTCTCCTAAGAAGAAGGGCCATCACTTGAAAATCCAGTAAATACAAATTTTAAGTGTTATGACCCTGGGTTGCACTAGAGCAGACACGTTATAGGTGTTAGTTCCGAAACGCTAACGACAGCCAAGCTGAAGCTAATTATTTCTGATGTCAGAATTCACAGGCAACTAAACATTTCTTTAGAAAAAAATAAAGGAGGAGGAGGGGCATGAGAAGAGAGCAAGAGTTCTTCAACAAAAAGTGATATCCCTAACAAACATAGAGGTAGAAGAATATAGTTTGAACCCTTAACAAAAGCACAAAGTTAGGAGAATGAAGGATTAATGTAAAGGGAAGTAAGGCTGAGAAAGATGGTTTAGGGGGAGCATCTGCATTTTGAATATCAATTATTCACAAAAACAAAAGAAAAAAGGCTGAGAACTACTGAGAAAAGGTTGTGGGTTAGACCTCCTTAGGATACAAACAGACCCCTCTTGAATTCTGCGAATTTTTATTCTTAGATGTCCCCAAAGTGAAATCTACTACTAGAAATTTCTTAATTTCACACATCAGGAGTGGAAGAAAGAAAATGTTAAGTTCAGGAAAAATTTTTATGGAAAAAGGAAAGTAAAATCTCCAAATTAAAATACATTTGGGAAACCGAGAGTGTGAAGACCATGTCCACAGTTGGGCATGGTGGCGTACACCTGTTATCCCAACACCTGGGAGGCTGAGGCAGGAGGATTGCCACATGTTCAAGGCTAGTCTGGGCTACATAGTGAGTTCAAGGTCTGCTTGAACTACACAGAAAGACCCTGTCTCAAAAAAATATATATAAATAAATAAATAACTACTCAGTTTAACTGTCAAGAAGGATCTCATCCACATATCTAGCTAATACTGATACCTATGCCCAACAGTTTAAAGCATGGAAAACAATAGTCACTCAAACTTTAATGAAAATTCCTCAAAGGATATGCAACTTGATCATTTATGTCTCTCACACGGGATAAATGATTAGTACAGCTTTTTGACAACGCCCAAGCATTAATCTTTTGGCTATGAAGAATTTAGAATATATTTGAATAAGAAAGACATTATAAATGAAAGAGCCACTACACCGACTTTTTTCTTTTTGCCTTTGAGAAAGAATAAAGAACCACTTATTTAAAAGCCATCCTCTATTAAAAGTAAATATTAAAGATTTCCATCATCTAACAACTTAGATTTTTTTAGGTCTTTTTAGTGACAGGTATAAATGGGATTTCTGTGTGTGTGTGTGTGCGTGTGTGTGTGTGTGTGTGTGTTAGTGTGCAAAGTGCATTAGCAAGGAAAATGGTTTTATACAAAGAAATTCTCTGACAGAGTAAAACTGCCATCTCTAAGCCACTCTTTTCTTCCCTGTGATGCAAGTACAAGTGAGCCGGGGCTAAGATTCAGAGCTAAAAGGTCTCCGGAAAGGCTCAGGTGTTCAAAAGTGGGGCTTCTGGAGAATAACTGGATACTGGGGTGCTACACCAATCTGCAGATTAGTTCACAGGGGAGTTCAGAGCTGTGCTATTAGGAAGCAGAGACTGATGGGAAGCGGGGGGTCACTGGGGGCGTGACCCGGAAGGACTTATCTCCCTTCCTGGCTACCGTGAGAGGAACGGTCCTTCCACCATGAAATCCCTGCCTTGGAGCCAGCCATCTATCAACTATGAGCCAAAATGGGCTTCTTTTCCTGAAGTTGTGGGTGTCTGATATTTTGTTCCTGCAAAGAAAAAGTGACTACGACAACATGTGTTTTGAGTTTCTACACTGACCACGGATACCTGCCGTAACTGAGTTCTTCTGTCTGGGCAATGGAACTACAACCCATACCAATGCTGGCTTTGCTCAGTAGTAAACTTTATATAATTAGAAATGCAACATTTGAGATTAAAAAAAAAAAAACGAACTATGGCTGCTTTGGATCAGCTGCTAACTTCAGGAAGAACTACTTTTCACTAGAATTAAATGCTCCAATCTACTTCTAGACTCCTCCTAATTTCTCTCTCATTTCCATAGAGCAATTTTAGCTAAATGTAGCTTTGTCCCTAGAACAGAAGCTAATTATATAATTATGACACATTTCTTACTTTGAGAGTCCTTGCATTCTCACCCCGAGAACACCTGTGAGAATATTGATTAGCACCCCAAAGTGATTGATCCCTGAGTTAAGTATCTGCACACAAATAACTGATTGATACAAATGCGAAAAACTGTAAATTTGATGTCTACTAATATTGTGAATTTATGAAACGATTCTAAAATTCTGCAATATAAAAAAGGCGCGTTTTTAAAATGATATTGTAAAATTTAAATCAGAAACGTATAATCACCTTGCCTTCTAGTTTGAGGAACAGTTTCTCAGGTTTTAAAAATGTAATTAAATTCATTGGTACATTTAAAGTATACAATGTGGGGACGTTTATCATTGGAAATCTGCACCTTTACAGAATCTTGGTTCTTACGTTTTCCCCATTCCCCTGCCCTCCCTTCGACCCTTCCACCCTTCCCTATCTAAAAAGACTTTGCCAGTTTCTCTGTTTTTTTTCTTTTCTAGTAAGTGCTTGGCACATATTTACTGCTCAGTAAAAGCTGGCTGACTACATGAGTAAAACTGTAAGTAGTTTTCAGTGAAATGCTTTGCGAAGACACTTGCTCTAATTTAGATACCTTCTCCCAACCATCTCTGGAGGAAAGGCTTGCTCCCCGGTGTGGCACGACTGCGAGGTGCTGCAGACTTCCAGGGGCTGAGGCCTGGTGGGAAGGACTGAGGCAACCCGCAGCCCTCCCCGGAAGGGGAGTTTGGATGGCTAAGCCCACTCAGGCGCTATCCTGGCGGGGCGGTCAGCGGTCCTGCTTGGCCCCACCCTCCCGCGAGGAAGGGCCACCCTCGCCCCAGGTGCTGGGCTCTTCCTCACCACTCATCTCAGGCTGGAACATCTGAAACCGTGACCAAAGAAGACCTTTTCTCTGTATAAGGTGAGCATCTCCTGTCCTTGTTACAGTACAGGAAAGCTTTCTAATAATGCCCACGAATAAAAATGTGCATGACCAAAGCAAAACCTTTCGAACTAAGATGAACTTTTTTCCCTAGGTGGAATTTTAGGAGGCCATGTATTGGGACTGAGCTTCTGCACTGAACTTCCACAGATGCAATCAGAATGAAGTTATTCCCTCCACACCACTAAGCCACAACTAAATTGTTTGACCTCCTGAGAAATCAGGAAAGAGGAATCCAAAATCCCCCAAGGCACATCCCCGAAAAGGTCGATTTTATACCCTAGGATTTATAAGGAGGATTATTTCAAATGATCATTACACCTTCTGTTCTGGCATCGAGGGTGAGCAGCTTTGTTCCTCTTCCTTCGGTCACATAAACACTGTTAAGTTTATCTCGTTTCTTTTATCACTTCCTTAGCACGGCAAACACTTGGAAGAGATGACTTTTTTAATTGGTGACCCCAAAATGAATGTTTAACCTTATATTTTATTTCACTAACTTTTATATAACCTATTTGACTTTTTTTTTTTTTTTTTT
>NW_022900943.1:8972397-8994790 GCF_012274545.1 Fukomys damarensis | reverse complement strand
TTTTTTTTTTTTTTTTTTTTTTGGTACTAGAAATTGAACTCAGGACCGTGTGCTTGTGAGGCAGGTGTCGGCACCACTGAGCCAAATCCCTACTCCATATAACTATTTGAAATGTTTACCATACGGAAGACAGTTTTTGACAATCATCACAATTTTATACTGTCCTCCAAAAATGTTAAATAATAATCATATATAAGGATGTTTTAAAAACCACAATATCTATAAAATACTGCATAGTATACGTAAAAGGCTATTTGTAATATCTAATATCTAAACTGACCCACGTAAAGACTATATCTGAGGACAAATGCCCTATTTTCATGAGGAACAATAAATACCAAAGTTGTTTGGAACATAAGATCTATGGCCGGGCCTCTCAGAGTTTACATTTTAATTCTGCTATCTGCTCAGGGACCTTGAACAAACATAGAAGATACATCTCCAAGCCCTGGTGAAAGCACCTGATAATATTGTAGTGTTGAGAAGAAACTGTGCTTAAAGTGCTTGGCTGGGTGCCCTTACCAGGCAAGAGTGCGTTTGTGCTCACAGGAGCACTGGGCAGCATGATGACAGGGCTCTCAGGGAAAGCTTGGACAGTTGAGCTCATGGTTTGCTGAGAGGCACCTCACACTCAAGGTAGTGTGACTTCGCAAGTCTTGTTTTTAGATCAATACTGTGCTGGCTCATTTCAAAGAGAATGAGATCGGAACAAAGTTCCCTGTGAGAAGAAACACTTTCAGATGATTAAATTTTACAAAATAAAAAGTCAGTTTGAAAATGTAAGACCTTGGGCCGAGGATTTAGCTCAGTGGTTGTGCCACCTGCCTTGCAAGCACAAGGACCTCAGTTCGATCCCTGGTACCAAAAAAAAAAGGAAAGAAAGAAAATGTAAGACCTTTATCATCTATTCTAAATCAGGGTTTCTAGGTACTGAGATTTCTTAACGTGCGCTTTGAGGCATTCATTGTGTGTGGTCAGAAAAGCTACACTCAGGTGGAAAAAACACGCTCCCTTGTTCCTCTTTAAAAACAATTTAGGGAAGATGCTACTTAACTACTGTGGTCACCAGGAAGAAAGACCACAATAGGGTCTCCCAGCCTCTTGTGCATGAGCTCAAATGTTTCTCTTGACCTCAGAAAAGGGGAGCGCGGGTATGGCAACCTCATTGTACTCTTAAGGAAGACAGGAAGAGTAACAAAAGGCAGAGGAGGAAAGAAATGAATGAAAAAACAACCTTAAAGTGAATCAAATTAACATATTCACTCAACAAATCGTGGCTCTGCCTGCCTGAGCCGAAGAACCCCTTGAAAGGTAACGTTGACCCTTACCTTCCAAAGATTATATATAGCACAATGACTATTAAAAAAATCTGCAGGAAAAAAATAAGTAAATGGGGTAATTTACAAGACTCAAGAGTGAGAGGATAAAGTGATCTTATTTCATAGTTGTTAGGAGTTACTAAAGATTTGGGCAATTAATTAAGATCTGTCAGTGGTTCTTGGAAGATATGATACACATATTCATACCCAATATGCATTTCTTACCATCTTTGTGTGTATGTGTATACCTGTGGGGGGGCAATGGGAGTACAACTCTAAGTCGTAACCTGGTGCTACAGTCACAATTCCTTTAAACTTTTATTTTTCTAAAGACAAGGTTTTGCTAAGTTACTCCATTGCCAGGTTGGTCTGAAATTTGAGATCTTCCTGACTCAGCCTTCCATTTGCTGGGATTAAAACCATGTGCCACCACACCTAGTTTCTTGCCGTCTTCTTGCTAAAATATCTTCACTTATCTTCAAATAAAAATTGATAATCTTCTAATTTCAGTAAGCAGAAAGGCAGGACGTTCTGATTTCATTAATCAAAACAAGATGAGAAATCTAAAGGAAGTTTGTAGGGAAAGCTCAGAAAAGTTCCGAGTAGCAGGAGGGAATAGATACTCTCTCCTTTGACTTCTTTCCCTATAAAATGGGCACTGGCAACTATTTAGCTTTGTTTTTGAGGAGAATAAAAACTTTGTATTCTCACTCTATAGTCTCATATTCAAACAAACCCTTATTTACTTGAGCCATTTTTAATAAGTTTCTCTTATGTCTGAATTTATTCATACCTGTTACAAAATCCATTAATACTAGGTTTAGCGGTAATAAGCATTAAAGATTAAATGATTAAATCTTTTCACAATGGTTTGTCCAGAGTTAAAATAATTAAAAGTTTGAATGGATCTCATTACTTGTTCATGGGGGGAGAAATTAAATCAAAAGCAATGAGAACGTGATATCTGCTAAATTTTTCAAATAGCTGACCAAATATAAGAAGGAAAAGAAAGATGAAATGAACTCTGAATTTCAAAATGGGTCTCCCAAGAACAGTGACAGCTCATAATTAGAAAAGAAAATGTTGACTCTGGTGGGAGAAATCTAAGCACAAGGTTATAGCAGAATATCTGATTAGTTGGGTGTTATAAAACACGTATCAAGAGGCAGATAACGGAGGCATGCATGTAGGATTGAACAGCACATTGACATACAAGATGGAAATGGATAGAAAAGTGTGACAGCAAGGGCCTGGAAAATCTTTACCACTTGGAGAATGAAAGGAGCAGCCAACTAAAGAGCTAGAAAAATACAAGGCAGTGGGATGTGCCTGTGAACGCAGTGAGAATATTCTTCAACTACTAGGGATCTAACACTCAAAACAAAGGCTGAAAGAAGCTGGGAGAAGGTGATGGAGCCACTCTAGTGTTAGTCAACATGAAAAACAGGAAGATATGTATTCAGTTTTCAGTGTTACCATAAAATAACTAACACAGAGAAGGGAGGGTAAGAAAGTCATGTTGTTGAAGAAAAGTCTGAAATCATGGGGAAGGGTGAAAAAACCAGGAGAGGAGACAAAACACAAGGAATATACAAAGAATTATGACCCCAGATAGGAGAGTTATCATAAATAGGGAAAGCAAAGATTGGAACTGATTTTATTCAACAGCTACTATATGTCAGATACTGTGCTATATATTCACTTAAATTTAATTATATTTCTATAAAAGGGATGTATCAAAACATTTTGCACAAGGAGAAGCACAGGTCAAAGGTGATTAACATTTCCACTGTTGTATAGAAAATGAATGAGGAAAATAGCTAAGCTAGCCATATCTTTTTCTGACATGAAAGATCATGTTCTTTTCCTTTCTTAGTGTAAGAGGAAAAGAGCTTTTTGCACTCACAGGAAAAGGAAAGAAATCTTCAGTCTGAGACTTGAGTAGGTAAATTATAAAATAAGCTTTCACAGAAAAGGTAAAATTAAAATTTTCCAAATACAACCAGGTGGAAGAAATTCAATAATTTAATGGGGACTTAGATGAATCCTGTTATGTATGTCCTTTTCATTACTGAAACTGTTACTTCATTCCAGAATGTTTGAGATTTCAAGGACATCAAAGAGAGAGTTTGCACATCAGAAAATTAAAATTTCCTAGTACAAACAGGTAGAAGAAATGGAGTATCTAGGAGGGACTAGAAACAGCAGATACCAGCTGGAAGTGTTCATAGATATGTAAGTTATACAGCAGCAGCTAGGAAGGGAGAGGAAAGCTGGCCTGGAGAGGGTGAGGCATCTCTTTTGTAAAGGAAAGGCATAAACAAATGGGCATCCTGCAGGCAAACACATTCTGAGGTAGAAGAGAGAGACACTGAAGGATCGCCCATTTGAAGGAAACATCTATGTCAGCAGTGAAAAAGATGTAATGGTTTCCTAAGTAAGAGGAATACTAGGTAGAAAGCAAAAGCATTTCATCTGTCACCGTGAGGAAGCCAACAGTAAGCTGATGAGAAATAATTTTAAATTGAATGTGATGCTAATTATTTGGTCATTTGTGGTAAAACTAGAGTTGAGGATTTTTCAGATTTCTACCAAAGGAGAAAAAAAAAATAGGTAGAGAGTTGGTTCCCAATGTTGATGAGAAAATTAAAAGGCAAAACAACTTATTGAAAATGATAAAATAGTATCATTTCACATTACTAATACATGCAGAAGACATTTAAATATATGACAATGGAATAGGACTTGGAAATGTGCATCACACCCTTTATAAATACAATATTTTGCATCACTATAACTGCCTGATCCGTCATCTTTGTGGAAACCAAATGATCAGGAGCTGTTTGCAACAGATGGAATAGTCAACCTGGAATGACTCAGTGGGGACAGTGGTGCCAGAGTCACTGTGGGAAGGATTCACAGCTCCCAGACCCTGGGTTGAAGGTCGTGCCGTACTTTCCAGGAGACTGTCCTCCTCTGTTCCCTGGCCCTTGCTCCTCCAGCTAGGATCCCAGGGACGAAAGCTTCTATTGGTCTCTAGGTAGGAGTCTGGACAGTGTGATTTTGCCCTAGCCGCCTCTTGCATGATGCACTTAGACTTGTAACAGTGTTATCGGTAAAATGCTCCTTGGGGGTGATACATATAAATGTGGGAGCTCCCATTTATGTAATAATAGACTTGCGTTGTTCACCATTTTATTCCTACAGTGCTTTGGGGAGATCCATACTGATGGAAAAATGTTAAAGATTTTGCTGACTTTGTTCTTGGCATTCTGCCCCTGCCATCTCGCCTGCCCATGTTGGGCTGCCTTGGTTCACAGCACTGACATGAGAGAGAGCCTGAAACTGTGCACCAAGGTCAGACTTTTCAAGTAAAACAGTGATACCTTGGTTATCAGACAGCTCCAACCTTGAACCTCTCACTGCTTAAATAGCCAAGCTAACAAAAAAGATTGGCTTGGTGTTCATAACTTTGCTCAATAGTTAACTGAACATCCAACTTGGAAAAACCTTTATGGGTTAAGAGTGAGTCACACCTCACGTCCAAGACAAAGTAATGACACTTCAGTCTTAAGGGCTGCTCTGGTCCAGACAGTAAGTAGAGCTCATGTTAGTGTGACAGAAAATTTGGCATTGCTGGGGATTCAGCTCAGTGGCACTGTACCTGCCTGGTAAGTACAAGGTCCTGAGTTCCATCCCTGGTACTGGAAAAAACAAAAACCAAAAAAAAAAGAAAAAAATTTGTCATTGTGCTTTTAATTTTTTTGTACTTTATTTACACAAAATATGGTACCCATGGCTCCAAAGAAAGTTAGTGAAACCAGCAATAAAGTAAGAGGGAAAATGAGAACCACATGAGTTAAAGAAATCATTGTGAGATTTGTTAAAGTCTTGGCAAAATGAATTTGTACACATATTTTCTGTGGACCTTAGAACCGATTATTGGATTTCCATTTTTTTCTTATAGGAAAAATGTTTGCTTCTTGAATCTTTTGGTGTTCAAACACGAATTTGAAATGAGTTGAATTTGACAACCAAGGTATCACTGTACATTACTTTATTATGGTGGGTGTTCTACTACAGTTTGGCCTTGGACAAGAACTTAATCCCATGATTAATCTCCTGTGGAAACAGGGATACTGGCTAGCTTTGTCTCTCTTCCCCAGGATTATAATTCAGTCTTAGGAACAAACATACACACACATGTTTGTGTGCTTTTATGTGCATGTTTACACAGTAGGAAGCACACTAAATCACTAAATGGCAGGCAAAATTGTGGTGAAAAATGAGTTAAGAGGGGTATACAGTTCTTCTTATAACATTTGATATTTTTATGTTGCCTGTATAATTTCTATACCTAAGGCAAGAATGCTAAAACTGATGGACGTTACCCTAAAATCCATCTATGTTGGGAAGCATCATTATAGCTTATAAAAAGAACGAAGTATCAAAATGTTAATATCCAGAGTATGACGTGCAAATGGTGGTAGATTAAAAGATCCCCAGCACGTATCCTCGTGTAGCAAAAGCCCACTTGGCAGACGTGTGTCAGAGCTGGCCAAAGCTCAGCAGAGCTGACGGGTGAGAGGAGCTGTTTGGGGAAGGCAGGTGTATGCATGGGGCCTGTAGTATCAGCTGCACAATGGGAATCAGCCACACCCTGCTGTGGACTGAGTCACTGACCACCACGCTCAGTTCTGTGCTCACCAAAGCCCTCCCCTCAACCCCTCTCACCTGCAGATCTGAGTGAGTTCTGCCTACCCAGGGGTGTTTGCAGATGAACTCAGTCACACTCAGCTTTCACCCAGAGGGGCCCTGGTAAAACACCTCTGATTGTAGATCTCACAGTAATCCTAGGGTTCAGCTCCTGCCCATTTTGACCACAGTTCGGTCATTGTCCTGCCCTGTGAGGCACCCAGTGAGAGACATATTTCTCAAGGGCCCAAAGGTAAGCCTGTCAGCCACAATTCAGCTGTACTTTCTGAAGCCATGCTGTGCCGCAGCTCTATACATATTCAGCTGTGGTCCCTGGGAACTCGTAAGTGCTCAGGGGCCAGACAGATGGCATTCCTGCCCAGAACCTCGAGGCAGACGTGTAGTCCTTGGTGTCATCTTGGGCCCTCACAGTCCTGTAACTTGGTTCCATCTTCTCCCAGGCAATGTCCAGAGTAAATCTTGTCTACTTGGTACCAACCCAGTGACCCAGAGAAACCCTCCCAGGGACCTTCTGGGACCCATACGTATCCCCACACCTGTGATAGCCCTACTGTCAGAGCACTCAGCTACAAACCCTGGAGTAGGCCTTTGGGCCAGCATGAAGGCTATGGCAAGGCTTTGAGGGAAAATCTCATCTACTCACTGGCCAGGCAGGGCCCACACTCACCTAAGCCTCTACAAAAAACTCTTTCCAATCTTGTATCCCGCTGTGGCCCCAGCTTCAGCCACATAATCAGCTCCGACCCCATTTAACTGCAATTTCAAGCAATCTCATCAGTTTTGGATCAGGACCAGAAAGGTCTTCAGCTACCAAAGGCTGGAAGAATTGGTTTCCATTTTCATATATTTACCTCCAGTGTGAAAGAAGCATAAATTTCATGTCTAAAAACTCACCATGTTTTTACACTAAACAAATTTTTGTTAAAAAGAAACAAGTTAAACCAATACATTTAAATTTAGAGAATCAGTTGTCATATAGACTTGTTAATGGATGTGCTGTGTTAAAACAAACAAAATTAATGTTTTATTGGAAACATCTTCATTTGACTCAACCACTTTACATATTTAATAGCTTTACGTTTTATAGCAAATGAGCTTCCTAGCGCATAGTAATTGCTAAAATGCTTTGGTACATTTATATAAATCTATTTGAACAATGTAATCTTTCCCTGTTAATGGATTTGTGTATATCACCTAAAATGCCTTGTGAGCTAAACAGCAACAGTAACAACAACAGGCAAAAAGGTTCAACCATTAGGAAAATTAAATTATCTAGGACGTCTCATCACAAGTTATCATTGAAAATGATGTGTAAGGTCTATCCCTTTAGAATCAGATTGTGACAGGAAAAACAATCCTGAAACTGCAAGACATGGCTATCTAATATCCTGTTCATGAAATGCTGTCACTATTTCCTTTTTTTTTGGGCACCGGGGATTGAACTCGGGTCCTTGCGCTTGCAAGGCAGGCCACCAAACCGCTGAGCTAAATCCCCGGCCCCACTTTTTCATTAAGGTAGGAAAAGTGCCCCAAGATATTAGTGATAATAATGAGAAAATTTAACATTAACATTTGTTTATTCTTAAGAGGATGACATATTGGAAATAAGGACTATTTAACTGAAGATTATAATTTTATGTGGTCCCTGGGATTTAGCTCAGTGGTTCCACCACCTGCCTCAGAAGTGCAAGGTCCTGAGTTTGATCCCTGGTATCAAAATAATAATAATATTAATAATAATTGTATATGGCAACCTCTCAGTAGAAGAGGAAGCTGTAAATAAATAGCCACCTGTCAGAAAATAATTGTTATCAAGTTAAAGGAGCTTCCCCTAGGTAAGCTAGCATTACTTTTTTCTAAAGGCCATTTCAAAAATGAATCAGGAGAGTGATGTTTCATATAAATGCTTTCTTCTTATCTGTGTAGACTAACTTAAAAAAATAAATCTTAAAGCTCATCCTAGGCCTCATAACAACAAATTAACTGACGTATGAGTGAGGACTATACACCAAGATTAACAGTGTGGGATCTGGGACCCTGAGTCTGGAAAAGATGGCAGTGTGTGCGTTTGTGCAGGAGGAGGTCTGGGGTTGTGTTTGTTCACCTGATGAGAGTTTGTGAACAAAAACACAGTTTTGCCAAATGCTTCTGTTTGTGAACCAAATTGGTCAGCAAAAGTATTCCTGGACTGAGGTAACACTCTTTCCTCTCAGTGGCCAAAGATCTGTGTTTTGGTGAACATAAATGGGATTCTATGATGCCAAGTTAGCTAGTATGGTTTTCCTGTAAGTCAAACTATGGAATGATTTTCAGCATGAAAAGGGAAAAAGGAAAGTAACCTGCTGATTTACATATATTCTCTGAACTATAAGTCAACTGTTTAGTGTTCCCAAGGCTGCTCAAAAGCATTTTATTCAGAATTTCCTTAGAACCCACATCTATAATCCATATCTCTCTGTATTTCATCTCATTTGTCAGTTTTATTTCATCCTCTATTTACACAGATAAATCCATAGCAAAATTAAAAGTAAGGTTTTGAAGATAGCTCATGGTACTTCTCTTTCATCTGATTATTCATGGTATTCCACTGCTCCTGTTATCCAGAGACAGTAAAACAAATGGGCTGCGACATTAGGAGCCCTTGTGATGCTTACAGAAAGAAAAGCAAAATGACATCATCCATACACAGAGATGTGAACGCCCACCAGTTTCTGGGCCAGGATAACAAGGTCAGGGGTTCTCTGGGGTGGTTGAACACATTTAAAGTTAGCCAGTTGGGTCTCATTGAAAGTAGGAGACTTATTATAGAATTAGTTAACAAGATGGATGTGAAGGATATTTCATTTTCAGGGATTCCATAGGTATTTTAGAAACAGAGTGAAAATTTTGATCTCTGAGAAGACTTCTTCAACCTGACACCAGCGCCTGCCCTCAGGAGGAAAGTTAATGGTGGCAATGAACTAGTTCTCTGTTTGCTGGTATCTGGCATGGGCCTTTTGCTGACCTCCTCTTTAATTGGACATTTCATCTACCTGCCTGCTAAGTCTCACTGAAGTGCTGAATGCCAAGAATTTCAAAAGATGGCAACTCACACTCACAAGTCATTTAGAAAGAAACAGATCTTTAAACAGTACGGTGCCCATTTCATTGCAGTAGATTATTCCCCAGGACATATTACACACCTTCCATATGTTAGTGCCATCTTTCTGCAGCCCAGGCAGGGAAACGGACCCATTTTCCAGCTGAGAATTTAAACTGTGCATTTCTGGGGTTCACTGGCCCAGCTATTGTAGATCATAGAACTCAAGTCACAGATGCTCTGTCTTTCCTCTTTATTACAGTAATTCTAGGAGTATTCTTTTGTTGTAATACTGAGTTTAACAGGAAAAATAATATAATGGTAGACATGCAAGGAAGGAACGAGGGAAAAAGAGGGAAAAGGAGGTAGTGACTTTTTTGGAAAATGCATTGTAATTGTGATTGTAGCCATGGACATCATTACTCCAAACATGAAAACACATACTGTTAGGTATATCTTTTGGTTATTTGCTTATAGTAATTGACACAAGATTGCTACCATATATGCAGTTAACTGCAAAGCACTGCACTATTACTCATTCAATTCTCTCATAATACCTTTGAAAAGGTGACGAAACATTCCCTCAGTACAAAGGGCCAATGAGAACAGTGCAGATCCATACGGTACTCAAGGGGCCCTTGAGGGGGCCCAAGGAGACTAGAGGCAGAGATGCAGCTTGGGACACGGGGTCCTGTCGTCGCCTCTCCCTGCCCCACCGTCTCTCTGCAGTGTGAGGAAGGGTCTCCACAGATGCTGAGTTGAATAGGGGTCAGCACATTCCAATTTCTCAGATTATTTCCTTTCAAAGGCTTTTGTAGTGCGAATTCCTTCAGAAAAGGGAATGAAGCCCAAGGTCAAATTATCCTGCAGTTCAACAGTATAGATTCGTAAGATTCGACCCTTGGTTCAGACTTAGACCTAATGGTCATCAATTTCCATTGTTACGTACATAACGACATACTTCAGCTAAGATTTAAATTATTTTAATCAATTGAATCTCAGATGTAACTTAACGTTTTTTGGGGGAGGACCCTGTATCGGAGGGGTAAGGGTGAGAGGTTCCCACACACTTAGCCTTTCCGCAGCCTTCCTGAACAAACAGCCTATTATTGGAGAGGCTTTTGAAACTTCTCATAGTATTTCCCACATATACAGCTACATAGAGACGATCATGTTTGCTATACAGTCGCAAGATACATAAAATATATATTATATGAAAGTATACAAGCCATTGTCTACTTGTAAAATGTAGTATGTGTTCTTTGTGGGCATAAAGAACACTGATGTTACTTTCCCTACACCTTTAGCTCTTTTCTTCCTATTTCACATTGTCAATGATCTCGTTAGGATCTTGTGTACTATTATAGTTTTTCACACCAGAAAAACTATTCGGTATTTACACTTGTGACTTATGTATTTCACTTAGGAGGGAAAGTGGGAAGGGTAGGGGAATGGTAATAAAGAAAAAGAAAAAAATATGAGAAAATTAAAAAAAATAGAAATAAAGTGTTTGTAAATGGGGAAGGGAGTGGGGGTGAAAGGAAGGCAGGGACAAGGGGAAAAAAATGAGAACCAAGACCTGTCATGTGAAGGTACAAGATCCCAATAATGACTGTAACTGTACTGTATACCTAAAATGTACCAATAAACTCAATTTGTTTAAAAAAAGAATAGTGATGTTAGTTACCACGTGGCATTTGTAAGCATCTTCTGACCATTATTAAACATTACCGCCAGCAGTCTGAAATAAAGTCTTTCTCTTTTTAGTGCTGAATTGGTGAGGAAACTGTGGCTAATGCCATGTAAGTAACAGTACGGCAAACATTTCCATGTAAATATGCTCACGTCTTTGCTTGTCACTTGCACATGTAAAGGGTGCATAGGTGCACTTCATGAATGTACATCTCCAGTAAAAAGATGAAAGCTAATTCAAATCTGCGACAGGAGTTCCCAGTCTTTCATCTATTTTGGTGATAAATATCACTCCATCCACACACTGACCAAAGAGCAGTTATGATGAAGCCGCTCTTACTGTAAATCTGGAAAACAAGACTTGTAACTAAAGCAATCAACTCTCAATGACATCAGAGGATCCATTTGCTCTCCTTTACCCTTTCTTCTGAAATTATAGTTGCGTTTTTAAAAACATTTTGCCTTGTCTTAAATCAGAACTGAGATGCACATTCATGTTAATAGCAGCTAACTTACATACATAAACATCCTATTTATCCTCAGCCTAATACTGAACATACTATCAACACTTCCTTCAGGACTTACGGCTTAAGTATCTTTAAAAACAAAACTATATGATTAGAATTTAACCTAACATGGTATGTTCTGCATTGTTGCTGTTTACTTGAGAATTAATCATAATTTTCGTCACATATACCTATATTCCCTAATATAAATTGCTTAATGTTTCATCGGATGGTTTAGTATATTAATGAAGATTTATTACTTCTAAAACAAAAAACTAGAGTAGTTTTTTATGTTTATGATTCAATTTTTGACACAAACATAGTAAAAATAAAACCACATTAATAAATCTTAGTTAACCTGTGAGCATGGGACCTATTCTATTTTTATTAAAGAAACAATTAGAAAATAACTGACTTGTAAAAGATATGCTGGTATCAACACATGTTTCATTCTGGAAGAATTGGGCCGGGGATTTAGCTCAGTGGTTCTGCCACCTGCCTCATCCTCTAAGAATTAAAAGAATTGAATAAATAAAAAAGTATAACCTTCTCAAAACGTGGCTTAAATTTACTGAGACAGTTTTGCTATTTACAAACAGAGATGATATTAATGATCATCGAAAGTCTTGCTTTAGGGCATGAAAGTGTAGCTCGGTGTAGAGCACTGGCCTCTCATACACAAGGACCGAGTTCCTGACTTTGAACTTTATTACTGCAAAAAGAAAAATAAAACAGAAGCTTATTGATGATTCAAGGCTATCACAAAATAAAAACTGTTTTACACTAGTTTTCATGTCAGAGCACCAAAATGAAAGACCCAGTAAAGCCCCTGAATTAAGGAAAAGCATTATTAAGGTGGCTGTGGGACCAAACACTACGTATTTAAGCATTCATAGTAACCAGTAGTTGTGAGAATTCATAAAACTGAATAATCAATCGAGTCTTGCTTTCCTTCTTTGTAGGAAACAGTAGATCTATTGGTGCTCAATTCATAAATCCATTAATCTGTAGTTACACAACTGTGACAATCTAATTCTATTATTTCTAATTTATTATGTGATTATACACACAAACACACACACACAGAGTTTTGTTCTACAATTTCGATTCCCAGTAGTACAGGCCATTAAAAAAGGATAATAAATGCTTGATTCTATTACTTACTACTTTTTAATACAATTATTGTTTTTCATCCTCTCTACATATTTATGATGTCAGGCATAGAGGTGCTACCTACTTACTCTCTTTCATGCATCACTTAGCATTAGGTACACGAAGACCAAATAGTAACTGCTCACTGCCAGTGTCTGTTGACTTGACTGTCTGAGAGTATCCAATAGATGGAATGTTCTCAGGAAAGAGTAAAAGAAACCATGGAGTTCTTCAGTGATATTGACAGATTTCCTGTGCCCTTTATGATCCACGTTTTTTTCTGAATATAACCTCTTTGGCTAACATGGCTTTCATTTTTTTTTCCTTTGTATCATAAACACATGACCACATTTACTTCTAGAATTGAATTTCTGTTTAAAAGCAGTAATTCTTTTCTTCTTCTTAATATTTTTGTACAGGTGTCCAAAGGACATGTTTTTTTTTCTTTTAAGTGCATTATTTGATCAAAATATATTTTGACATTGATAATTGCAAGTTGATATCCTGAGATACATCTTTTGGTTCACAGCTTCAAATGAAGCAGGAAACTTTTCATTATATTTTGATATTCTTTTCTTCGTTTTTCTTCTTCAGAGACTCCGATTATGTATAATTTTGGTCGTCCTTAAATATTTCCAATACTTATTGTCTCAATTTTACTGTTTTTGTTTTGAGATAGAAACATAGTATGTAGCCCTAGCCTGCCTCAAACTCATGATCTTCCTGCCTCAGGTTCCCAAATGGCTGGGATTACAGGTGTGCACCACCATGCCTGGCTTCCCTCTTTTTTTATATATTCTATGCTATGCCTTGCTTTAACTTAAAGTTTTTCTCAATGCTTTATGCATTAACTCTATTTAAACCGTGTTCTTTCTAGTTTGGTCTTCATATTTGAAATGATTTTTATCTGTATTTCTTTCCTGAACTCCTCATCTTTTCTGAAATGCTCTAATATTAATGTTTTTTATTGTCTTATAATTTTTAAAATCTCTTTTATATGACTGGCTAATTTTTGTCTAATTGACCTAGTAAATAAAAAGTAAAGGTAAGAAATTAGACAGACAATATCACTGTTGTTTACCTTTTCTTATAGTTAACATTTTTCCCTCAGCAATCAACTAATTGAATTAGGATTTATTCCATCAAGTAATTATTATTAAACATACTTAGCTCTTAGGAGATAAGCATCACAAAATGTACTTTATGATGCTCACTTCCATATATTTCAACTGTTTTCCAATTTCATGTTATTAATAGCTTTGCTATCAAATGTTTACATAACTATGAATTTATAAGAAAATATCATCTTGCATATGTATACTACTATTTTAATACATCTAAAATTATCAATGAAATTATTGGGGTCTTTCACTACTCTTGCTTTTTGTTGTGTATTGGAGATAAGTTATGGTAGAGAATACAATTTCTAAAAGTATTTTGCATTTATTCATTACATTGCTGTTTATGTGTACAAGGCACATAAAAATACCATGTAGGCTCTATATTGTATAAAAAAATCAAAGAAAATAAATCCAGTTGGATATATGCTAGGATCTTCATTTTATAAATTGGTAGCATTTATTTGCGTAAGAATATCAATATACAATTCATTTTCAGAATACTTATAGCTAATCTAAATAAATCACAATCCTGTGGTTTCCTTATGTCAATGAAAAACTCATCTGTCAAATTGCCATCCTCTGGTGTCCTTTAATTTATGAAGCAAAAAAAAAAAAAACATACAATGTATATGAAACATTGGCAGTAATGTCTACAATAAATATGCAAGGCCACCATTGCTGTGAAATGCACCTCTTGGCTGTTAAGATTCTGTTTCCTCTCGCTTATTAATGGGGGCACATGTTGTTCCTAGAACAATGTCTCTAAAATATTATTTCTAAATTGTGTATAATAAACATATAATTTTAATATGTATAGGGACAACTGGAGGTAACTTAATATTTGGAACTAAATTAGTAGATAAGTGTTTTTCCAGATATGAGAACATTAAGCAATTGAACTGTATTCAATGATTCTCTGTGATTCAGAGACTGTATTTGAATTGCAGATATGGTTACTTTACTTTCCCTTTATTTTTAGCTTAAGAAGCAAGCAGGGTACACACTGGACTTGGAAATGTAATCAACCCTAGAAAGTTACACTATCATTATTATAATTATTATTTTCATAATTATTTTAAAGAGATGTATTATTCTGAAAAGCTATTGTGTTACCACGTTTGCTACTCTATTATATTTTAAAAACTTAGAGTTTCTAAAGTAAAACTAATTACAGAGTTCATGTACTTTCATTTTAGCGAATAGTTACTGAATTCCCACAATGGAGCAGAGCCAGCTTGTCCTGCTCCATCTATTAAAAAGCATAGTTTGGTTAATGGTCACATATGGTATCATGCAGAAGCATCCAAAGTGTTTTGTTGGATTTGGGTCTTTGTCAAGTTTACATTTACACTTTGGAAACATATATACTAGCTTTCTAACATCTACATGATAAAAAAATTAAGCATTTTTGTCTATTGAGAAGAAGTTTATTTCCATCTATGGAAGCCAAAGAGAACAGAATTTCCAAGAAGAAATACAGCCTCCTCTTCCTGTGTGCCAGCAGTGAAGATAGGTCCACGATAACCAGAACTAGGAACTAGGTACTGTTAACAACCTCTGAGTCCTAAAGAGGCTGCCAGGAACACATCAGGAGAGGACAGAATTAAGAAACTATCAGTGAAAATGAGTGAAATCCTGTGGTATACTATCTGTGGGGCATTCTAAACCAGATTTTCAAGACTTGTACTTTGCTGGGTCCCTATTATCAACTCAATTATGTAGTTCTTACCTTGGTACGAAAATCTGTCCATTAATCTTTTTCTATTAAACTTAACTATTTTTTATTTTGCTGTTGCTTGCAATCAAAATTACCTAATAGAAGATGGATTGTATCACATATGTAAGAATTTTGGCAACTATTAGCCAACTGTTAAGACAGAAGACAGTAGTTATTTGAACATTTTAAGAAGAAATCTTAAACTACATGCCTTTTAGCAACAAAGGTGAAATATATTCATTTTTACCTCTGCTCACCTACTGAAGGCTGTGCTTCAGAACGTAGCACTTCTATAGGCATTAAGTGCAATGAAAGTTAAGAGGGATTCAGTAACTATAGTTGAGTAGGCGCACTGGGTAACATAAACAAAGTGAATCACACAAACTCACATTCTAAATTCTCAGCTAGGGAACAGAAATCTGGACCAATTTTGTAATATTGTTAAAGTATCACCTATTTCTTGTGGCCTCGGGCTGAGGTAGCAAACAAAGAAAAAGCAAAATTCAGTCATATGACTGATGATGTCCAATATGTGCTGAATTCACGTTGTTAAAATGAGTTAGATTAATCTCAAAAGAGTTATTCCTCAGAAATTATAATGGGAATATCTCCATAGTATAAAGCTTTTGATCACTTCTGTCCAACAAGCAACCCTTTGTAATTCATCTGATAGGACTGTTCATTCTCTGGTTGGAGATATTACTCTCTTATCCTACAGGAATTGACTTGTCAGAAAAAGCCAGTAATCTAAATGCTGCATCACCAATCACATCTCAGCATTTTCAGTGTTTTCAATTTCCAGCATAGCCTGAAAAGCTGAACAAAGGATGAAATATTTTATCCATTTACAAGATTCATATATTTCCTAATTTGTACAAATGATTAGGAAATAAGTAAATCATTGGTTTCGATGTTGCTTCACCCAGGGGAGACATGTTTTTTTAGATCAGACTCAATTTATCAATATGGATACACACGCCAGTGTTTCTATGTTTGTTATGCTAATTTGGGACTCAGTGACATCAAGGATTTCCTGAGTGGCAAAAATGTGGAGACAACCATGACCCTCATCAAATGACATTCCAGTGCCAGAGATTGCTTAGTATATGACACAAAATCAAAATTCCCAAAACATGGCATAAATAGAAAAATTGGAGATAACTTTTGAAATGTTTAACATACTAAAGTTGACTCTTTAGTACATAGCAATAATCATTGGGCCAAAACAGGGAGGTCACCCATTAACAGTGAGAAATACCAGGTGCTCTTGGTAGCCTATATAACAGGCATTCATTTACTATTTCATGCTAAGAGGATCTTGATTTGTTCAAACTACACAATGCTCATAGATATCGCTTACTCTGTATGACTCAGACGTAGGTGGTGATATTAAAGTGAATTCTGGTTACCTCATCCATACTGGTAGTGACTGAGGATTGAGCGATGGTGATAAAATTATGAAACATGAGGGAAGGTTTCTAGCAGCTTCCTAGAAAGGATTCTGCTCTTAAAGAGAGATACGGAAAGATGTGGCCACTGTTCCTTCCAGGCATGCCACGTGTCTGGATGATGGCTCGCAGAGGACAGCAGTCCAGTGGAACAACCAGCCCGCTGTCCGAAATGACATGCTGAAGACAGACAAGCAGGAAAAGAAGAAAAATTCCCTCAAGAATCCTCAACGAGTAGTTTCTGCATTTAGTTTCTTTGTTGGTTGGTTGGTTTTGTTTTGTTGTTAGAGCAATTGAACTAACCGGTGAACTTTCTCTGGATTCCTTTTTTAAAAAAAAGAATTTAACAGATACTGTTTTATAGTTTGGAAAACCCTAAGCCCAGATCTGGGGAGTACAGGCAGGATTTCAATGGGGAGAAGGTGATAGAGACGCATCCTGATGTGCAGAACTTCTCTGACGAAGATACTACACGTCCATACAACGTAAACAGGTGCGTCATACACGTGATTCTGTAGGGTACCACCAAAGACCTGGAAAGTTTTTTACCAATGTTGTGCTATGACAGAAGGAGAAAGCCCAGTCTTGCCATGGGTTATTAGTCAGTGGCTCTGGATGACATTAGCCATAATTGTTGAGGTCGCAGAGCCCTACAAGCTCCACAAGGAACACGAAGGCTTGCAGGCTGATGAGAGGAAGTGATAAATGGAGCTTTCCTACCAAATGACTCCACAATCAGACCGTGAAACCTCCAATCCATCTATATTTATTCTATCTGTTCCCAAGTATGCGTTTGAATAAATAACGCAGCAACCAACAGAATCCTTTCATGGATTCACTGGCTCTTGATGTTAAGTACTGTTTTGGCAGGAAGAACTAGCAAGAAGCTTCTGGGGCCATTTCATGATACCCAGAGATAATAAAAATGAATATTCTTAGTGCAGCGCAAAATTAGTAGAGCCATTCAAGATTTTAAAAATAAAGGACAATGACTCTTATTGTATCCTCATTTAATTCATCAGTTTTGTTAATGGAGAAATGAATAGCGCTTGGAAAAGGACTTCGGATTAACATATATTTAATTACTAATTTTAATTACGATTAGAGTTCCAGATGTTGTTTTCTACTTTGATCCAAAACTATAGCCCTGCTCTCTTGATATATGTATATTAATTTAGGAAATATTTTTCCTCCATCTCAGTTGTTATAGAGTCAGGTTGGAAATTGGCCACTACTCAACTTTTTTAAAAAAATAATTTTATTGGTACATTTAAGGTATACAATATAATGACATTCATCATTGGAAATTTGTACCTTTACATAGTCTATCTTGGTTCTTATTTTTACCCCATTTCCCTGCCCTGCCTTCAACCCCTCCACCTCTCCCTATTTACAAAAAATTTTGTTTCCTTTTTTAAAAATTTTTAGACACAATTTTTTTTTTGCTGTTGTTTGCAATCAAAATTGCCTAATGGAAAATGGATTGTATCCCATATATAAGAATTTTGGCAGCTATTAGATAACTGTTACGACAGAAGACAGTAGTTATTTTAACATTTTAAGAAGAAATCTTAAACTACATGCCTTTTAGCAACAAATATATATAAAATGGAGTACTACTCAGTCATCAAGAACAAGAAATTAGAGTCATTTATGGCAAAATGGATGCACATTGACGCTGCAATCTTAAGTGAAATAAATAGGACACATGTAAATACTGAATAATTTCTCTGGTGTGAGAAAGTGAAAGTGTAAATAAGGATCAAAAGGAAAAACAGATATTATGAAATAGGAAGAAAAGATCCAAAGGGTAAGAGTGAGAGGGATTGGGGAAAAGAAAGCAGGGAGTGGAATTAATATGAGAAAATACTCAACTTTTAGGTTCCTCTTCCCTTTAGGAAGAATCTCCCATTCTGTATGTTTTGGTAGAAACTAGGTCCAGTGCCAATGAAGCCAAAAGTGATCTTGAACCCAATATAAAGACTTGGGTTTAAGCAGTCTTCATCTTGATCCGGAGACCCAGATTCACAGGGAAGTTGGCCAAGGCAGGTATGAAAGTGTCAAAGGTCCTGCGGGGTCAGGGACATTTGGGAAGGTGGCTAGTACTAGCAATAGCGCCCTAACCAGGCCTCCGTGTTCTCTGGTCCCTGTCATTGCTGCCTTTTCTTAGAAGCCCAGGTAACCAATGTTGCTCAATATCTGTTTCTGACAATATAAAAAACCTAGTTGATACTTAGAAATACATCTCACTCACCTTTAAACATACACAAGATTAATTGGGTGTACACACATGTATGTGTTTCTATGAAATTGTGAAAAGTTACATAATATGAAATACTAATGGTGGTTAACTGAAGGCCATAGACTTTTGTCTGATTATCATTCATTTTGTTATTTTTTTCTATATTTTCATATTTTTTAACTATACCATATTATATCCAGGAAAAAAACTAAACAATCAACTTTATAGAATAGATTTTGGTTTTTTTTTCTCAGTGGTTGGAATTTTGTCTTTCCATTTTACAACCTTAACTTTCTCAGAAGGTATGCAGCCGATTGGATATTTTGATATGATTCACCTCTTAATAGAGTGCTTAAGTTTGTTTTGCATTAGAAGTTACCTCATTTCACTGGAGCTGGGAGGCAAAACTTCATGAACCTTAAACACTGTAAATTGGAAAGATACAATAGGAGAAATACAGTGGATGATGAAATGTTTATTTATTGATACTTCCTCCAACCTCAGTGAGGAACAAATTGAAAGAGCTTAAAATGCAGGAGTCCCTGGGAACTAGACTGTTCTCTGGCACGCTGTCCACGTTGTAAGTGAATAACCACTGAACTTGATCCAAATTCCAGAGTCTGGGAAGAAGTTTTCACGAGTGAGGCTCAAAAACTACAATAGATTTGGAAAAGTCACCTCAGGACAGTGGGGGTGTTTTTGTCTGTATTTATTTTCCCTGCTGTGTGGAATTTGAGCTGAATAGTAAGATATTAGCCTAAAATCTATCCTAGCACGAACATCCAAATTATTTGCATCTCAAGAATCACACCCGGATGATGGCAGCCATGGTGGAGGTGGGGTTAGCAAGAAAGATTTGATTGCATCAGAACAGATACCTCTGTGCATGCGGATTCAAGTATTCTGAGCACCAAGGCCTTAGGTGATGAACCTTGAATTTGGCTATTGGTCCACTCCCTAGCTGTGTAGCTGAGATAACCTGTGGAAAATACGTATCCCAGTTCATGCCTGAAGGACCTGCATTCTAGTCATGACACTGAGTGAGCGCTCAATAAATTCGAGCCAAGGTAATTATTTTTGTCTACCGTTGTTACTATTAGAACCTCTCCCTTAGGACTTGGGTTCCGTGATGGAATGGGCCTTAGCAAGCATCTGCTGTGCTCACACCTTGCTTACAGATGAACAGCTGAGACAAAGACAAGATAATTATGTACTTGAGGTTACAGATTGTTTTAGTTGAAAACCTTAGAACTCAATTTTCATGAATCTTAGCTGACCTCTTTTGGCAACTGCTACATCTCTGCTTCTCAGACCTGCACATGGCCCCTCCCAAACACATGTTACTGAAGGTCATGCATGAACTTTAGGACAGGCGCTGACATGAATGCTTAGACTGTATTTTTAAAATCTTACTTGTGAGCTATTAGATTTCTCTTCCCACATTTATGGCCTTCTTAAACGTGTTGGAAAAGACATTTGAGTACTCATATTGAAAATGTTTTCTCTTATATATATTTTTGGACACTGAACAGGATGAATTTTTAATATGCTTATGAAATACTATACATCTTAACATTAGAAAGTGTTTATTCTTCAATAGCTAAAGGAAAATATTATATTAGGTGGATATATAGATGCTAATCTCTAAATAATGAATAAAAATTTAAAAATATTGAGATTCCATTTAAAAGAATTTTAAACCAGCTGACTTCTTCTAAATCTGTTTCTTTTAAACTGGCATATCTATGGTTGTCTGTTAAAAGGGATTTTAGAGGGCAGTTACTGAAAACATAAAAGTTCAAAGACTAAAATCAATTGAAAGAGAGCACTTTTTTGTTATAGAACTAAAAGGCAAAAATATAGTGTAGTATTCTGTTCTAGCATTGCAGATTTTTTTTTTCATTTCATTTTAGCCTTTCTGAGAAGGTGAATTAAATCCATAATGAAATTGACAGCTATTTAATAAAAGCTACTGATTCGAATGGTTTTCATGTATGTGTGGGGCCAAGAATCCAACCAAAGCCTGACCCACCTAAGAACTTACTGGATCAAAGAATTGTTAAGGGCCAAGTGTGGCAGCACAGGCCTACAATCCACTTACTTGGGAGGCTGAGGCAGGAGAATCACAAGTTCAAGGCCAGCCTGGGCAATTTAGGGAGATGACCTCAAAATAAATAATATAGTATTGTATTCTAGCATTGCAGGAGGTCAAGAAGGATGGAAACACTGAGGGGCAAGGGCCAGGAAAGGGGAAAAGGGAAAACGAAAGAGAGAGAAAGGACAGTGGAAGGGAAGATAAAGGAAGGGAAGGGGTTTTAAGGGAGAAACTGAGGAAGGAATAAGACGACTCAAAAACAAAAAAAAGAGGCCAGACATGAGTGTCAGTCCTACAGTGATTATGCTTAGTGGAAACTGACACTCTCCTTGTGAAGGAAAACAATCTTTTCAGGACACATGCCACTCCAATCCACTACCCAAACTGTGTTTTCCTTTTGCCTGTCACTGTTTCATTGACTGCCATCTACACGGTGTTTCTCAGCAAAGAGCTGCGCACACAAAAGTCATGGGCAGGAAGGTGCACGTGAAGCAAAGCAAAACTGAATTTCTATTTACATATTTTCAACAAGTCTTAATATTTCTGTGCATATCTCACAGTGAACATAAAATAGTAGTAGTACTTGTGATGTCCTATAAATCAGTACAATCGCGTATCAGGGGTATGTATAAAAAATGTTTAAGTGATTGTATGAGTGATCAATTGTCTGGAGATCATCCAACTGTCAAGTAAGTTAGTCAACCATGGCCCTCAGGCCAAATACAGTCTAACATCTATCTTTATCAATGAAGTTATGCTTGCATGTTTTCTATAGGCTTAGGTTTACTCCCTGGTACTGAGAAAAAAAAAATAGCAAAGTTAAATTGTAACAGAAACCCTATGACTTGAAAGCCTAAAATAGTTAATCTCTAGCTGTTTACAGGAATCTCTGTTCTAGAGAATAAGAACTTGGGTCAAAATTTTTGTAGAAAGGGAAAAAAAATCTTAATATTTCTGAGGGACCTTGGTTGCAGAGCTTATAATAGTTGTTACACCTTGAAATTTTTCCTCAGCTAACACAAAAAGGGGCCAGTGTATCACATTTTTTTAATCATAAGTGCTAAATGCACTCTGTATATATTTTTTTCTTTTTCCAAATTAGGCCTTTTCTGCATTGGTAAAAATGGTGAATGACTTTGACTGTTAATTAAACTTCTTGGCTTCAATTTATTTTTATACAAAATTAAAAATTGTAACATCTATGGTTTTGTATAGGTCATAATGCTTGTATAGTCTTCATGTTTGGCAACTGAGCCAACAATCAATGATTATTACTTCTCTATCTACATAATTTGAATATATATAT
>NW_022900943.1:8932592-8972060 GCF_012274545.1 Fukomys damarensis | reverse complement strand
AAGTATGTTGGCCTGTAAAATAAAAGCAGAATGTAAATATTTATACACAGTTGATGTTTGTTTTACTTTGGTGCTGGCAATTGAATCTAGGACCTTGTATCTGCGAAACTTGCACTGTACAAGTAAGCTATATCCCAGCCCCTGAATGTGTACTCTTACTGAGAACAAGGGATATTTTGTATTTACTGTTTTGCCTTTTCCGTTTTCCCTTTCTGTTGAACTGTCTCTCACTCTGACAGACGTTCTGCGTGAGTGTGCAGTGTGATGGTTAGGTAGAGTATACCTCATGTAAGGCAGATTACAATCCAATTAACAGCAGCCATCAGCATTCCAATTGTTGTAGGTTAGATCAGACCGACGTCCTCATCTCTGCCTTCTTCCTATCTTTCTGTTTTCTGTGTAACTCTGTGGCATTTGTATAAGTACGGACAAAACGGAAGGACGTTACACTAAGTCCAGTGATCCAAACAAGAAAGACAAATTTTATACTGCACTGTTTTACTTACATGAGAAATCTAAAAAATCAAACCGATAAACTGTGGAAGGGTGGCTCTGGGAGTTTCAGGACATAGGGAGATGTTGATCAAAGGATTCCTGGATTTTTATCTCAAAGTCTTCATATCTAACCTGATGGCTTGGAAGATATTAGGTTCTTCATAAACTTTTAAAAGATAAATAAAAAAGAATTGCTATATTCTGGTAATTGGAAGGAATAGATGAGGAAAAAGAACAAATAAATCCCACATAATTAGTTTCAATGATTAGACTCTACAGTCAGTTTGTGTGGATAGCTTAATGCAACATTTACCTTTCAAAGGTGATATTCATACACATATATCTAAGCAACTGAAATTTAAGACAGAAGTTCCTTTCAGAGAGATTCAATATTTTTAGAACACTCAAGACCCATTTTTGAAGTGAACATTTGGAATGCTAAAGGTAAGAAATTTTCAGAACTTGTGACATTTTAATTTATAAGTTAAAACAATAAAAGAAAGAGAACCAGATTTGTTAGCATACAAAATCTGTATGGTAGATATTATAGCCTGAAAAATCTATTTTAAGACGGTCACATGTTTTCAGTTTTAAAAATATTTTAATAAACCACTAAAATACTGGCATGTCTTCCTGTCTATACCTATAAATAGTGATCCCAATTTTATATGTAAAAACATATTCCAACTTTATATTTAAATATATATTCCAGTATTTGCTGAGAGTAAAGAGAGAGATGCATTATCAGGTCCAAATCTTTTATCTGCCTACAGGAGGCTTCTGTGTTGGTGGGCCGAGGCAGATGCTTTGGTGAAGCCCTGAGATCAACCTTTGACCCAGGAAGTGTTTCCTCAGGAGATGATGGGTGCACATGGGGAAGGGAGACTAATTCAAGTTACTTCTAATGTAAGGGGAGGGGGGAGTCCCAATAACAAGAGCCTTCAGCCAATGATTATATTCAAAATCACCCTATTCTCTGTGAGGTGCTGGATTGAGGCACACACAGATAGTGAATTTAAGATTAAAAGAATATACCCATGCTTGGAAGAGAATGATTAGCAAATGAACAGTGGAATCAATCAAACAAGACAAATCTAAAATGCTAGGGAAAGACAGGGTAAGTCATAGTGCCAATCTAATGGGCTGGCTAAGGAAATGCTCCAATCCTAAGCAGAAGCCTGCGATTAAATGGGTAACTAGGTTGTGAACTACAGAACTATTCTCAGCTCTACCTGTGCGCAGTTTCACAGATACTTGGAAGAAGGAAGGGGGAAGGGAAGGTGAGGCAACAGCTCTGCCCTAACAGCACCTGGACAGGACCGGGGCGGGCAGAAAATTAATCTATTTGTGTCTTGAGAAAGATTAATTCAGAGTGCTACAAAAAGTTACAGAGCTAGGCATAGAGAGTAAACTATTTTGAATATTTGTTATTTGAACATTATTTAAAGTTGTGTCAAGCTCCCTCAAACAAAATTGTTTTAGTGTGAATGTGATAGCACAAAATCCCACCCTCCAGGAAGATATTTCCTGTCTCAGTTTAAATCACATTCGCTTTGTCGTTCTTAACAAAATGCCCCCTCCCACAGATGTTGATACCTATGCGTCAATCACTGCTCATGGAGGATGTTTCAAAGTCTAAGTTGCCAACAGAATCTACAGCCAAAAGTTCTAGTTTTCTCCAATGCCCTGTCAAGTCTTCACAAACTTACCCAAAGAAAAGGGATGTAATAAAGTGTTCGATCAGCCTTAGGGCAATGATGTCGCAGGACAGACACAGAAATTTCCTCTGGTAATTTCACTTCTATAGAAATTAAACGCTTAGAAGGACTCTAAATAATTTTTTTGCTATTTCATTCAAGTATGTTATAAAATAAATTTTTCTCAATTATTTTGGATCACGCTAGCAAAATTATTTCAGAATGAAGGACAATGGGTCTCGAACAAGAGATATGGATCAGAGGATTTCACAGATCTCTATGCCTCCCTTACGTCAAGGATTTCTGATTTTGTAGTTTGAAGGTAGAACTTGGAAACTTATTTTTCAGCCAACCACTAAGAATCACTCTGCCAAATACCAAATAAACAAGAGAGGAAAGAAAAACAAATGTGACAGGTATTGGTGCTGCCACTGTGTGGACAGGAGAAATGGAATATTGAGGGTAGGAGGGAGGGAGATTTCTTTTTGATTGACTAAAAACTGCCAAAATCACCTTTGAGGGAGACCATATTTTGTACCCACAGGAGAATTGAAGAGAGTAGGGGATTATGATAAAACTTTTATCTTGGGCAAAACTGATGGAATGATGGCTTTGTAGCATGTGAAACTGACAGAGAGAATAACATGCTATGAAATAGAAAATTTCCTGAGCATTCCAGAAGAAAAAAGGCATGCAGACCCGCAAGTAATTAGGTTATTTTTTCCAAACAAACTTGGTTTTAATGTATTATTAAAACTGCCCAAGAAAAACTGTCTTTAACTTAGCTCTTAAGAAAGAATAAAATCTAGACTGTATTTCTACCTGTTCATTCCAAGAAGTTAAAATTAAGCCTCATTTTTCTCTGTCCCCATTCTAAGTTTAAAATAAATAAATAAAACCAAATCACATGTGACTACATGCCCTAAATGTGATTACTTTGTCATTTTCACTTCAGTGGGACACATATGCCAGCCACAAAAAATTACTAATGTGTTCAAGGCTGTTTTGCAAACAAATACAATGTATTTTTACTTCTAAGTACCATCTGCAGGATTTCAAGCATGCAAAATATTTTGATGCTTCAGGGAATTTTATATAATTGATGCTATATTTTTTCTGAGAATGGTTCAAATGACTGAATATGAAATGTGTGCCCAGTTTAACTTAACATTACTTCTTTAAAATAACATCCCATTGCTTCTCGGCCTTTTGGCTAAGATCAAGTGTAAAATAACATCCCAACCCTAACCTAATTTTTTAACCGCTCCTTCACCATTCTTTCCCTACTTGGTTTCCACATACCCGCTGGATAGAAAAAGAAAATCAAAAATATCCCTACAGTCAATCTAAGTATGGAATAGGGTTTCAGTCGAGAAGCATCTAGCCATTTCTCACTCATCATAAATGCAGAGGCTAAGCTTCCTGCGCACACACTGGCCATGCCAGACACTGGCCATGCCACCGTCCCATTATTTCTGCTTGTATGGGCGCTCTCTAGCCATGGTCATGGCCCCTTCCCAGGCTGCTAACTCCTGACCAGGAAGGTATCTGACACCCGGACTTACTTACCAGAGCCCTCTGGCAGATTGGAAGTTATCTTGGAGCACTGCAAGAGGAGCTCCTGTGGCTGGCTGTGGAGCTGAGCCCTCAGACTTGCAAAAGAAAATGCTTTGTCTTTTCACTGAACCAGCTGAAATACCTGCTGTAGGTGATGCACATCACACTTTTAAAAGAGGCAGCCCCACGTGATGAAGCTACATCCTGCTAGAGCAGCCCCCAGCAAGAAGTGCCAGAAAATGAAAATCACACTAGGGTAGCAGTAGCCCACGTGATTCACAATCCGCACTGAGGACTTTTCTCAAATGGAAGGACTTGTGAACAAGTCAGATGAGCCAGGAAGCCAAATTGAGAGCAGGAGAAAGGGGGAAACTTCAAAAGGGCTTCTGAGAAGCTCCACTCCACTTGAGAACATTTTCTCCGCTATTTATATTCTGATCTCTATGTTAACCTTGCAAATTAAGCCACGGGTTTATCATTTTCAAAGGCAATAGCTGTAACTACGCAGATGCTTCAGTGCCTTTTCTGTTATGGTCATTCACACCCACACATATCCCATTAACTCTGCACCGTGGCCTGGAGGGCATTACGACGACTCCGTTTTGTTGCCTGAGGGCCAGAAATGTACTTCAGAAGTGGAATCCAAGTTGTCTAAGACTTGATGGTCCGTATTCCTATGAGTACGGAGTTAAACAAATAGGGACAGAATTTATCACGTGGAACAGGTCATGGTTTGTCTCATTGAATCATCACAATTGAAAAGGCAAGAGATAGAAAAGTTGTAGATTGGAGAATTAAATAACTTTCCCAACACAAAGCAGCCCCTAAGAGGTGGATCTTAGAAAAAAGCTCCGAATGTTGGCTTCCTATCACAGAGATCTATGCCCTTCGTTAGAATTTACAATCTTTTCATTAAAATGTGCCACACGGACTAAGACAAAAGCTTATATACAAAACACATATATTACATAATTATATCCTTATATTCTCATAAGTTTCAACTGAAAAATATTTTCTAAAATGGTGCTCACATGAACAAAACTTATGTGTGTGCATTTCCCTTTCTTGCAAGAAAATATATAACTAGTGTGAAAATTTCTAAACACTAAATATAAACAATTGTCTTGATAACCTTATCACTTACGTCTCTGAAAAGCAATCAAAACTGCGGATTTTTTAAATCAGCTTTTTTGGTAATTTCTAACTAACCTATTAAATGGAGAATGCAAGATATTTTCCAAATTGGAATGAAAATATCTGAAAGTGACCAGTACACTGAAGGAAATTTCAATAATTAAAGACAGATATTTGAACTCTGGGGAAATTATAGGGGAAGTAGGCTCCATCTTTATTAAGGAAACTGGTTTTCTGGACTACCAGCGAGTTCTTCTTATGTAGGTGGAATCCACAACTTTTTACGTATGGAAAAAAGCATACACATTTTTATTCAGGGAAGAAACATATATGTGGGTTGTGACAGACATGTACATAAAAAAGAAGATGAAACAACCCCAGCATGAATAAAAAATGATTAGCACTGTCCTTTTTCAGTTATTGCACAAAAGCTGTCCATTGATTTTACACATACTATTTCAACAAATTAAAAGAAAAGATACTATGTTTTCACATTTAGATATGGAAGTCTGACCATAATGTTCTTATCCATTGTGGTTTTTGGAAAGCATGATGATAAGACAGGACAGAAAAAAAGTGTCCAGGCTTAACACAGTGAACTGTTGAGAATCATTACAGATTTCAAGAAACACATGTCTCAGGTGTGATTCCTGAGCTCTTGACTGGCTTTTAATATTTTAGTTCATGATCCTCAGAAGTCAGTCCCCAGTAACAGAGCTAAGGAAATACCAGCCATGTGCTAATTTAAGAGCTGAATTTTCTATCCAGCTGATGTTCCATTCAAAGTCAGCAAGCCTGTAAGTACTGAATCAAAATCTTTAAATTCTTCTTCTGAACACAGTAATATGTCGCAACTGTGGGTAGTTAGTTATCTTTTAGAGCTTAATGTAGTAAAGTCAGAGAACAACATGGTCTCACAAATTCATGAAATCTGTATGCCACTCAGGTCCTAGGCAAAATGAGCCATTAGTATAATGGGAAAATAAATGCAGAAGCACACAGCTTTGAACAGAAGAGCAAGAGCCAGACCCTGCTCATGTCATGAGCTCCTGCCACGAGAGAGCTTATCCAGATAACACAATCAGCAAATACCAGCCCCCAAGCCACTTAGACTGAATTCTGTAGCATAAATCTTATTTTTAATTTTTCCAAATATTAAAAACTTACTCTGAATGTTTTTATATAAAAAAAAAAGATTTTCCTATTGATTTTCTGTGTAAGCAAGGTGCATTAAAATAAGTCTTTGAGATTTCAGGGACTAGAAATACTAGAGGTGGAAGTAAATCCAAGCTCATCTCATAAAGAAATACACTTAACACACAGATAGAAATTTATGCTGTTGTTAGCACTGGTATTAGCCTCATCCTCTACAGAATTCGCTGAATGGATAGATGACTAGAACACACAAGCTGTAGTAGCACTTTTTAAAATGATAAATTTAAGGTAATCTGCAATATCAATAATAATTGAATAAATGCATGTTTTAATTGACACAGAGTTGTAAGTATTTACAGTATAGAATATTTTACAATGTGTGTATATTATAGAATGTCTAAATCTACATGACATACGCATTACCTCACATACATTTTCATCCAGAAAACACCTAAAATGTATTTTCTTAGTAATTTCGAGTGCACAGTATATTGTAATAGCAGCCACCACATTCTATAATCAGTCTACTGGCTAGCAGAAATTTAGTGTCCTTTATCAGCCTCTAACCCTTGGTAATCCTTCTGCTTTTATCCACTCAACCCTTTTTTGATTAAAGGGAGATTGAATCTTAAGCAAAACTCCTTTGATGACAAATAAACAAAGGCACAACGATTTAAAAACTTGCCTTTGGAATTAGAAACATCTTACGTGCCACACGCTAACTACGTGGTTTCAGTCAAAATCATTTAACCTAACTTCAGATTCTGTACCTATAAATTGGTGATCACAATAACTAGCTCAAAAGCTTATTATAAAATGACATGATGTAGTTAAAGTGAGCACTTAATATTTCATCGCTCCCTAATGGGTCTTAGTCTGTGAGCACATCGCTGTGCATGTTTCCAATCTCATCTGATGCCAGGCACTGAGCAGGGTCAGCCCCGGTTACTGCATGGGAGAACAAATTAGTCAGAAACTCTCATTTTGCTGCAAATGATGTAAGTGGAATTAGTATGCCAGACGCTGCCATGATCTTGAATGAAATTGGTCTTCTGCGGGATTGCTACAGCTTCATACTGCCGAGCAAAAGAAAAACTGTGCAGGAGGAAGTTCGCTCACTCAGCCAGCCGGGTGACGCAGCTCCGTGACCCAGCTCTGTGCCGGCTTCTTCTGTTTAGACCCAGCCTTTATGCGCGCACCACAGATTCAATGAGGAATCAGGTATGCCTTTTAAAATGTATACATTAAAGGCACGAATGTTACCCTTCTTAGTTTAATCGAAATTATAGCAGGTGCAAGACAGCAAAGACATTCATATTCTCCAAGCAATTACTCGTGTTGCTTTAAGATTTAGTTAGATTTTAAGATGTGAACATAAAGTTAGGGCAGGCACTATTGAAGGAAACACCTTTCATATGTATTCTCTTAGGGTTAACAGTTTACTGAGTATACATCTTTCTGTTGCTTCTAGCAACTTATCGTAATAAGTACCATGATTTCTTAATGTCATCATATTTGCAACAATATTACCCCAAACTAAATCACAAAATCTATGACTTACTTATATCCAATAAAAATCTTACTAGATTTTTCAAACTAAATTCTGTGAGGTCTTTTATTTCAGATTCAATCTGGAAATTTGTTTTCCTGACAAAAGGACTGATAGGGAAAACTTATGAATAGCAAAAACCTATAAAGTGTCACAATGTAAAATGGCTTCTGCTGTCTCTAACAGCAGTCTGTTTTGCTCAGAACTAATAGGCACCAAAGGCACTAATTGCTGAATGAGGTGTTTGGACTGACCCTGAGATAACAGGGCACAGCAAGACCCTGAGCTCCAAAGAGACTGGAGCCACATGGTCGTAAGATTGTCTAGATGAAAGAACCCAGTGTTAACACTTGCTCCCCTGACCCTGAAAACCCCCCTTTCCTATGGGCTAGAATAGATAACTAGGTGAATCATAAAAGGTAAACTCTCCAACTGCAAAGAACTGTTACATCTGGGTTGAAAAGATGAACTATTCTGTGACTGTGATTTGAACTGTGAGAATAAGATGTAACCACCCAAATGCTGTGAAACCCTATAAAAGAAGGAGTCGTAACCCAGTGCTTCATGGATCCAGGCACGGCTTATGTGCGATCAACCCTCATCAATGAATAAATTTCTTATTTTACTTCCATTCTGCTGCCTCTCTTTGTGACATTTACTGATTCCTTCCATAACAGAACTCTAGTACAAAAGTCTTCTCGTTCATAGAGCATTAAACTAGAGATATAACACAAAGGAAGATGGGTGCTTATGAAGCTCTCAGAGACACAGAAAGAGAAACAGAGACAAAGAAACAAAAAGTCTCAAGGCCAAATCAGTAGATAAAACAGACCCGCAGAAATTAAATTTACAGATGAAACAAGAAAGCATCTTTCTGAGGAAAGAGTTGATAAAAATGGTGCTATGAAATCAGAATTTTGAATCGCTATAGGCCGAGACATCAAAAGACAATTTTGGATAGAAATTATTCTCCCAATAAAGAAGCCTCTCAAGCATAAAAGAATATGAAATTAGACTAAGGAGTCAAAAGCAGATACAGATGACAGAGAAAATAAACATGGATAAACATTGAGATAGACAGCAGAGAAATACTGAGAAAAGAAAAATCGAGCTTAAAAAGTTTTTCTTTTAACAAATCCTTAATGAAAAGAAATCTAAATTTAAAATCAGAAAACTTCTATAATGAATCGTTATAAACATGATTTAGTTAATTGTGTAAAAAGTAGATATAATCATTACAACTTCATATAGATTTGATAATTTATATATAATCCTTATATTGTCTTCATAAATTAATAAGCTAAAGACTGCATTCATATACTTTTAGCTAGTTAGAAACCTAAGAATATTCATCACCTAATTTTACTGGCCACTTTATCAGCTGTGTGAAATGGAGGAAGTTCCTTTAATTATTTATACTACTAGTTGAACCCAGTTCATTAAAAATAAAATTTCATGTTATCATCTGTTTCTTCATGTGAATCTCCTTGGTCTATGTCTTGTACTCCTAGAAAATATTGTGAAGCTACTGACACATATATATTAACTACTATTATTATTATTTTGTTGTGACATTTTACCATGAAATAAAAAAGTGGTGACCCTGTGAGATGATATTGTTTTTCCGGCATTCAGATATATGAAAACAGTTCGGAGACATGTAGTGAATTTTGGACTCATACAGGCAGCACATAGATCTACACAGCATGACACCTGAGTAGGCTTTTGGTCGTTATATCAGGTGTATATCTAACAACGCTCAGAAATCAGCATGTTAAATGGGCATCGCCCTTATCGTGTCATACATGTAACTTCATGTGGGCCAATCCTGTGTAATGAATGAAAGCACCAGACGTAGCTAGAGTCACATTTCATTTTAATGCAGCCTGAGATGAGATTTAATGTCTCTACGGAAAAGCGTAGTGAGCATTCTCTGTCAACAACTAGACAGAAAATATCTACTACAACTACCTAGTTCTACTGCCAGAACAGTGAAGGAGCCACAAACTACAAAGAAACAAAGGAGAATGGCTGTATTCCAATGCATTTGTATTCATGGGCACTAAAATTCAAATTTGACATAACTTTCCCATCCTGCAGATTTGTTTTTGTTTCCAACCATTTACAAAAATAAACATAACATTCTCAGCCTGCGGCCAGATGAACGTAGGAAACAGACCTGGTCCGACCCAGAGACCACAGCTGGCTAAGGCAGCTCTGCAGAGTGGGTGTGTTTTCCCAGCATAGTTTATGCTCTGGATTGTCCATAAAGTCTCCTGTAGCTTCATCTTGATACTTATATTAAAGGGTAAATGCCAACTTACCATTCAGTGCATCTTTTCAATGTACCATATATCATGATGCAACGTTTCCAGTTACACTCAGTCTGCACAGACAGCCCACGCTCACGTCCAGAACAAGCTAGTTTGTCTGATCCTGAAATTGTTATTTTTGTCTGGATTAAAATTAAAAAACAGAAAATGGGACCAGAAGGAAATCCTTGGAAATTTCTTCTACGTTGACAGAATAAAGGGTTGGAAATATTTATCCTTGTAAACCACAGGAATTTTATCAAGAAAGTAGTCTCCAATATTCTTAAACAATAAAATATTAATCTTTCTTCAGAAGCTTTCTATTGGTGCATAGAAACTTAAGTGTCACAATTATATGTGTATTTTTATATCTTTGCATAAGGTATGATGTCTGTCATATTTCTTACCACTTTTGTAAGTTAAACTGGGTTATATGAATTATAAAACAGTTTTCAGAAATCGCTTCCAACTTCACATTTTTGCAATGCCAGTAGTCCCAGAAAAACATAAATAAAACAGATTATCTGACCTGTTGCCCATATTGGTCAGTGTACAGCAAGTGTTCTGATTTGTAATTGAACCTTTTGGCATTTAAGGATAATACTGAAAACTCCCAGAAGCTACCAGTAGCATTAACTCTATTTCCCTCTAACAATTACCAAATTGAAAATTTAGGACATTTTGATACTATGATTAATGGGTAAAACTAAAGTATATTTCTTTTGCATGTCAAATAACCACAAGTTAAAAAAAAATAACATAATTTTCCAGTGTTCCTTATTGCTAATGATTTGAGTGGTCCCAATAAACATATGGCTATCATTCATGTCTGATGGCTTTGCACCTAATTCAAGACAGCCATTCTTTTACAGAAGTAGAGTGTGCTCCTTGTCCAAATACTAACATTACAGAACCTAACATGAAATACTTCAGAAAAATAAAAAATAAAGTTTGAAAAACTATGGTTTGTTCATACAATGATTTTTACCATGTTCAGGGTATTCACACATACTTCTCAAACATCACAGCAATACTCAAATTAAGAAGGGCTATTTCTGAGGTAGTCCAGGCTCTATCTTCTTAGCCACATCATAGTTGATGAGAAACAAAAAGGAAAATCTGGAAATGCCCAAAGGAAATATTCATTGGAGCCCTAGGAAATAAATCCTACTTACAAAGTAGAGTAATAAAAAAGACCACCAATGTATAAAGCAAAGGACTGAGCTAGGCATGATGGTGTCCATTTATACTCTGAGTGTTCTGGGAGGCTGAGGCAGGACAAATGCAAGTTCTAGCCCAGCTTGGGCAACTTAGCAACTCTGGTCTTCACCTGAGCGTGGCTTCCTGGCTCCAGTGCAGATCCCTCAGCCCAGTAGCACAGATCCTTCACCCACCAGGGCAGACTTTCTAGCTCCCACCACTGGACCTTGGGCCTTCCTGGGGCAGATCCTCCATGTGGACTTGCTTGAGATATGGCCATCGGCTCTGGGCCTCTGGTTGGACTCACGGAGGACACTGCCTCGGGATCCAGGCCTGCGGTTAGACTCTGTGTGTCTCTAGTGCTTGCACAGATCTCTCACACTCTTCTGAATTTGATTGTTTGGGTGATTTTTGTTCCCTTGCAAATGCTGACTACAGGAAATCTATCTATCTATCTATGTCTATGAACACACACACACACACACACACACACACATATATGTGTGTGTGTGTGTATATATGTACATACATATATATTGTATATATGTGTAATTTAGCTTAGTGTGAAGACCTAGGGTACCAAGTTCAGTACTGTCCCCTACACTCAAAAAAAAAAAAAAGGAAAGAAATGTAATCTTTTTCCCCAAGATTGGAAGAGAAGGCTCATATTTCAAAATCGTGCTTGGGAAAATGGTTACAAGCTCACCAAGGGCTGGCTCAAACTTCTGATGCCCCCTGCAGCAGAGGCGCTTTCAAAACTGAGCCTCCTGCACTCTGCTGTTATTCGGTTTGCTCCACTCTGCAGCCGTTCACAGAGAGATGTTTGTGTGGACAAGGTTACCGCTTAACAGGGCTGGAAAGCCTCTACTGATAAAAAAGACTGGGGAGGAGAAAGGAATGATTAAAATCTGAAAGGTGTAAGAAAAGAGAATCTGTGGGAATAAGCGAGAATAAAATTTAAATACACGAGTCCACTTGAAAATGGAAAATAGAAGCAGCATTGTGAAAGAACCTGTATAGTCTTCTTCTCTTTTATTCCTTGCCATCAGGTATGAACCTTGCAAGTTGAACTTTGGTTGTAGCTCCCCAAACCACCACCATTTTGTCATCCGCATTGCGGGAAATGTGCTCAGCTCCCATCCATGTGCCTCCTATTTCTTGGTTATGTTGCCATTTTAAATGCTTCGCCCTCAGTGGCCTGTACTGGGAATAAAATGAAGGACAGCTTCGTGCTTTTGTTTTTCCTCCAATGCCGCTGCCTCAAGTCCTCAAACTTCTGTGACTTTTGATGGCAGGGTGTGCAGCGTCATTCTGCCTGTCCCCACTTCACTGGGCATATATTAGGACAAATGCAAAGGAGAGCAGCAATTCATTGAAATGGAGCCTGAGTAAGTTAAATGCCTCCTGAAGAAATGTGTGGTATTGCTTTTCCAGGCCTTGATAATTGCTTTTTTATTTATCTCAAGCCATTTTCATCTTCTCCCATAGCCTTAAAGCACAGGGCATTTCCACCACCGAAGCTCGCAGGATGCAGGCTTTGCTGATAATAAATAAATAAATAAAACCACGGAGTCCATATTACAGGTAGTGGGAGCTGAAGTTGTACATTTATATATTAAATTAAAATTGCCTTCCGCCCATATTATACAAAATGTAAATAGTAGTTCAGCCGGGCAGCAGACAGAAGCCAGCTACTTTTAGAGCAGAGATGTCTGAATTTTCTATTTCAGGCCAAATACTTCTCATGAGCCATATGGGCATTTATTAAGAGACTACAGTGACACTATTCATTTTAATGACATTTAGTGTCTATCTAGAGCGAGACTAAAGGTGCGAGTGAAGAAAGCATTAATATCTTTCTTAAATGAGCATGGCTAATGAATATTCTACTTAAAGTAAGTGAAAAGTGTCAAGTGGAAAGAATTTTAAGTGAATGGAAAGAAAGGAATGAAGATTGCATTAGCGCTGTACACAGAACAATTATCTGTGCCAAAAGATTCGCGTTTTAGCACCAGTCAGAGCCTCCTACTATGTGCCTTCACCAGAAATTCAGGGAAGTGCATAATATAAAATCCGTGTGATTGCTTTAGTGAGTACAGAGCCAAAGTCCCTGAGTTATAAAACAAGCACATTTCAGTAATGAGAAATCTTTTTCATCATTGAAATATAGACTATTTCATGATACTCTGGGGGCGCTATAAATGAGGTGTTTGCTACTATTAGACACATACGAATAATAAACATGATAACAGAAAACTGTTATGCTCTGTCCTCATTCAGCTAGCATGCTGGTAATGTGCCTAATTTAACAGAGACACCTTCAAGAATACCATACCTGTGATTTCAAACTTGCATCAGCTCTTTCTGTGCTCAGACTTGACGGATAATGGCTATTCTAGTTAAACAAATACACGAGATGCTAATTAATCTATAAATCAGTAATGGTGAACACCTAGTAAATGTGGCAACACTCTCAATTATACTCTCAAAGTGTTCTACTTTCTTCTACTCCAGAGCAAATACAACTAATGTCTCATGGCATTCTTTGTTATCAAGCCAATATTTGGACTCAGATGACTTAATAAAGAACACAAGACAGCAAATAACCACAGATTCACTTCATTTTTGAATAATTACTACAGGCAGACAAAACTTCCGGCTTACAAGGTCTTGGACAAACTTAAGAATGTTATACGGTAATGGGAACCTATTTTAAAAACTAGCATGACTTCGTTTTGTAGCTGCAGAAAATAAGAACAGCTGTGATATAATTTGCCAAAATCAATAGTTATTTGTAAATCAGAAAAAGAACTTGGGGGAAAATTAATTCAACTCATAAGGACATAAGAGCTGAAAACAAGAGATCTACCCAAGATAGTTGTTATGGCTGGGATCTAAAATGTCTTCCCAATGATTGTAATGAAGGCTGGATTGCCAGTTAATGGGCTTTTAGGGAGTGATCATCCTGAGGCCTCTGATTTCTTCGAGAGAATTAATCCATTGGAAATTTCAGTAGTTGAATGGGCTTCGAAGGTGGAGTCAAAGTGAATGCAGCAGGTCACTGGGGGTGTGCTTGGGGGAATATTTTGCCTCTGGCTCCTTTCCCTGGCTCTCTCCAGAAAACAGTGGAGTCAAGTGACCATGAACTTTACCCTGTGAAACCATGAACCAAACTGTATGTTTATCTTCTGAGTTCTCTGCCTGAAATATTTTGTCACAATTATGGAAAGCTAGTACAGAAGTCAAATTTCTTGTCAGCTCCAATGAATTCAATGGCTTCCTAGAATGTGCTGGTCAGCATTCCAAAATGCAACCTAAGCCTGACAGAAAAGAATAGCTTGGTTTATTAGTAATTTCTCCAGGCTGTTGAGGTAGGAAGATTCGGAGAAAAAAAATACAATATCATATATTCCCTGTCTTTATTTTGGTTCAATTACAAAAAAACAATGTCATTATGATTCCCACATAATATCCTCTACTTCCACTGGGAGAATGCTCTCCTGTTTATTCTAGCTTATGTGAAAGAAATAGTTTTCAACAGCTATAAATAAGCTAGTGTCCTGATTTAATACAACAATTCTGTGAACTTTGGTAATGTTTCTGAGACCTACTGTCACAGCACTGACAAACTCAAGCTGCCAAGCCTGTAAATTTCAAGATCAGAATTCGGAATACGGTAGCATCATCAAAGCAGTGTGAGGCCACTTGAGGACTTCCTACACATAAAAACCCCTTCTTCCTTAAGTGTCATACACTGTTTTCTTCAAACATTTACCCAGTAGATCTGCACCTAATTTCAGTTAGCAGTACAGAAGTCACAATTTAGAAAAGAAATTAGAATTTAAAGTGTTCATCATAAGATTCCTAATAATAACATACTCCTCTGGTATATTTAAAATAAGATTTAACTCACACAAATTGTTTAAAAATAACTTTTAGTAATACAATCTGGATAAAGTTCACATGTCCATATCTATAAGAATATCCACTAGAATCCAGAAGTGAAATAATTATCATACAGCATATTTCATAAGATCTTCTTTTAAATAATCTTATGATTATTGCTTCATTATGAACAACCCTCTTTAATTCCACAAAAAGGCACACAGATGCAGAAAAGGGATGAAAAATTCAACAAGGAAATATATCATGGATAAACAGTTTGTTCTTAGAAACTCAACTAAAGTGTAGCTTGAAATAAATTGGGAGGAAATTCTTTGTTGTACAAGTATTTAGCATTCCTTCCGGAATGTTTAGTTGTCATATGAAAGTGGGCATATTTGCCTTTTGCAAACTGAAAATAGGTACAGTGTAGCTCTTAAGTGTTTTTTTTTTAATTTATAGTCAATATGTGTTTACAATAAGACAGAGGTATTAATCTATGTTTTACTGATATTTCTGAACAGATGCTACTTTCCATTAGTTCCCTAAAGGCAATGCTTTCTATTGCTTCCTTTAAACCCAGTTGCGAGAGTACTCATTTCTGATTATGACAAATATATTTCTACTTCACATTCTGTAAAAGGAACAAAAAGGCAAAAAGATTCAAATGGCAACTGGAACCAGAAGTAGTGGTATAATCCTGTAATTCCCGTCTAGGAGATTAAAGCAGAGATATCATGGGTTTGCACCAAGCCTAGGCAACTTGATGACTTACCAAGACCTGATTTCACAGTAGCACATGGAAAAGAAACTGGGCTTAGCTCAGTGTGAAGATGCTGGGTTCAACCTCCAGAAATGGGGGAGAGAGAAAGGGAGAGGAAGAGAGAGAGGGAGTGGGAGAGGGAGAAGTGAAGCTGAATGCATTAATGACCCTTATTTATTCCATTTTGTAAATATTTACGTGAAGGTTCTCTACAACCTAATAGCTAAACCACGAAAGCAGCCCCATTGCCTGTCCACTGGAGACCGGATAAAGATTTTTAAAAATATGAAATGGAATACTACTCAGCCATAAATAATGAGTCTTGATCATCAGAGCAAAAAACACAGGAGTTTTAGTTTTGCTACAATTTTCATTAACATCACAAAATTGCTACACTTGTGATGCAGATCTAAACCCTGACATTTCTTTTGCAGAAAACTGCAGTATTGGGAAAAATTAACATATACTAGAATATTGAGAAATAACAGAAGTGCTAGAAAAATAGACACTACAGCTGAAAGGTTTTATTTATGATAAAATAATCAATTAAAAATTGTTATCATTATTTCCAAAGTAATAGAAATCTCAGGTGGTCTTTTACTAGTGTCAGATGATTTATATTAAGATCACCTTATGATCCTGTTGAAATTATACTACTTGATAGAGAGCAAAAAAGAAAGAAGAAAAGAAAGCAAGAGAGTAAGACATCTTCATATGGAACTCTTCCTAAAATTGAGACTTTGTTAGTGTACTGAGAATGACAAATTTTGTTATCACAGTAACTACAGTGAAGTACGATGAGACTCTCATGATATGACAATAAAAAAATGAGATAATTCCTCTTGAGTCTCAAAGTTCAGAAAAAGAATGTTAGATATTTTTCATTTACTGACATACAGTATATTTTGTTTGCAATAACACCATTCACATCTATTTTGTAAATTAAGCATATTGAGTCTATACATAGAAATGCTAATTCAAAAGAGTAAAAGAATAAAATTATTTACAAAATGTTAAGTTGCAAAGACAATCAGGAAGAACCCAGAAGTTGCAATTTTCATAAATGAATGTATCTGTTTATGTGTCACCCTATCCCAATAGTCAGATTATATGTTTTGATTGTAATAGTCACATCTACTCTGAATACAAAAAATTTACTATGTAAGATCTGAGTACATTTTTGGCCATTTGAGAATGATTATACAGATGAATGATTATCACGATTATGAAGATGAATGTGATCGCTATCCTTTTTCTTATAATTAGTTCAGGCTGGTCCTGAACTTGCTAGGTAGTCCAGGCCAGATTTGAATACTTGTGATCAGTGAGAATAAAAACATGAAAAACATTCTCTTTGGTTAGGGAAAAACATGAATTACATTGTCCCTAATTTATGGAGGAATTCATAAATTATATATAAACGCTGCTATCAGATCAAAATTTGCAGCCAAAAAACTGAGAAATGAAATATAACAACTTAGTGTTTATCCTAAGAAATTATACTAAAGGACAGTAGAATAAATCAATTGGAAATAAGAAAGATTCAATGCAGGTATAATTTTATCAAAATAGGAAAAGCAAAAGGGTAAAAGTTTAAGTCATAACATTTCCATAATAGAGTTTCATTAGCACTAAGTATTTCTGAGAAGTTTAATTTATATAGCTTTATATCTTTCACAATGAAGCAAACTTGCTTCATCTTAACTATTTTTGGACTCTTTAAATCCCATATCTTTTTTTGGCTCAGTATATGAAAGAATGAGTGAAATAATAATAATAAAAAACCTATTGAGTCGATAGCAATGCTGTTTCTAAGAAGAAAAATAATGTATTATAACCCAGCACAGACATGTACCTAAAAGTGTGCCCTGACTTGGCACAAGTCTTGCAAGAATTAGACCATTCTTACAAATTTTATATTTTCTTTGAACTATTAGTCTGGTTGTCTATCTGTATAGATGGCAATTAACTTGATAAGGACTTGTAAGATAAATACATGAATCTGGTGCTGGAAAAATAAAGGGGGGGACGAAGGAAGGGGTAAAGAAGAATGGAAATATGTTCCATACATGTACCAACTTCCTACAGCAAACGCAATCACCATTACCGTAAACATGTACTAATGAAAGTAAAAAAGAAAAAAAAGTAAAGTGAGGCTGTGTGTGTGTGTGTGTGTGTGTGTGTGTTCTTTAATCTACTGTGTTTCTCAATCCAGCGCTGCAAATGAACGGAGGGAAGACAGCGAGCCACTGGCCTTGCTGCGCTTTTTCCCAAAGGGCTTGCCTGCTTTTCGAGGTCGTGCTACCGCGAACCGCACACCTGGAGCCCAGGGCCCTGCAGCCTCTACTGGCCAGAACCTGGGCACCACCTCAGGGCCAACCCTGTGACCTTCATGTGACCTTCATCCTCCGTCTGCGTAGCAGAGGCAGAGATGAATGACGACACCGACCCCTGAGCCCGCCCTGCAGACTCCAAAGTCCCAAACCAGGACGCCTCTGTGTCTCTCCTCCTGGCAGGACCTGCACGCCTCTCTTTGCTTGGGACTGTGAAGGTTCATGCTCGTGGACTGCACCTCACAGCCCCGTTATAACGGAGTGAACCACGGGAGGGGACATGTGCGGCCGACACAGTGGACCGCGACGCAGGCCCGCGACAACCTTGTCGGTCGTGCTCTCCAAGACCCCCGGGTGGTGCCCGAAGAGGGGCGCAATGCTCTAAACCCTTAAACCCAGTGCTCTCAGCCCTTGGGCCGTTTGTCCTTCGGGCCCACGTGACCCACTCATTCGGAGCTGCCCGATGCAATCCTGTACCTGAGTGGCCTTCCCGCCATCCCTGCCACAGCTCAGGAATGTGACTGTCTTCTTGGCACTAGAGTCCTCCTGCGTTTGGCCACTGGGGGTCCCCACGGCTCCCTCCATGACTGTGTGTGACCACTCAGCGGTGCCATCCGCCTACTCAGAGGCTGGCGTCTCTGTGCTCCTACAAGGGGAGCACGGCTTCTCCACAACTGCCTGACCCTAATGTGTCTGCTATTTAAATTCCAGTACATTACTTATTTGGCTGTGTGGTCTTTGTCTACTGATGTCTCTCACCATTTCCAATTCCTTCAAGGTAACGGGAGTATAGGAGAGGGGCAGGTACAGCAGAAGGGCAGAGCACAGTGCTTGGTACTTGGAAATATCCATGAAATGCTGCGTATCTCATTATTATAGAGGGGATTCCTTACTGGAGGGTCTTTAACAGGTTTTGAAAAATGTAATTAAGCATTTTCCAAACTAAAGATTTTAAACAGAGATGTGGATAGAGCCTAAACTGAACATAGAAACATTAATCAATTAAGAACCTATATTCTGGATCTGGCTTATTTCACTTAACCTGTTCCATCCACTGTCCTGCAAATAACATGATTCCATTCTTCTTCGCTGCTGAGTTAATACTCCCCTGTGAATAAATCTCATCTTCTAACCCATTCAGCTACTGAACAGTACTAGGGTGAGTCCATATCCTGGCTAGGAGATCATCATATTATGAAATGAACCAGACTCAGAAAGGCAAGTATCATATGTTTTCTTTAAAATCTGGGGTCTAGGAAAATAAAAAAAAAAAAGAGTATATGAAAATAGAATGAATACTATCACAGAAGGGAAAATGATCCAGGAAGTGTAATAAATACTCATTCATCCCTCTTAGGGATTTTATCTTACCACAGAGAAGGAAGATCAAAGAGGAAAAACGTATGACCAAATGCAGTTTCATCACAGCTCTGCAGAGTGCATTCACTGCTGCCTGTTTAACACAAGAAAATAGACTGTTCTCAACTCTCACCCCTCTTTCTGTCAAGCTTTTTGCTCTGCACCCTGGAAACGTTACACTTCCATGGGTGATCTGCACTTTTCTATTTTTTTCAAAATAATAATCAGGGCATGAAACAATCTTGAATGCACAAAGCATAGTGAATATATTTCTCATCCACTTACAAAAAAGTAATTATCTAGAAAGTCATAAGCTCCACCTGGATTTTACTATTTTTTATATTCGTGAGGGAAGACAAGAAGTATGACACTCTGGGTAATTTACCACAGAGTCTAGGGAGGAAAGCTCAGGGTTTAAGTCAACGGAAATTATGTCCTTGTGTTAGATTTCATGTCTCCGTTACAGTCATGCCTAGGGTTGTCGAAGAATCGAAAACACAGATGTAAATAGAATACAGATACACATTAACAAAAGTAGATATAAACCAAAATTGTGTGAGTAAACAATCATTTTACGTTATTTTTAACCACAGTACACATCGTACAAACTTTAAACTTAAAAAAAATATTTTATTGGTAAATTTTAGCTGCACAATACAATTCCATTCATCATTGGGATCTTGTACCTTTACATGGCAGATCTTGGTTCTTATTTTTTCCCCATTTCCCCTAGCCTCCCCCCCCCGTTCCCTATTTACAAAGACTGAATTTCTTCCTTTTCTCTTACCTTTTTACCTCTTCCCTACTCCTCCCACTTTCTCAGTATCTGTAGACTTTTTTTTTCCTACTACAAAATATCAATTATACATTTTGAGCCTTATTTACACTTTTGGTTTATCACACCAGAGAAACTATACGGTATTTACACATGTCTTATTAATTTCACTTAAGAGTATGTCCTAAATGTGCATCCACTTAGCTATAAATGTCTCTAGTTTCTCACTCTTTATCGCTGAGTAGTACTCCATTTTATTAAAAAAAAAAACCCGCATCTTCTTTATCCAGTCTCCAGTTGATGGGCAATCGAGCTGTTTCCAAATTTTAGCTGTTACAAACTGTGCCGCTATAAACATGGGTGAGCATATATCCCTGTGGTATGATTATTTTAATTCTTTTGCGAAGATATCCAGCGGGTGACTAGCTGGGTCAAATGGGACTTCCAGTCCTAGTTGTTTAGGGTGTCTCCATATTGATTTCCACAATGGTTGCACCAGTCTGCCCTCCCACCAACAATGAAAGGTTCCTCTCTCCCCACAAACTCAGCCAGTATTTGTTATTTATTGATTTCTTGATAGCAGCCATTCCTTCTGGGGTGAGGTGGAATCTCAGTGTTGTTATCATCTGCATCTCTCAAATGACCAGTGTCACTGAACATCTTTTCATATATTTATTTGCTGCTTTTACTTCATTAGAGAAGTGTCTATTCATTTCAAGCTCCCACTCTTGAATTGGATCTTTATATTTGAGAGGTCTGATTTTTTTTAGTTCTTTATATGTTCTAGACAGTAGACCTTTGTCTGGGGAACAGCTGGTAAAAATTTTTTCCCTCATTGTGGGTTGTCTCTTAGCTCTGATGGTGGTTTCTCTTGCAGTGCAGAAGATGTTTAAAAAGATGAGATCCCAGTTGTTGATTCTTTGTGCTAGTTCCTGTGCTACTGAGGGATTTGTTCATAGTCTTTCCCTGTGCCAATGTCTTCAAGAGTTCTACCTAGTTTATCTTCCAACAAGTTTATTGTTTCCATGTTAATATTTAGATCTTTAATCCACTTGGATTTTAGTTTAGTGCATGATGAAAGATAGGGGTCTAGTTTTAATCTTCAGCAGGTTGAGATCCAGTTTTTCCCACACCATTTATTAAAGAGGGTATCTTTCCTCCAGCAAGGATGGTTGGCTCCTTTGTCAAAGATGGTGTAGTTGAGTATGTCTAGAGTTTTTTCTGCACCTTCTAATCTATGCCACTGATTCTTGGTTCTGTGTTTTGGCCAGTGCCAGGCTGTTTTTATCACAGTGGCTTTGTAGAATAGTTTCAAATTGGGGACTGTGGTACCCTCTGCATATATCTTTTGCTTAGAATGGCTTTTGCTATTTTAGGTCGCTTCTGTTTCCAAATGAATTTTTGTATTGTTTTCTCTAGTTCTATGAAATATAGTGTTGGGATTTCAATAGTGATTGCATTGAATCTATAAAACAGTTTTGGAAGTGTGGCCATTTTCACTATATTGGTACTTCTTACATAGGAACAAGGGATATCTTTGCATTGTCTTATATCCACTTTGATCTCTTTTTTCAGAGTATTGTAGTTCTGAATGTAGAGAGGTTTTGTTTCCTTTGTTAGATTGATATCTAGACATTTAATTTTTTTGGATACTGTTGTGAAATGAATTGTTTCCCTAGTTTCTCTCTCATGAGTCTAAATGTGTATAATAAGGCTATTGATTTTTGAGTTTTTACCTTGTATCCAGCTACTCTCCTGAATCTGTCAGTTAGGTCTAGAAGTCTTTTCATGGAGTTTTCGGGTTTTCTTTGTAGAGTATGATGTTGTCAGCAAATAATGACACTTTAACTTCCTTTCCTATCTTTATTGATTTCTTTCTCTTGTCTAATTGCTGTGGCTAATGTTTCCAAAACTATATTGAACAGGAGTGGTGACAGTGAACATCCTTGTCTTGTTCCTGATTTTAGCATGAAGGTTTGCAGGTTTTGAGCAGCTAGTATGATTTTTGATCATTTGTTGGCTGTTGGCTTTTCATAGCCTTTATCAAGTGAGATAAAGACCATCTATTTCAATTTTCTGCAGGTTTTTTTTTTTTATCATGAATGGGTGTTGAATTTTGTCCATTGCTTTTTCTGCATCTATAGAGAAAATCATATGTTTTTTTGTGTTTGATTCTGTTAATATAATATAGTATATTACATTTATTTATTTACATATGTTGAACCATCCTTGCATCCGTGGGATGAATCCAGCTTGGTGAGGGTGTGTGATCTTCTTGATGACCCTCTGTATTCTGTTTGCCAGTATCTTATTGAGGATTTTTTTCATCAATTTTCATTAGGGAGATTGTAGTTCTCTTTTTTGTTTGGGACTTTCCCTGGTTTTGGAATAAAGTAACCCTTGCTTTCAGGCATGAATTTGGAAGTATTGCTTCCCTTTCGATTTCATTGAAAAGTTTGAAGAATATTGGCAGTAGTTCTCTAAATTTTTTTGTAGAATTCAGCAGTGAAGCCATCAGGACCTTGCCTTTTCTTTGCTGGTAAATTTTTAATTACATTTTCAATCTCACTGATTGTTACTGGGGTGTTTGAAATTTTTTTATCTTTGTTCAACTGTGTTAATTCACATGTATCTAGAAATCTGTCCATTTCTTCTGTGTTTTCCTTTCCATTAGAGTACAGTTTCTTGAAGTAGGTATGGATGATCCTCTGGATTTCTGTGGATCTGTGTGACTTCACCTTTTCCATTCCCCATTGCATGAATTTCAGCCTTTTCTTTCCTTTTTTCTTTTTTTTTTTGATTAGGTTGGCTAAGGGTTTATCAATTTTATTATTTTGAAAAACCAACTCTTCAATTCATTTTTTGTATTGTCCTCTTAGACTCCATTGCATTGATTTCTACTCTGATCTTTATAATTTCCTCCCTTGTATGAGCATTGGGTTTGTCTTGCTCTTTTTTTGAAAGTTTAAGATTCAGTATTAGTTTGTTTATTTGAACTTGCTCTGTTTTCCTAGTTTGGGCATTCACTGCTATAAATTTCCCTTGTAAAACTGCTTTCATTGTGTTCCATAGATTTTTGTCTGTTGTATTGGCGTTATCATTTATTTGTAAAAACTGTCTAATTTCTTCTTTAATTTCCTCTGTGACCCATTGGCTCACCTTAGACTTTTAATTCTGAGTGTCTTCATGGTAAAATGATTTTCCAGATCAAATCTTTAGGTCCTGTGCATCACTAGCATTAGAGAAACAAAACCATGTCTGAATGAAATAAATACTATCAATAGATGTAACAAGCATCACAATACAATAACTGTTGATATGTACTAAAATAGTAAAGGTGCATATTAATAAGTATAAAAGGAGAACAAGGGATGACCAAGATACAGACTTCTCAGGGTAGATGACTTTTTTCTATTCAAAAACTTTAAAGAAACTTGCCTTTATGGAATACCTGGGGTGTGGTCTCCAAGATGAAGAATAAAAAGACAAGTGCATCTCTGTGCAGGGTAAGTGAACAGGAAGCTTCTGAGTGGGACTCTCTGGGGGTTGTGGAGTGGGAGGAAGGGACTGAAGAGGGGTGCTACTGTGCAGAAGAGACAATACACATGTTTTATCCTGGGAAAGGACTGATGGAAGCTCTGTTAGGAAAGCAGTTTATGATGCCTTTGTAAATGATCTACTCTTGGTAGGTGATGCTTTGCCATGACTTCAGATCTGTACCAAATATCAACTCAAAGCAATCAGCCATCACTTAAGCCCAATGCTTTGTTCCTAGTGCTTTCTGTCTAGTGCTTTGGGTAAGAAAGATAACAACAGTCACATGAAAGGTAAAACAGGTGAAAACAGGAAACTGCCTCCAAGAATGAAATGGAAGCATTGTTTTCTCCCAATTGAGAGACACTGAAGAATGCTGGATGGATGGGTGGATGTGTTGTGTGTGTGTGTGTGTATGTGTGTGTGTGTGTGTGTATGCCCCATTCACTCCATCCTGGTTCCTCAAATTCTTCTTTTTCTTAGCTTGAAGAACAAACTGGAACATTTGGCTTTCTATTGAGCAGTATTTCCACTGTCTTCCACCCAATCAGTAAATCCCCTATTCTCAAAGACTCAGAGAAACAAGGTCTCCTGACATCATGGTACTGATGCTAAACTCACGTCCTATTTGTGAAATGATTGTACATTTTGAAAGTTGTACAGGATAAATTTTAACCCGAACACAGTGTCCTGGAAGTTAGAGATAGTGGAAATTGTACAATGGTGCAGGTTGTAGACTAGAAATGTAGACTATATTCAGGTATACAATCTTATGATTCCAAGTTTTCAAATAGATTAAACTTTGTAAGTTTCAATTATGTGAATACAAAGCATGATCCTTTGTTTTCTACTGCTAAGAATTCTGAGAATCATTACATTATTCAAGTGAAAAACATAATTATATTACATATGTATTTTTTTACAGTAGCCACAACATGGAATTCCCCAAGATGTGCAAGAAAATTCAGTACATGCACATAATGAAATATTATTTGACCATTTTTTAAAAAGGATGAAATTCATCTTCAGCAAAATGAACGACACTGAATGCGTTTGATTTATTTTTTATTTTTGCAGTGTTGTGGATAGAACCTATAGTCTGGCACACAGCAGCACCCTACCACTGAGCTGTATGTACCCTCAGCCCTGACAATAACTGAGGACTTTTTGACCAAGCCATATCACTTCTCTTTGTATCTCTCGTTTACTGTACTGTCAGGATGTCAAAATTCCATAACTATCATTCATACTAACGAAGACTGCATCTACAGCTTGGAAATAGCCTGAAAGCTAACAGTGGTAACGTAGATTCCATGGACCCATATTCTAGAGTTGAGAGCAGTGGTGGGGAACACATGGCAGGCAAACGCAGTGGGCACACAGAGCCCTCCCTGCTCGCATGCAAGCCAAGCTACCCCAGCCAAGGTCTGACAGATTATCAGCATGCAAACGACAGTAAAGTTCACAGTAACTGCAAATACATGTCAAGGGCAAGCTTTCACCTCTAAGAAAAAGCTGTTTGTGTCACTGAGATTTAATTTGTGTTTTTCTACACTATAACATATCAAAGTTTGAGTTCTTTTCTAAACTAAAACCTCAGTATTCAGGTGTAAATGCAGTGTTGGTGCTTGGTGATAAATAAGCGGGTTTGGGGTTGCAGTTTGTGCACTCAGGCTCTAAAAGGTTTGCCATCTCTCATCTGGAGGCTGGACAACTGACCCACAAGCAGAAGTTTTGAAATATTAACTTTTTATAAGTAGAAAACACCTGAGGTAAGCTAAAATAATAGTTCACATACCAGCTAATTTTCATTTAAAAGGATAAAAATTTAGTTAATAAATGTTGAAATATTCATAAGACTATATAAAAAGGAAATGCAGGATTAATGAATGTAAGACTCGAGGTAATGATTTTTCACAAGTGTGTGAAACAGGGTTATAGGGAAAGGGGACATATAATTAAACTGGTGCAATCTGGAGACCCTGGCTTGCTTTTATGTGGTGACTTTGCAGGTGCTAACTTCATTATTACAAGACGAGTGAAACAAGGTCACGCATACACTAGTCACGATTACACTCTGAACCAGAGAGTCAGACCAATATAATCCTGGGCCCCTGAGTTCCCAGGGTGAGTGACTGGGTAAGAGCTAAATCCACCTTTGCTCTAAAAATTGAGGAAGCTCAGCTTTGATACAATCCAATTGTTCATTATTTATTATAATGTTATTTATTATAGTGAACATTTTTTTCTTCCAATGAAGCAGGTTGTTAAATGAAAGAATCACTGAAAAGATCTTGAGAAAATACTTTCAAATTTTGTTTTTAAAGTAGGACTTCAAAAGTAAGCATGCATTTAGAAATTTTGGCTAACATCTGTGAAATCTCACTTATATTTAACTGGAGGTGTGATGTCTCCCCAGGGCACTTTTACCATTCTATTTTGATGATACCACTTTCTAAAAAAAAATCTGTTTTAGCATCTAACAAAGCACACACGATGTGAAAACACTTGTTAAGCCACCTCTACATTTTTAACAATCAAACAAATATGAGATCATTGCATTTCTTAATGCTCATCCGATGAGAATTATTACAGTGGAACTATTTCTGGAAAACATTTGTCCTTGATGGTATCTCCTATATGCATAAACAATATTTGCCACTTTGAAATCATTATTCTATAACAGAATATAAGATATCACAAAATAGCGCTATATTATGTTGGGTCATCTTTTGTAACAACTAAATTACAGGGTTTTGGCTCATTTGTATCCCTTCAAATACATCACTCTTGTATTCTTTAAGGTGAGAAAACTGTTTGCATGCATGAATAAGTTAAAGTTCATGGTTACATTGCTCAAGCAATTCTGCATATAGAAATTTCGACAGAAGTTAAGCCCTTATACTTGCCATCCAAAAGATTCAATTACAATACACAGAGATAGTCTCTCATTTGAAATCCATCGTCTTAATTTTTAGGATGTAGTGATAACACACAATATAAACTTATTTCCCCAGGGAGCCAGGCTTGCCCCAAGTGATAAGGAAACAGAAACTTTTACATTTCACTTTTAAAACAGATAGAGATTGCAGGTTAACTCTCTTGGAAAACTAAATACGGTATTAGCTTCAGGTAAAGGAAAAGGGTTTAAGACAAATACTTCAAGCCATCGATTCTAGTCTACGAAGAGGGCATTGGATTTAAGATGGGGGTCAACGATGACATCAGGGTCATTGAAGGGCACCTTGGGAACAGTGGCTACAGGTGGAGATTCCTCTTTATGACCCTTTCATGTGATCAAAGTAAGAGTAAGGAAAGGCACAATGGTAATGTCTTGCTTCTTAGTTGAAGATAATAATTCTGAAATATTCCATTGGATACACACTGTATTTTCAAGCTGGAAAAACTGATCTGGATTAAGAGCAGGAACTCAGAGAAATGCATGGTTGCTTTCTCCCTAATACCTGCTAAGATTCAAGAATGACCTCGTTTGCGGTTAGAAAAGACAAAGGAACCCACTGACAATTTTTAAAGATGAAACATTCTCAACCCTTCTTAGGAAAATAATGGGACAGGAAAATAATGGCTTTCTGAATAGGAATTCATTGTTTTCATGAAATATATTTATGGCATATACTCTAAAATACCAGCACTGCAAGTACTGGTTAAAGAGCTTCTCCTGCCTCAGCCTCCTGACCAATGGGGACAGCTGACTATTTTATTTTAGGAACTAGTCAGATATTTTTATGTTATAAATAGTTTAACTGAATGACTACTCTTAATTTTATGAGTACTTATGTGTAGCTAAAAAAACAGTATTTCCTGTAGCACATTTGGAAACCCTATTTCTAAGAAAAGAATGAGAGAGTTTGGCAAATCTTCACTGGCCATTTTAGAAGGGCGCATGGAAATCCTCGGGTGGTGAAACAAAATATAATTTGATACATTTTTTAAAATTCTGTAAAATTTGTAAAATCAATAGTATTTTAAAATTGGCTAACACTGCAGACTTTGACTATTTAATGAAAATTAAGAACACTTTGGGATATTCAGTCCTCCTTTGCAATTATTAACATAGCCAAGACACGGTCAGCTATTTTAACAGTGTGCTCTTCCGCTGCCAACTTGTTTCTTTCACTCCTAACATTTCTGTTATTCTTCTTGTGCCGATCTGAAACTGTGAGTAATCCTAACCTCCCCAGTTCTCTGCCTTTGTGACCAGACCAACAGCTTTGTGTTCTGACGTGGGGTTGATTCCAAGTTCACTAAATTCTATTACTTCCCTTTCTTGGCATCTTCATCTCTTGTGAACAGGAAGCACCTACCCAGGTCACTGCAAAAATAAAACAGGATGGGTGTGCAAATCAGCCCTGGAGACATCTCCTTCAGTAAGCCTTGGGGACTCCCCGAAATCGATCGATCCTTTTGTGATTGATCAGTCATATTTACGATGCCTTATTTTTTTTAACCCCTTCCAATATTTTACCCTCTGACACTCCAGGGGTCTGTAACTCTAAGAATGGTCATAAACATGCTTTAAGTTAATGGGATCATAAAAGCATAAAACAAAGAGCCTTGAAATATGCTTCAATGACTGTGACTGTAGGCTCTTAAAGTTTACACCCACCATAAGGACACGCCCTGGCCAGCTTCCTGGAGAAGTGTGGAGACTCACTGGAGAAGAGTCCAGCGCTCAAGCGACTCCTGGCCATGTGAGACCCTATCCAACATCCACCCCTCTCTCCCACTGACTCCATCAGAGGCTCCCAGGGTGATCCATTTCACATCCTTTAGTGTCTGGAGTCAAAAGAACATACACAAATCAATATAAATATTGTTCAATAGCCTATAATAGCATTATATACAGCATCTTACAGTAATCTTCAGGATAAAACTGGTTTCTTTGTCTATGAAACGAATAGTCCTACCTCTCCAGTATTCAGGGAGGAAAACATGGATACATCTTTTCCTTGCACAGGTAGCTTATAATTCAGAAGTTCTGGATATACGATTGATATTTCACCTAAATTAAATTACGTTTCCGAAGAAGAGAATGAGATTTCTGTTCATGGAATTTTAGACGCTAAGAAACAGCTTTAACCCTATTGCAAGATACAGGGCAACTGACTTAGGCTGAGGCACAAGATGTCTTTAGAGTTCTAAGCAGGTAGGGATGGCTTTGGTCACTTCCACACAAGCACACACAGACAAGAGGCTGGGCCTCCTTACTAAGGGCACTGACATATTCGCAGATAATAGGTAGGAAAAATAGGCCCATAAGAGGTTTATTTTTCAAACTCGCCTTGTTGCTACAAATACTTGAACACAAATGTTTCCTATTTTGGGAAGACCACTGGTATTTTATTCTAAGGGGGAAAATCTTCATCTTTATTTACACAAATAACAGGCTTCAGAGCAACAACAACAACAATCTCCTCAAAGAACAGAGAAAAAGACCTGAAGAGCATGTCAGCCAGGAGAAGAGGAACGTGCTGAGGACGTGTCGTCATTGTGAGACACACAACACGCAAGGGTGTTTCAGGTTCTTCCTGGATTTCACCCCCAGGACTTCCAGGTATCTTGATCAGTTATGAATTTTAAGGACGGATAAGCTTGTGCGAAGATCAGATAATCACATATCTGCTATTTTATAAGTGAAATAATCACTAACAATTGTAAAAATAAATTTTGTTGAGACAACCCCTGCCTGACATGTACTCTGTCTGACCGCCCATGCGGACTGTATTACCAGCATTGAAATAAACATTTTTAACAGTCAGCCAAACACTGTGAAATCTTCCTATCACTTAGTTTTCTCATTTTCTAGGGCAAACTTTTCAATACCCAAGCTGAAGCAAGAGAAGTAGAACTGTACCGAAGTGAATTTCCAACGTTATGCAGCAGAAATGATGTTCAATGAAATTATTCTGTTAGTAGCGCCTGAGAAGCCAAGGTGAATACTCCATGCTATTAGTGTGCATGTGACATTTTCTTTTTTCTTTTCAGTACTGGAACCATCGCTTTTTGGTTTCATTCTTTAGTGCCTTATCAGAAAATGTACATAATCTAGAATTATTTCATAATATTTGTAGTGAGCATCCAGCAGTCTCAGAAGACAATATGGCAGCTTTTGGGGCAAAGGACGCTATGGATGAGGTTAACTGTGGTTGCTGTTAGCCTTCGCATCAGCTAACACTGACTGTGGACTTCCTTCAGGGTCCCACAAGTGAAAATGTGGCAAATGGAAGGAGGGATGAGACTTAGAGTTCAGTCGGTTCACCTTCAGTCTCTTCTGTTCTTTTTCTACCCCTCAGAGCAGCAGGACAATGCAGTCATCTTTGGTGTCAGTCCTAACATGTCATTCCAGGCTTTGACTCTCCTCACGTTTTACCTCTGCAAGGAAAAACTTTCCTGGGTATTAGAGCAGAATTCTTATTTACCTTGCTTATACGAATTTGCCGCCTTCAAACATACAACATTTCCTTATCTCTCCAAACATATGGCATACTCTCTGCAACTAGATGGCAGGTAGAAGCTGTAAGAGCCTCAAGGAGACTATTTCTGGAGGCTGGTAGGCTGCTAGAAGGCTGTCAGGAAAGAAGAAAATTGTCTCTGGCACCCATAGGAAAGGAGAAACTTGTGGGAGACTCAGCTGTGTAACTCAGACCCCAGAGTCTGAGGTCAGCGCTATCTTGCCTGGGAACAGGGAGGTATGTGGAAAGCCTCACGCCCTCTGGCCATGAGCTGAATTCTGATAACCTGGCACTACCAGAGGCAAAACAGCTCTGCGGAGCAATAGCCGAGCATAATCGTCAATATGCAGACATTTGGGTGTAGAGAAACTCTGACTTCTCATTAATTCAATCCTTATCTTCTCATCCTCTACAGTTGCTATTCCATTAAACGAGTGCTACCTCTCCCCCTGTGCTGCTCACTGGCTAATAAAAGCACGCCAGCCTCAGCATTTCATTCAAGTCTGTCTGCTACAGGCAGGTCTCCTCCCAGCCAACCCCCCTTATATCTTGAAAATCATCTCTGGCTCTTTCTTTTTATTCCTCATCTTTCCTCCCAAAAGGTTACTGAGGGTCTGTTCAGCCCTTGCAAGAAACTTAAGAGTGGTGGAAAGTTCAGCAAAAATTTTAACAAAACATGAAATATCACCGAACGCTTCTACAAATTCATTGACAGAGCTTCACAGATTTTCAGGAATAAGGCGAAGGAACTACAACAAATCTACTAACTGCCTGAAATAATACAGGAGAGGTAAAAGATAAAGGAAATAACTAAGTGTTCATTTATTGTGAATATATGTTCTTTAAACACAAGCACAGTAAGTCTCCCTTGGGAACATTCAACATGAGGCGTATTCCTAGGTGCAAACAAATTGGGAAGTAGTTCTTGTGGCTACCAGACAACTGTCAGTGTTGCGTTGCCTGCAGTGTGCTCACTGCACAGTGCAGTGTGTACAGAAGTACAGTACGGTGGGGGCTAACTGCATTTGTGTGGTTTTTTTATGCTTTACATTGTATATTTGTGCCCAAGGTGTGCGTGCATGTGTATATATGAGTGCTGTTCCTGAAGGAACTCTGTCATAAGTCAGAACAACTTTAAGCCTACAATAGCCTGATGACAACCAGTCATTTTCCCATTGTCCTCTCTCCATTCAACCCTGCCAGCTAAGTAACTTCAGAGTGACTCATCTGTTTTATGGTTTCTGTTTCTTGTCTTTTGGTTTGTTGTTGTTTTTGTTCTGGTTCTGATTTTTGTAGCCAGGCTCTAGCTAGGCCTGTCAGAGAACACTCGTTCTGTTTTAATGGAATGAGGTATTTAATTCTAGAATTGAAAATAAAAGTCAATTAAGATCTCCACTGTACAGCTAGGAAGTTTTTCCCTTTAACATTGCTGTGTAGCCCAAGTTTACTCAAAGCTGGAGTCCCAGCCTCTCATTCATGGGGCAGCCGCAAGTGGTTTCTGACAAGTGACCTAGCATTTATCTCCTTAAATATATTTCTTGGGAAGTAAGAAAATTAGTGAAGGGTAAACTCAGTTTTCAAAAGTAGAAAGTTTTAAAATTAGGGGAATATAGAAGGGGTAGTATTTTAAAACTATTCTTTGGTACAATCATTCAGCCAACACATAATTATGGGATATAGCGTTATCTTAAGCACAAATTAAACAGATATATTCTAGTATTTTTGGAGGATTAATTCTAATAGACTGAGATAATAGCGAATTAATGAGAATAATTAACTAAATCAGATAAATTCAGAAAATCCCAACAATGAATGTAACTGCACTGTATCCCTAAAATGTACCAATAAACTCAATTAAAGCTGAAAAAAAAATTCAGAAAATCATACTCAAAACAGTATTTGACAAAGGCAAAGACAATGGCCTGGGGAAACCAGCAGGGGTCGCTGTATAGGGGGATGCGCACAGGGCTGTCTGCAGTCCCAACACCCACTTTCTTCTCTTAGTTCTGAAGCAAAAACCAATCTCTTGCCAGTTTTCCAATCTTCACACATCCAGTGATGGTAGAGTAATGGGAAATACAATTATGAGACATTATGGAGAAAAAAAAATCTGTTGGTGAAGAGGAGGTGGGGTAGCGATGCTTCCAAGAAAGATCTTCCTTTCTGATGAAAAGGGAGAATATGATTAGGGTGATCTGTATTTGATTTTCCACTGAGCACATTGCCCTGTGGGGATAAGATTCAAAATGCTACTGAAGCCACCCTGTGCAGTGACTGGGATGGCAAAGTGTAATGCAGAGAACTTAATCCAAGGTCCTCATTTGCTTGAGCCATAACCAAATGTTAGATCATCCACTTAACTACTTCTACAGTCTGAGAAAAATAAACCTAACTTCTTAAACAAATTTATGGCATTGCCAACCAAATCATATTAATAAATACAAAAGTCTTAGGCCATTCTGTTAAGTGAAACAAGCTAAGCACCAAAAGAGGAATACAATACAATCTCAAGGATCTGTAGAATCTGTAACACACTGACTTCATAGAAGAAAAGAGTAGGATAGTTGTTCTTAGAGACTGGGGTGGTTTAGTGGGGATGAGGGCAGATGTTGGTCAAAAACACAAAATTAGAGTTAGGTAGAGTAAATCTGAGAGATCTATTCTATAGCACGGTGACTATAGTTAACAATACATTGTATTCTTCAAAAATACTAAGACAGGGACTGTCAGTGTTCTCTCTGCCAAATTTATAAGTATGTGAAATATGCATTCATTAATTAGCTGTTTTTATCATCTATACATCAAAATATTTGATGTATACAATAAACACATACGATTTTATCATCAATTAAGAATAATTTTTTTAAAAAAGAAGGGATGGAGTAAAGGAAGGAAGCCCTCCTATGCGTGTAACCTAAGCTGAGAAATTAGGAATGCAAAGAAGTGAACACACAAAGATTTGGGTTAATATATATATATATTCTGGAGAACTGCAAGTGCTAAGCCTGTAAGTTGGTGCTTAAGTCAGAATTCAGGGGCCTGTGTTTGCTGTGGATTATTTGTTAGCTTTCAGCTCCAAATTCACAATTCATTGCCTATTCTGGGATCAAGGAATGGACACTGTGAATGTTTCTCCTCTTCTCCATCCTGTCAGCCATCGTTATACCCTCTATGTGCTATGTGTCTCAGCCTCAAACCCCAGAGAAAGGGTTCTTGTGATATAACAGCCATGTTCTGGGTTCTTGATCTTAGGATAAAGGGTGGTAACTATGCCTTATGTTTACTACTCCTGAATTCTTTAGAGATCTCTTTACTCCTTATTAAGCAATCAGTTTCTATAAGTACCATGTTATAGTTATAACTCTTAGGATTAAACTTTTCCTCTTCAAATTACTGTGTGGTGTCTGTATCCTGATGGGACCTTACTTGTGGATATGCCAGAAATTATTCTACAGCATTATCAGAGTATAAGGTGCAAGGGCTGACTCCCAGACCAATGCTGCAGAACTGGCCAGAGACAGGAGGTTGCTGGTACGGTCTCCATGGAGACTTCTGCTTAGATTTGAGCCATGAGAAGGGAAGGAGGTGGTACTTCTAAAGCATACTGTGCATTCAGTACTGCTCCAAAATACGATGTACTGCTCTTTCATGGTTGAATCTCTTGCCTCTTTTCCCATCACATTCCAAATTTAAATTTTGCAAAAGAACATCTGAGTAATTGAATCCAAATTACACCCTGCATAAAAAGAGTTGAATCTAATTTCTGGTTTGAGATGACATCTATATTGCAGGGAAAATAAAGGTAAAAGTGGAAAAACAAAAATGCCAGCTGAGTTTTTTTTTTTTGTTCCCATCTATTAAACTTTTCGGAAAGCCAATGGCTTGAGTCGCATCTCCTCAACAAGACAGGTCACATGGCTAAGACCTTGACAGCTGTTAGAAAATGCCTCGGAATGCAAATTAAGTATGAAGGAGAGAAGTCAGCCAACCAACTGTGCACCATTTTTAGCATAGACACTTCATTCAGTGAGCAATTTGTAATTTAACATCTACAGAAAGCATTAGCAATTATTTTGTCCATTATATAAATACTATGTGTATTGTTCTGCATGTTTTTACTTTCAGATATACATGTAAGTCTATTTTCTTGACAGCACTTTCAGATTTTCTGAATTGTTTAAGGTAGATTTAGATCTATTATATTTAATCAATTAGATTTCAATGGTAATTTAGGGATCAAACTCAGGGCCTCCTGCAAGGTAGGCAAACAACCTACAACTTAGCTCAGAATCTACAGACTCAGCCCAGAAATATGATTTTCGTTTCAGTTTTAAACTCAGCTCATGGGTGAGTTTTTTAATAAGTCAAGGCAAAATCAGATGTTCCAAGAATAGTATGCCCAGGATTTGTGTAGATGGGCACATAAAATTTACTATATATGAACTACACATCACTGAAGAGTTCAAAGCTGTTATGTTATTGCATTTACATTTTAACAATGTATCTTATACATAATTCCAGCTTTAAGCAGGATTTAATGAGCCTGTAAATTTAGTTTAAAAGTTAAAAGATCATAATTTTATTGTTCATTACTACTTCCATGGCTGAGCATAGAAAACAGACATAGTCCTTTTTTTCCCTCCATTTTATCAGATAAAATTAGTTGAGCAGAGACAAAGCTGACATTTACTTTTAATCACTTCTACTTACACGCTCATTCATATAATGAGCATTTATTGGGTGCTTACCATGTTTTAGTCCCAGTAAATAAATAATTAAGAAAAATGTATGCTAGCTCAGATGCTGATAAGTTATGGGAAGAAAAATTAATCAGCAAAAGGAATATTCAGTAAAGGAGAGGACAAAGTAGGAAACCAATAGATATTCAAATAAACCCCCAGTGAAGGCCTCACAGAGACAACCTTAAAGCAGAGACGTGAGAGTACTACCCATTCCGTCACTCGCTGTGAAGTGGTGGAAGGCATGTTGCTAGACACAGAGTGCAGAGTCCTCAAGGAAGTGTCTGTGCTCACTCTACATGGGCAACGGAAAGCATGTCTGAGCACCGGCTTGGTCATTGCGAGACAAAATACCTGGCATCCAAACTTAAAGGAGGAAAGGTTTATATTTCAGATTCCAGTTTGTAGAGATTTCAGTCTACAGTAGGCTGGCTCCAGGGTGGGCGGCCATGGCAGAGAGACACTGAAGAGGAGAAACAGTCCGTGGCAGGGTAGTCAGCAAGCAATGAGCAGCAATCGGCAAGAGCAGCAGCAACAGCCTGCTTCTCCCTTATCTCTTTTAGGCTACCCACCTGTCAAGTGGTACCACCCACACCCAGGGTAGGCCAAGGACACACAAAATTATGCTCCATCAATCAGTGGACTAATTTAGCAGTCACACACCCTTATTTTCAGCATCACACACTCTAGATACAGCCACCTATGAAAAGCCCCATGTATGACCACATGAGGCTTTAGAGGGACATCTAGATAAAAGCTCTACCATGCACAATGAGCCAGAAGGAAAGCAGATGAAATAAAACATCTAGCATGGAAATCAAATCATTCAGAACATTGTGGGCACTAGTACTGATGGTGGCTTTTAGTGAGTGAGACGGAAAGGCACAGTATTTTAAGCAGAGCGAAGCTGTGATGTAATCTTACCGTACATTTTAAAAGATTCCACCTGTGCTGTTCAGACATAGCCTTTGGTGACAAGTGGGATGGGCAAGAGGAAGGGAGGAGGTAATGCACTTGGAAGCTGTTGTCATAACCAGGTGGAAAAAAAAAAAAAAACACAGTGATCTCTCCATGGAAATAGCAACAGTGAGGCTGAATAGAACAATGGAGATACTCATTAAGGATATATTTATTGGCGATGTTGTGGCAATTTGTAGAAGGAATAGAATTAGAGAAGGGTATTAGATCGTGAGCTTGGTTTGGGCTACAATAAATTTGAAGTGTGCTACAGCCACTCAAGTAGATATGTGGAGTAGGTTGCTCAGTATAAGTATATGAATTTCAGAAGGCTACTGCAGATGAGATCCAATTGGAAAATAGCATATAAACTGTATTTAGAGATATGAGACTGGATGAGTCACTAAAGATAGTGTTAATGCCTATTATGGGTCAGACATTCTGCTGTGTTCTATATTTAATATTCACACCAGTTTTGCACTTACACAAAAAATTAAACTAAGCCTCAGAAATGCTTAGTAATTTTCCACAGTTACACATATAGTACATGGAAGGTGGATTATTCAAGATCTACTTAAAACAGAAATCTGTTTTCCATGTGCCATGGACAGACTGACTTCCTGTTATCTGTAACCTAGCTGTAGAAAGGTCAGTTGTACTTAGATTTAAAAGTCATCGATCAGCCACTGCTGATTGCCCTACCTTCTGCCATCCTGACTCATCACAGTTTCCTCGGATTTTAGGAAATGTTAGCATCCTATCTCTCTGTTATCCTCCAAACCTTGCTATCCATGCTCAGAGATAATTAGAAGTAATTACCTGTTGCATAAGTGGGGAAACCAACACTAATCTAGATACAGATCTTAGTGAATAGGCAGCATTTTTTGGAAATTTATTGTAGTGCCTAGCAAGACATTGCATGGCACAATATCAGACCTTTACTAGAATTTGTACCATACAGCTAACGATCAGTGGCAAAACAAGTTTTATTTCCATTTATGTTTTACTTGTGTGTGCTGATTATATAAACATACACTTAGGCACATGGTCTTTTAATTGATGCACTCATGAAATCAGTTGCTACTTTGCAGTTTTATGACTAAGTCTGTAAGATTTCAGGAGTCACAGTTCTTGATACATGCAATGAAAACATGTTGGTAATATGTCATGAAAAATTGATAAGCTTTTAGAAATTTAATTTTTGAGGAATATATGGAAGTATTATTTAAGGATTGAAAAATGAATCTGGCTATAAAAATGACTTCAAATATAAACTTAAAAAAAAAAGACTGATTCTGATCATTTCATTCTTCTAAATTTACTTAGAAAACCAAAGAAATGTACATATCATGTTCAATATCTCTGCCCAGTCTGGGGACTAACTGCTTCTAATATTATGTTTTGCCATTGTGTCATTCCCTTAGCCAAAGTTCTCCACTTGTTAACCTAAAGAAAAGCTGAATAGAGAAAAGAAAAACTTTCCAAAATAATTAAGACTTGCAAGTCATAACTGAGGAAAATTTAAAACATTATATACTATTGTCTTATTTAACTGTTTTATGGTCAGATAATCATAATATAGGTTCTACTTTTGTATATTTATTTTATTATAGTAATAAATTTCAGACATAAAATTCTTTAGTACAAAAATATTTTTCTCAAGTATTTAGAAAATGACCCAGTGAAATATGTCCTACAAAGCATGTTTGCCAGTTGTAGCTACCTGTCACTCCTTACAAGTCCCCCACTTTGTCCAAGACATCAGTTCACCTGTCTGAGGTGTGTTCAGATTCCCATAGTCTTTTGCAGCAGTTAACACCATGTGACACAGTGCTGGCCAGTTAGATGTTAGCAGAAATTGTCCAGTGAAGATTCCTTTGAAGCTTACTAAAGGTAGTAAATATAGTCAGCATATGCCTTTGTCTGCTCTGCTCTTTGTTATTTCCCATCTCCCTCTCTGGAAAGGGAATGTGAGCTGAGTAAGTTAGACCTCTCACAACCGTGAGACAAGAGGCAAAATGATAAGGGTCAGACTCAGGATGCACAGAGCATGGCCCCTGGAGACACCACGCAGCTGTTATATCAGCCCAAATCGAATCTATGTAACTCTAGAGTTCTTTCTAAATGGAAAAGTACTGAACCTTTCAACTTTGGTCACTACTCTTATTACCTGCAGCTCTATACCTGACCTGATGCCTAAACACAAGGGGAAAGTATCTCAAGAGGGTTAAGCAAAGATACCTGGAGTCATTTTATCTTGTGCATTTTATATTGCTTATATTCAACTTCTTTGAGGACACACACTATTTATCTAGCTTTGTACATAATAGCTATTCAAGAACTGGAGGATATGTTGAACAGGGTGGTACATGTCTGAAATCCCAACACTCTGGGAGGCTAAGGTAGGAGGATTGCAAGTTTGAGACTCGCTTGATAACTTAGCAAGGCCCTGTGTAAAAATAAAGGGTTAAATGTAGCCAAGTACAAAGGTCTTGAGTTAAATTCCCAGTGCTGAAAACAAACAAACAAACAAAAACAAAGGAGATATGTGACTAACAAATGAATGAATGAATCAACAGTTTCTAAGGGTTTAAGGAGAAATGCTTCAATGTCAGGAATATCATGCTGCATTATCCAACACATAGATTTCTTCCTGTTCTTAATTAAATGCATCAAATTCCTAGAAAATTGGTATCTAGAAACTCTACCTTTGTGTATATAAGCAACGCAGTGATTCGAAGTAATCGAATCTCTGCACTGAATAACTAAGCTTCCTTTGTTGTTTTTGACAAGAGGGAATTGAACATGCTTAAAATTTATTGGGAGGTAAAAGTGAGAAAGGGGAATTTGAAACGTTGTTTGGACCTTTCCCAGGGATTTTTAAGTATAAATCAATTCCCTTATATTAAAACCAACAACATAACTGTGGATGTTCGATAGAGCTATTTCCTCTACCAACAACAAGTTTGCCGCACATTCCTTTTACTTTCAAAACTTTACAGAACCCTCCCCTCTGTCCAAGCTATGCCCGTCCTCTGCCTCCGCCCTCCTACAACCCTCTCGGCCGGTCTCTCTCCTGGTCTTGTGGTCCCTGCCAAACCTGTTCTCTACTCTGCCCCAGAAAGATTACTGAACGTTTGCAGCGAGCAGTTCCGACCAGGTTCGAGCCCCATACTTAAAAACCTTATCCCTGTGTGCTCCAAGACCGACTTGTGATCTCCCTGCTCTCCCTCTGCGCCCCGCCTGGCCACTGCCAAGTTGCCCTCCGCTCTGTGCCTTCATCAGGCGACCACGTTGTCCCCTTCACTGGCCCTCAATGTGCATGTTCTTTCCTGGCAGTTTCCTTTTTCCCATCTTGGCCGAAGCGGCTTCCACTCAGCCTTCGCACTGCGTTATTCTCTTTCCTGAGATCCTTGGATTTGGGGCCCCTGGAAGCTCCCCGTTCGCCCACGTCGCACCACCGGCCCCTCCCGGAAGTCTTAGCAGCACCCACCTCATGCAGGCTTCCGGTCAGTTACTACCGCGCCTCCTGCCCTCCACCCCCACTGCCCTCC
>NW_022900943.1:8917425-8932411 GCF_012274545.1 Fukomys damarensis | reverse complement strand
TGCAGGCTTCCGGTCAGTTACTCCCGCGCCTCCTGCCCTCCCCCCCCCCTGCCCTCCCCCACCTCTCCCCACCCCTCTCCACAGCCGCAGAATCCGCCTGCCCGTTCGTCATCTTTCATTTTACTCCTTAATTTATATTTTCAGTTTCTTACATGATAGGAACCATGTAATACTGAACCTGTTTATATAGCACGTACTCCATGTGTTGCACGACTTAAATTTTGTGTTGTATCGCACTCCCAGCAGCATCACATACTTGCTCTTTACATGGCGATAAATATTGGTCAAATAATTTGTCCCTGTATTTTACTCCGTTTCTGTCTTTTCGAATGGTTTCTGTACTTTTAACTTAAAATGCAATGAAAAGCAGAAGGCGCCAAAAGACACTTCAAATTCTCTCTGGATACTGAATCTCCATTTTATTTTGCTTTTGTTTTTTCCTTTACACACTTCCGGTGGTGCATACCTATAATTTCAGCACTCAAAGCTGAGGCAGGAGGATTGATGCACATTCACGGCCAGCCTGGGCTACATAGTGAGTTCAAGGCCAGCCTGAACTGCAAAAGATGTTTGGAATTTATCCTCCTTGTCTTTTTATACCTGTGTCTATCTTGTGTTGACTTTGTGGTTTTACCTTTTTCAGAGCATTTCTTACATGCATATTGTTATATTTCATCCTTTTGAGATAATTAAGCAGATACATTAATTTTATATAGGAAAACAATTTAATTTACTTGTGGCCCCATTGCTGGTATAGTTGGCAGTATAAACTTTAGATTAACCTTTGAGGCAATTATAGTCTGAGAATTAACAATGGAAATAACGGATAAGCTTTACATTATTAAAATAATCGTAAAAACATGTCACTTCTAAAACAGGCATAGAAGAGGTGTTAGATTTGCTCGAGTGTTTGCAATCCAATGTCCCCCTTTGAGAAATACTTGCTGTCCCATTTCATCAGTGCTTGACACACTTAGAGAAGAAACCCTCTCCTCTCAGCCAGCACCAGACCCCAGGGGCAGCTCCTCTCCTGTAGCTCCTCAGAGGTGAGGTGAGGCTTGGGAAAGAAACACACTTCAAGCTTCAGGCACAGACCTACCGTCTCACCTGTGTTTGTCTGACACCAAGAACTCTGTGTGCTCGTGAGAGGATAAAAAGGAACACGTTGCACTTTGAGAAGCTGCCTGGCACTGTCCTCCGCACATCAAAGGTCTCTGCTTTGCAGGGACAGCAAGCATCCCCAAAGCAAAGGCAGGGACTTAGACCCAGACAGAGGCCAGTGTCATTGCTAAAGTCTGCGGTCAGAGGCCAGCCACCCTCCTGTTGCTGAACACATTCTACAAACCGAGTTTTCTGTTAAGATTGGAGATGACCTAGGATACAGTTGCTCTGACACAGATTCCAGGGAGACCACAGTCCTGATGGTGCTGTGTCCTAATTATATGAGAAGAGTTAGAGAGGTGAGAAGATTCAATGAGATTAAAATTCGAGTATTTTAACATTTTCTGGCATCCCTGGGCTTCGGAAGAGATGGAGAAGAGGAAGAGAGGCTATTTTTAAAAATTTGTACATCAGTGGAGATTAACCATGTTGATTTGTTTAAGCCTGTTTTTTTTTATTTTTAGAAGTGTACTAATTAATCATTTTTCAACCAGTACATGCTGAGAGTCCCGGTCTCCAGAGCAGTGTCAGATGAAATGACAAGACAGAAATCATCTAAGTAGAAATGGCTACTTACTGGACGTCTCATCTGGCTCTCTAAGTGGTGTCTTTGAGTCCTTTCCCAGAGGCTTATGAAACCTCAGTTTCCAGAGTTCCTAAATCTAGAGGGAATTCATACACTTTGGAGTCAGGGTCTCCATTGTATTACTAGATGTGTGACTTGCAGAAGATATGGAACAGTCGGAGATACACTTTTCTAAGTCATAAAGGAATCATATACAGCATGCAGTGTTCTCTGAGAAACATTCATAGGTGACGTGGATTGTGTTGGCCTTGACTGTATCACAAGTAGATACTGGCAATTTTTCTTACTATATCAATTCATAATCAACTTGTTGAATTTGAAAATGCCTGGACTCATTTATATCTGAAATTAGTCTTTTTGCCCCAACTCATTTCCTTTTAAAATATGCCTTTCTCCTTTTTATTTAAATAAAGTCATTAGGATTATGTGGTCAGTGATTTTCATATTCAGTCCTTTACACCCATATTAAATGAACTGTCTGAAATTGGCTTTCTTAAAATTTAGCTAATATTTTTGGTGAGTATCTATCAGCCTCTTGCTAACTGCTACCAACTAGTTCTTTTCTCCAAACTTTTCCCTGTTTTTGTACCATTTGTATTTTGCTTCGGCCTTGTTCTTAATTCTACTTTATAACCCTATGTCTGTGTTAACATGCTATTTCTTTCTCATCCACTTTTAACTTACTGTGTTCTAGTTTCTGTATCTTCATAAGCTACTTAAATCATTTTTTTGGAGCAAGGTGTGGTCAAAGGAAATAAATTTATGTTTACTAGATGATAAGTGAAATTATTTTCATTTTCTAGGTGAGATTCTTTAGTTGTTCATTCAGGGCTCTAATTTTGTTTTATTTTTCTTGTGGTGCTGGGGATCAAACCCAGTACTTGGAGCATGTAAGGCAAGCTCTCCACCATGGAGCCATAACCCCATCCAGTACTCTCATTTTGAGTCAATAATCTTGCATTTCAGGTCCTGCATCTTGGTTTGACAGCAACAGAATAGAAATTTTGTCTTAAGTAAACCACTGTATTTACATTTTTAATTTCATATTTAAATCTAAAATAAGCTACCAGATTTAGAAAGATCCTTTTGTACTTTGTTGACTTGACTAAAATCACTTTTCTGCTTGCTTTCATTCTGGCTTGTGAAGGCATTACTGATTATATATTCAAAATAATGAAGTAACGCTAGATTGGGACATAACTAGGTAAATAGGAAAATAGATGGGTGAAAGATAATGAGCTCAGGCCTACTCAGAAATCTAAAGGAGAGCTTTTCTTGCATATAATCTCTTGCAAGCGCATTGCAGTGAGTGTAAAATACATTTGGACAATTAAGTGAAATGAATTATTTTCAACACATGGGGCAACAGATTCCAAATCCTTTAGCTTATATAGAAATTCAAAGTATAACTTTGGTTGCCAGTAAGAGTACAACTATAGCTAATTACGCCAAAATATCCTTTGTCATCCCTGAAGTAGGACAGTTTCTCATCCAAGTTTTCTTCCCTAAGGAAAATTTATCATGACCTCAATTTGTACCATAGATGTTATAGTCTAAGGGAGTTTTGCCCAAGTAAAGAATATCTAAGTTTTCAGTAAAAATCAAAGTTTTGAATATGCATTTGAGCTGAAAATGTATATACTTATTTAACCTCTTATGACATAAAATAAGTCATCAAATGAGGAAGAACTAACTAATTTGCTGAATCAAATCATTTTCTTCTGATTACATATTTTACATAGCACAAAGATTGCATGCATATGAATGAATGCGTACACCTCACTTTATGCTCCTTTGCAATTTAAATCTGCATGTTCTAATAGTTTCTTTTTTTTTCTGAGTATGTTATGTATTTGGTGACTTTTTTAAGTTTTTTATTTTAAGTGCCATGGTAAAACCATTACTATTTGGATAAAAGTTATATTCTCTGTTTAATAGTGTAAGCACTATTTCCTGAGATTTATATTGTGTCAAGCCAGGGTAAAGTCAAACTGTATGGTGTCATATTGAAAACAGACATTATAAAAATTCTGTGGTTAGCAAATAAAATGTATTTGAACATCAAGCCACTGCCAGGCCTTGTGTTCTTTATAACGACCTCCCATACCTATTTTATATCCATCTAGCCTGAGGTGGTTAAGAGATCAGGTGCAGGAAACTGGTCTGAGCCTAATGAGTGTAATTCTAATTTCAGTAGCTGGCAGCCAGGAAAGCTTTCAGCATCATGAAAATTCTTGTGGAATGATCAGGAGAGTTTCTGAGAAAGAAAAAAGTCAGCCTTCTCTGCTTTCTTTTAGTTAAGAACTCATTTGAGTTTTCTGAGACACTTTATTGGTATCCACAATCAACTCTCCGTTCTCAATTTCTTACTATATTTAATCAGAAATCACTGCCCTATGTAATGGAGTGTCATCTTTGTTTTATAAAATCACAATGGAAAAATCATCATTGGGTACATTTCTTAAAACTTGACCTCATTCACAAATATGAAAATGTGTTTGATGAATTACCATGCAAGTTTAAGCACTACTATAGGAAAGCACTACTCTGAAACTCCAACTGTATTAAAGGAAATATTAATAAAGGGTTCCGAAATGATTTTGACAGTAGCATATTAATACCTTTGCAATATTGTAAGCTTCCCTAAAATAGTGATTTCTGAATTATAATCAGAGATGTGTCATTGGGCACACACAACAGAAAATCTCTGAAAATATGGGATCTACATGAACTTTGGATCACTTGCAATGGAGATTTTAATCTAAAGTGTTTAGGGGAAGAATAAGATTTTTTTTTTAATCCACTAAGAGTCTCCAACAAAGAGGATGAAAAGACCAAACTGAGGAACTTTGAACAGTGGACTATGTTATATGATTTCTAAGCTGCATGTTTAAGGATCTGCCACTCTGGCCAAGTGTCACAATCCATTCCTGCTGTTTGAATAGAAAGTAGGAGGCATGGGCCATTACCAACCCTTGAAGGCAGTAGCCACTTGCCAAAGGCCTGACGTGGTTTCCTGTTGGCAAGTTCTAGAGATTACTCATAATGCAATGAGAGTAGATCCAGAAGACCATCTGGTGTGAAGTCCAATGAAGTACCCTTGAGGGGCTGTTTTTCACTGTAATGTAAACTGCTAATAAAATGCCATCAACTATTAGAGAAAAGCTTTTCAGTGAGAATGAAGGGATGGAGTATGAGTCCTGCTTTTACTGATATTTAAATGATATTATGTTAAGGCATCATCATTGCATTCCATAAACTAGGCGATGATACCAAACAGTGAAAAAAATCACTATTCCAGACTCAAACTGAAATTATTTTTTTCATTTGTTGAAATTTTAAATGTCATAGACCTCTTTTTTGTGTGACCCATTAATATCAATATGACTTAGTTTATCATTAAAACACATTAAAGGCTGTAGAAATTTTATACATTCTCATGAAAAAAAAATCAAAGCAACAGAATGAATTAGTTCAATCCATAGTTTATCTAATTATCAAAGATCTTGTTACCTCATGTTTATATCAGTTTGACAAACTACAACTTGTTCACCAAAGTTGCTTGATTTGTAAGTTATCTATTTTATCTGGCTGCTTTTATACCAAAATGACCTTATTCCATAAGCACAACAGAGATTGGCTCACCGTAAAGGCTGGAATACTATCAGGCTTTTGTAGGGAAAGGTTTGCTAATGCTTAATTACCCAGCTAACAGCTAACAGGCATAAAAAGTTATATACATATAATCTATGCATTACAGAACATTGGATTTAAAATAAGATATTGAGTAGGTATTTGAATATTTTTAAATTCTCTTTTAAAGAAAGAATTATATATATGTACACACACATACATATATAACATAACATCATTCTCTTTGTATTTTAAATAAACTATAAAGGGGTCAGTCACACCTATAATTTAAGTTGTGGTAATTTCTGTTGTTATATGTACTATATATGCTCTCAGCATGATCAGATAGGTACTCCCATTGTCATATTTTAAGCTATGTTTCATTAGGCATGGTGGCAGATGCCTGCAATCCCAGTAGTTGGGAGACTAAAGCAGAGAATCACTACAAACTCAGGGCCAGCCTGGGCTACACAGAGAGTTCAAGACCGGTGCAAACTATGCAACAAGACCCTGTCTCAAAAAACAAGCAAAGGATACATTTTAAAATAAGCTACAGATATATTTCTTTAGTAAAATGCACAAATAAATAACATTTGAAATAGTTTTGTTTGCTGAAGATTCACTATGGAATTAAACTTCCATGTAAATAAACATATATGCATATATACATATATCCATATATACACCTACATGTATATGTGCACGCACACACACACACACACACACACACATGCTTCTATCTGGATGTTCTCCAAAGCCTCATGCAGTCATAGGTGGGGCTTTAAGTAGGTGGCAGGATCTAGGGTGTGTGGTGCCGGGATCAAGAATGTGATGTTAGGATTAAGTGTGTGAGTCTTACCTACTCTAAAGGTGGGTAGCCTAGACAAGATATAAAGGACAGAAAGAGGATCATCCCTTCTTATTTGTCACTTGCTGCTTGGATACTTCTGCTGCCTTCTGCCTGCCATGGACTGTTTCTCCTCTGCAAGCTCCCTCTCCCATACTGCTGTGCCTTGGAGGCAGCTAATTATGGACTAAAACCTCCAGAAACTGTGAGCTGAAATAAACCTTTCCTCCTTTAACTTTGGATGTTGGGCTTTTGTTTTCACAATGAGAAGGGTTACTAAGAATATGTGTTTTGCTTGGAAACTTTAACTTCTACCTGTAGGTTTAGAAGAACATTTCTCAAGGGAGTAGATGTTATTGTCACCAACTCCCAGAAGGTATTGGGAAGGGTGAGGGAGGGGTGAGTGTGTGTGAGTAGGAGATGCTTTTGTTAACTTAATGAGTGGAAAGTACAGTGTTTAGTCAGGCAAGGAGAATGTCAAAAGTCTTGGAATGTATGTTTAGTCCCCAAAGGGAAGAATTGTTCACACAAAACTAACATTCATTACCTCATTGAAAAATGCTGCAAGTGTAGAGATTATTTATGAGAACCCACAGAAAGCTTTGAGAATGCAAATATAAATTTGCTCATGTTCTCTCATCAATTTTTATTATTGTTACTGAATAAATGGATCTCCAGTTAATGATTTTTCTAATGTGTTATTAAAAGTGTTTCCCATTATAATCCAAATAAATTGCAACTGATGTCAGATTTGCATTATATTTATATTTGAAAGTGTACTCAATTATGATAATTGCTAATATTTCAATTGATGCCCCAAAGCAACTGCATTTTCTGATGTGTCATTTAAAATAGTCTTTTATAGTCCATAAAAAGTTAGCTCCTTTAGCTGATCCTCTTAAAAAGTAATTCGTTAGATCTAATTCTGTTGTGGATGTTCTTTTATGAAATATTAATGTTCTGATGTTTTTTATGTTGTTCTGTTGCCAATCATTGTGGATATTCCTTTTCATTTTTGAAAAAATGAGTTAGCAATTTACATGCAACAGAACATGTCCTAGAAGTTATGCTAATAAAATTCAAAACACTGTCTAACAATAAACAGGAAAGGCTCATTCCCATTTCAGCTGCTTCAAACCTTAAATTAGTGAAGACTTCTTCACCTAAAAGAGACCTTACGCTGAAATGTATAATTTCAAATAGTTTTGTATTCTATCTGAATCTTAATTTTCTTCGTGACTCCATTCCTGTCATCTTCAGAACTTCTCCCTGTCTTCCATTTTCTTCACGCAGATTGTGCAAATGTTCAGCTGGTTTATCAGTAAAGCTTTCACATGTTCACTCTTAGTGTGTATACAGGTGTACAGGTAATGTGCTTTTCAAAGACTTTTGCTCTGTCATTTATAAACTGAGGCTGCAAAGACAAAATGTCTCTGTAAACCAAAGGGTGGGTCCTAAGCTTAGTAACCATCTTCTTTGCAGCAGACAACTGACAAATGGACTCTGCAGCTACTCATCACTAAAACTGTGAATAACTTTCACTTCTACCTATGTGCCACATAATCTGAAGACAGGCTTTCTATTCTAAATGAAAAATGACCTTATTCATAACCATTGTGATAGACTCAATTTTTAAATTATTTATCATAACCATAGTAAGGATAGCAAGTTTATGAATCAATGAGAATTTAAGGAACTGAAGTTTAGCTGCTTCTAATCCTTCATTTTACAGTTAGCAAAAACAAAAACTGTCATTCAGCTGAATTGCAAATTGGATCCAAAATGTCCCACAAAATAGTCACTCTGTTGAATGATGGGTTGGGGATGAACTTTGGGAAGTGACTGGATCACTAACTGTACCCGTGGATTAATCCACTGAGGAGATCATATTTGATGGCACGATTGAGAACTGATGGAGACAGGAAGTTAGGACCACTGAGGAGAGCAGGTAATGGGGTGTGACCCCAGGAACATATCTGGCGTTCCACCCTTTTCCTTTCTCCCCACCTCCCCGATTCTATGCAGAGATTTCCTCTGTCGTGCTTCCCACTCTTTTGTTCTGCCTGGTCGGTCACAGTCCTAAAAGCAGTGGGCACTGTCGAGAGGAAGTGGAATCTCTGGGATAAGGAGCCTTGTGGACAGAAGCCGGATAGCTGGTGCCATGGCTCTGAAGGAGAGATGAGTGCCCTCCCCTCTCTCTCTTCTCTTCCAACTACTGGGAGGGAAGAGCGTTGCTTCACCAAACTCTCTCCCCTCCACGCTACTCCACGGCACCACAGTCCAATAACAATGAAGCAACCAACTGTGGACTGCAAGGATGAGTCAGAATAAATCCTTCCTCTTCAAAGCCGTTTTTCTCAGCTCCACTGTCATAGCCAAGGAAAAGGAACACATTATTCCAGTAGTGTGCAGCCTTGGTCTGGGCTGTGTTGCCCTGGCCTCTGCTTGTCCCTCCCATCCTAGAAGCAGGTGGCAGAATCTGGCCCCCTTTCCCCTGTTGCTGCCTCCAACCTTTTCTTTTCTTTCTTCCCCTTCCTGTTAATCTCCATGACCTCAGGTATTTATTACCACCCGTTGCTCTCCTTGAGCTCTGTCCCACATTCTGCCATTGTTACAGGACCCAGTATTCTCAAGCGAAGAAGACGGTGTCCATTCTCATCAGCATAATCCCTCATACTCAGCCAAGGCCTCAAATTTCTTCAGGAGCCATATCCTTCATCTACACGAAATGTAGAATTATGTATTTTTTCAATCCATTGTGTAACTAGAGACAACTTTGCCTTTTGATAGCAGGGTTCATTTTGTTTTGTTTGGGTTTAAGACAGAGTGTACGTAGTGGAAAATATATGATGTAAGAGAAGGTGACCAAAGTTTTGTCCCTTAGCCACGTGTAGTGATGACAGCACTCTGTGAGGCAGAGGCAGGAGTACAGAAAGTCTGACCCAGTGTGGGAAACTCAGACACTCAGGGAGACCCTGTCTCAGAAGAAAAACTAATTAAGTAAAATAAAAACGGGCTGAGTATGCAGCTCAGTGCAAAGGCCCTGGGTTCAACTCCCAGGATCTAATCCATCGCTCCCCCCGCTTTTTGTTTATCAAGGAAATCCAACTCACAGAAATCATAGGTGGGAGAAATAAGTAGGTTTTTTAAAAAATTGTAATACCAAAGCTGCCTTCGTGATATATTCTACCACGTATTTGTATTCAGCTCATTAAAATATAACATGCATAAACATATTTTCCGCTGTTCTTAAATCATCTTCCTAGAGATTCAAATCAGTGAGATACACATTATCGATGTTCTGTTTAATATTCATTGTGATCCACTCAGTGGTTTTCCTTGCTAATGAGAGAATATCATCTGAATAGCTCACTTTCTTGCGATTGAATCTGGCAAATTTCATTCATAATTAAACACCACATATTTTTAGAGATCTTGCTAAATGATTCCATATATGTGCTATCTCTGTATATCTTCAGTAACTGCTCACAACTGTGCAACACACAGTGACCCAAAACTTAATTTCACTGGTGAACATCGTGTCACGTTTTTGTCTGTTTTGGTACCAGGGATCAAACTCGGAACCTTGTGCTTGTGTGGCAGGCAGTGCAACCACTGAGCTAAATCCCCGACCCACATGTTTTCTTTTAATAATATTTATTTTTCAGGCAGAATCTTAAGCAAAAAGCTCAGTAGTAAATAAGTGCTGCGTTGTAAACATTTTATAAAGTATATTCAAAGCCTATTCTGCAAGTAACTACAATATATCTATCTATCTATCTATATATATATAATCATGCCAAATAAAGTTTATAGCAATGCAAGAAAATTGACTCCATCTATTTATATATTAGTTTTAATAAAGTCTGTCACACACTTATTGAAAAATATTTATTCCAGCCACTTTCTTCCATTCATAGATCACTATACCATTATTGCTATTTACTGATTAACCTGCATTACTTAATTAATATACTAGAGAAAGGGCTGAAGCTTTTCATTTCTTGTATTTTCTGTTTTGTCATGGCAGTCACATGGCTTATGTTAATGCTTCAAAAATGAATTGGTTTGAAGATAGACAGCTCTGTGAAACCTCTAGCAAAGTGCGTACTTCGGTAATTTCACTGAGAATTTATTAAACTTCCAGTCCCACATCATATAGTTAGCAATAACCAATGTCTAGTATGTATCCCATTGAGACAATACATCGGCAGGGAGAAGTATTTTAGTCAAATTAGAATTTATTCCTCAAAAGAATATGCAAATGAATTTTCTCTGTTACATACTATTATCAGTTTCCAGCTCAAAAAACACATTCAGCAGATTGCTTTCTTTCATGAAGTCTCATTTGTATATAAGAAGTTCTTGTGAATCAAAAATCTACTTGATACTTAATGTGAAATCCCACTCAAGGAACATACTACAAATTTCTGGGTTCTATGAGCATCCAGGATGTTGGTAAAACCAATTCAAGATCAAAACAATCACCATTTCCAAGAGTAAAAGATGAATATAGAAGACATTTAGGGCAAGTTACCTAAATTTGAATTCTATATGATGAATTTTAAGTATTATTTTCAATTCTATCCCTACACACACACACACACACACACACACACACACACACACACACACACAAATCCTAAGTCTTTAGTGCTAGCTTCCTAATGAATCTTTTTTTGGGTACTGGGGATTGAACTCGGTTCCTTGCTCCTGTGAGGCAGGTGCCCCTGGCCCAAGCTTCCTAATTAAAGGAGAAGTTTAGCCACCACTTTCCAGGCAAGAATTCTGTACCACACCTTGCCTATCTTCAAAGATGGGTTTTTATGAAGGAAACACAGTTAGCGAGGTCATATGCAAGTAACATATAGGTGGTTAAAAGGTTTTGGAGTTTGTTTTTTCTTTTGATGGGTTCTCATACAAGAGTCATCAAGGAATGCGTCCTATTATGATTATATTAGTCTTCCATGGCAACCATAAGAAACACCAAGATTCAGTGGCTTAAATGACAAAAATTTATTTTCCTATATATTTGAAGACTGGAAATTCAAGGTTAAGGTGTTGGAAATTTTTTATTGGGCTTGAATACACGTCCCGAGCAAGCCTGGGAGGGAGCAGATTTATTCCTGCAGGACATCGTTCTTGTGTTAATTTACATTCCTTCTCAGAAGTGAGTCCACACAGTGAAAGATTTATCAAATACCATGGGTGAAAGGGATACATCTTAAAGGGTTAGCTACCCAGAAACCACTAAAGCTATATTATTTTGTATCCCTTGCTATTTGGGTTTATTAATACTACTCATATCTCCCTGTGTTGCATGTTTAACTGGTACCTCAGGTATACCCAGAATTGGTGAAGACACAGAACGTTCCAATGTAATCGAGGACATTTAATTTGGGGTCTAGACATGGTGGTACACACCTGTAATTCCAGCATTTAGGAGACTAATGTAAGAGGATCACCATGGATTCCAAGTCAGCCTGGGCTACATAGCAAGTTCAAGGCCAGCCTCAACTGAGCATTGACACCCCATCTCAAAAACAAAGAAAAAACCCCACAAAAATTACTTTGGGAAGATACATGGGGATATGCATTGTTATGAAGAGTGGCTCCAAAGAACTAAAGCATTATATCATTGGGCTCAAGTTCAAAATAAGATTTCTCTAAAAGGTGCTACTCACCTTAGCCCAGACAACTGGATAACAACTGCTTTAGAGTTTATATTCTAAAATAGTCTCTCAATATCATGAAGGGGATTATGGGTCTTTTTTCACATGTTTTTCTACATTTGAAAGCAAATCCAGAACACAGAGCTTAGGCTTTCGTTTTTATTTAACTGGGGCTACATAAAATGTCTTTTGACTGCTGATACCTACAGTTTGTTCCATCTGAAATGGCGTATTTGTCAACTGTATGCATAAGTGTGTACTTTTCTCCTCTGATATAATATTGCTCTGAGTGAATAAAGTGCTGATAAGTGGAATTTCAGAGTGAATTTTTTAATCAAAGATTTTTAATGCTTTTCCTATTAATGGAACTAAAATAATTTGCTTGTAGGTTGGGCAGTATTGCAAGGGGTTATAACATGCCTACATATCTGTATGAGTGCCAGTTTACTAAAAATGAAAACAGGGCCGGGCCAGGGATTTAGCTCAGTGGTGCTGCCCCCTGCCTCACAAGCCCAAAGACCTGAGTTCAATCCCCAATACAAAAAAAAAAAAAAAACCCAAAAACAAACAAATAAACAATGAAAATAGCTGGAAAAGGCAGCATAGTCCTAAATCCCAGCCATAACCCTTCACTCATTGCATTATCATTTAATAATATCGAGTATACGGATTTAACAGTAGGTACTGGCTTACACACCACTGTAAAATGTTCTATAAAATGTGAGACCGATTGCAACAAATGAGTCCAAATGTAAAACTACTTTCTCAATTTGATATCGCCAGCCATGCTTTTCTTTGTAGTCCATTTATACTTGAACGAACTAATTAAGAAATTAACTAAATTGACTTGAATGTACAGAAATGTTAGCCTTTGGGATATTACTATTTGTTGATTCTACATTTTTTTTTCTTCACGGATATTCAATATTCACTACACCTGACTCCACCTCTGTTTGTGCCTGCAAGCCCAATTATTTTTCTCATAATATGCTGTTAGTTTTATAATTGTTTTCTTAATAGAAAAATAATTCATATTCTTTGCAACACAGGCAAGCAATGGAAAAGTTGTGCGTGAAAATGGCAAAACCAACCCATATGTCAAAGAAAAATTCTAATACTTTAGTGTGTCTGTTTTTAAAGATAATGGTTCAAATTCCAGCTCTTTCTGACCGATGTTCTGACAGCTTCAAGCTCTCACCTGAGTTTCCAATCTCCTAATGTACATAAGGATAGCACCTAGCTCGTAATGCAATCGGGATAAATTATCAAGCATAAAATATTTAGAAGAGTTTTTGGCACAGGAAAGTGTAAAGCTACTAAATAGTACATTATCTTATGGTTTTCTTGCATTTTGGTGGGTGGGGTTTGAGACAGGGCCTCACTATGTAGTTGAGACTGACCTGGATCCCTATGTATTGCAATCGGGATAAATTATCAAGCATAAAATATTTAGAAGAGTTTTTGGCACAGGAAAGTGTAAAGCTACTAAATAGTACATTATCTTATGGTTTTCTTGCATTTTGGTGGGTGGGGTTTGAGACAGGGCCTCACTATGTAGTTGAGACTGACCTGGATCTCACTATGTAGCCCAGGCTGGTCTCAAATTCACAGTGATCCTCCTGCCTCAGCTTCCTGAGTGCTGGGATTACAGGCGTGCGCCACCACTCCCAGCTTTATGGTTTTCTTTTATAAAGGTTGACATAGTGTAGTGACAGAGACCATCCTGAGCAAGCTGCACATTTATAAATTGGCTTTTTATAGTACAAGTCTGAGTCTGCGTATTTGCCCACAGTGGCTTGCCTGAAAATCAGCCATCAGTGTGTGGGAAAGGAACAACTCCCCACACCCTGGTCTTAGTAACCCATGACGCTGTGGTATTTTGGATGGCAGGACAGTAGTGCAGCTGAGTGCAATGTGGCTCATACAGAAAACTTCTACAGAAACAAAAATTATGGGAAGAAACATTCCCATTAATCAATGTGCTGTTCCTGCTGGAATGTCTCGTCCCCTTGTTGCTAGGAACCTGCTGGCATTAGTGCTCTCCACCCTGTTGTTCCCTGCACCACCTCTTACCCCTTCAAGAAGGTGTGTGCTTAATAAATAGTGACGAGCCCCAGGAGACAGCGTCACAGCCTGATAACCGCTTTGACCATCCTGGGCCCCCTGTGTCTGCAGCAAAGGTCTTGTCTTGTCTTTTGCTATTCTCCCACCATACCCTTGGTCAGATGGCTGGAAGTGTGCATGGCTTCCAACACTACATGAATACTGTTTTCATTCGACATGCATTGGCAAGTTTTGATCTCCATCTTTTATAAAGATATGTATTTAAATGTACAAGCATGATTTAAAAATATCTGCCTAGAAATGTGCAGCAAATCTATACATGTATACGTTTCCAAATCTGTTCAAATGATTCCTGTAGAGTAAATCCCTGCCAGAAAATCTAAAGAACAGCACAAATTAAATTTTGGAAGGGTATTTTGAGGCATATATGTACTTCTTAACAATGTAGGGATCTGATCTCTCCATTTACCTTACTAACAGAGTTTTGCCATAAAGTCACTGATGTTTTTATTTTCAGATATTAAAAGTGTTGCTTAAATTTATATTTACCTATAAATTAAGCATGCTGCCATGTTTCATTTTGTCTGTGGTCCATTGTATTTAGGTGTGTTCTTCTGTGATTTCTATGAGATCGTTTTATATGAAACTTTTAAAATGTTAGTGAAAATAGACAGATGTTTTGGACCTTCTAGAGTAAAACCATGAAACTCTTAATGTTCTGAATAACACTTGGAAAACCAAAGGGGTTGAATAAACTCATGGCTCCTGTCCTGACTTCAATGCATTTTAACCCACTTAAGACTACATAAGTGGTTAGAGTTGAGGAGCTGTTATACCTGTGGAATTACTTCCTTTGGTATGACTGGCTTTGGTTTAGTATCTGTTTTGTATTTCATCACGTTATTCCGAGATCTGCCTTTGCCTGACTCCTCGCTGTTGACATTTTGCTCCTCATTTTCTTTCCTCTTTGACTTTTAATCACAATATTGTTGCTCTTTTTTGCTCTACTGTGTGGAATGAATA
>NW_022900943.1:8911393-8917055 GCF_012274545.1 Fukomys damarensis | reverse complement strand
ATATATATGTATGTATATAAAATCACCCTCACTACAGTTTAGTCTGGAAAGTTGAGTAGCTATGATTACTAATATTATCCTGGTGAAGAAAAAGAATTCCTAGGAAGGATAAACCACTACTTATATCCCATACTGTACTGGATTACTGCAAATTCCTAACTGTAAAATCTCTTATTCATTAAAACATATTCTATAGATCTGATTATACCTAACTACAGAAGCAAAGTTGCTTGGATGCAAGTATTTCTGAAAACAGACCTTAGCTACACGCTATAAGAAGGCAACTAGAAACACCTATGCACGTAGGAACACAAAGCTCAAGTTAGAGCCGATTCCTCCACTTCAACAAACCCCTCTGCAAATTACACCAGTAGTTACAAAGCTAAAAATACATGGTGCACACGTTTATGGTAATTTTAGTTAAGGTAACATTCTGGAAAAATACAAATCTGTTTATTGTCATAATAATTTATATTTCTCCCACAGACCTCAAATAAGTAATGCTTTTATGTTTCTTTTCAATAGAAGCTTTCATATTACTCAAAATGCCAACTGGGATAAATCAGTGGTATTTAGGAAGGATAAATAATTGAATTTTATATTTCTACTTTTAAGTAAAATTTCCAAGATGACAAATGAGACAAAATAATAAAATAATCCATTTAATTTTTCCTATGGTGTTATTTAATAAAGCATAATTTGAATGCTAAATCTTTAAAAGTGACTAGGTCTTTTTTATCTGATATACAAGTAGATCATCTGTTTCTTCTTTTCAATTTTATGGCACTAGTATATCCTACCATAATTCACTAGACGTAAAGATAAAAGATTTTAACAATCTTTCCTGAATTTAGGAGTGGCACATGAGTCTATAACCAGCAGCTGCACTGACTTATCTGTGACAGCTTTGAAGGGGGGAGAAAAACAATCTCTGAAAACAGAATACACTCAAACGCGGTAAATTCCCATCAAGTATATTTACAAACTCAAGCAAAAGTCAATAAGCATACAGATTATTTTTACCTTTTGATTTAATATTGAGCAGGTCAGCCCCTCTGGAAAACCCGCCACTTAACTGCAAAAACAAGCACTTGTGGCTATTTGCTTGGAGCTAAAATATGCAAACCACAGCATTCAAGGAAGACATTTGTTCAGAATTTAGAGTCCCACTGCTTTATCCTGAGGGAGAGGTCTCCCTTGTCAACACTGGCTCTGATTATGCTGTAAATCCCACTGTTTCTCTGGGGGTTACCAGCGGCTCTTCTGCATAAAATAATGTTCCTCTTGTCACATGAATTTAAGCTCTAGATCACAGGAGCTCTCGGCAATAGTGCATGCTTTGCTTATCAGTGCCTAGAAATAATTTGATGATGAAGCGCCTGAGAGACAGCTGAATAATATTAAACATTATCCCCGGGAATCAGGGCCCCAGCCCCTCATATGTGTTTCCATCCCCCTCTGGCAGCAGAGAAAAATAGAAAGCTAGGAGATATCAAAATTCAGACAGCGTGACACCTGAGGCAAGAAGGTTGAGGATGAGTACCTTACACTTTCCTGAAACAATGATTGTTTTTAATCTCTTGTTTTTAATCTAATTTTGATAACACTCAAAATTTGGCTAGAACTTTTCAGTCCTAGGGGACTGAAAACATAGGGGTGTGTGTGTGTGTGCGCCCGCGCGAGCCAGGGATCAAACCAAGGGACCTACCGCTTGCAAGGGAGATGGCAGAACCACTGAGCTAAATCCCTGGCAGTTTAATTCTACTTTTAAATCTCAATTCTAACTTCCTGATAGCGGTGAGTTTAAAAATGCAGTACCCCTGATACATTGTGCAGTTTTGTTAAAAGTCGCACTTGGTTTCCATTCCCTCCTTTTGCCTTTCTTTCTTTAGAAGAGCAAATCAAGAAAAGCACACTGGATTACTCTCAGACTTACTATGAAAGTTTGCTAAAATATGAAATAAGTTTAAAGTATGTTTTCGGCTTCATTTTATAAGATCACACAACTATGTGGCTATATAAATTTGCTGCGTCGTTACCGGAAGTGATCGTATGGCTCTGGTAAAAATAATTCCATATCTCGTGCTGGCCACGGCACACAGGGCCCATGGGAATAAGTGTGTGACACGGGTGCTATTTCATCGTTCACGTGGCTACATGCAAAGCAAAACTCAATACTAGTTTCCTTTAATAATTTTCCATAAAGAAATTTGATTTTAGCCAAGAGCAATAATGAATCTTACTGTGGATCATTATTTCCTGATGTTAAAAAAATACTGAGAAATATGTTTTATAGGCACTGCAGGAGAGGAAAGTGTTTTAAGATCAAGTAGTTTTTTTTTCAGTGATGGGTTAAACAAACCTGGGGACTTCTCAGAGCCTTACTAAGCGAATGTGCACCAGGAATCTTTAAAAGGGGAGCTAGAACACCCCCTCCCAAATCAAGTCACCCACTCTTTAATAACATGCCCCAGTGTTTGTGCCCCGGGGCAATAGGTGTAGAGAAACACTGTTCACTTACGTAAGGTGCTTTTTTAAATTTGAAGTTTAGAGTTCAATGTCAGAGTATCTTATAGAATCACATGCACTGCAGGATCAGCTATCAGGAAAAGTAGCTCTGTTGCTGTATAACTTCACCTGGCCTGCAGTTCCTGTGAGGTCACCTGTGTGGGCCTAAGTCCCTGCGCTAGTGTCAGCGAGCATTCAAATCACTGGTGTCACCAGACACCGAACCCTTAAGACTCAGCCTGAGGTCTTCACATGGACCCTGATGGAAAGCAGTCTTTGGGAAAGTAATGTTCATGTAGCCTCAGAAGTTTCTGTAATCAGCCTCAAACTTTTCATTTATGAAGTAGGTATGTTACTGCACACCTGAGATGATTTCTAGGAAGCTTTAATTAGGTAAGATATAGGAAATTAAATACAACTTCTGGTCCTTCTTAAAACATGTTCAAAACATGGCAACACACACTGCTGAGAAGTTGACTTTTCTAAGAGACCGAATCTCTCAGATTCTCCTTGGGAAGAATTTGGCCACTCTGTCCCCTTTTTAATATTTTTGATCCTCTCATTTCTACTTTTTTTCTGCCCACCTTGACTTGAAATACTCTAAATTTAAGTAGGCCATTTCATCGTGTTGCCCACAAGATAGTGCAGGATCTGGATATTTCTATCGTTGTGTAAATTTCTAGATGATTACTTTAATTGTATCTCACTCTCAAATGTGTATTTCCTATTTCACAATTGGAAGTTAGAAAGTAAACCAAAGATGTTATGCATCTCCCTAAGGCACTAACAGTACGCATTCTGCCTTTGTTAAATTTGACACCTGTTTTGCCCTGTAGTCTTTTTCTTTTTTAATACTCAGAATAACTCAGTTTAAAAACTGGACTCAGTTCCAGTAGGTCAAGATTACTTTCACCCACAGCTAGAATGTTGCATTGCTTTTTCTGCTTCAACACTCCAGTCTCTCTGGCTTTTACAATCAGATTGTGGGTTTCAATGGAAAGTTCCTTTCAGCTAAAACTATTTTCCAACGTCGGCCACCAGATGGCGCCACAGGACTGGCTGCTCAGGTCCGCGGTGCCACAGTTGCGGCTCTAGAGAAGAGGCACTTTTTTTTTTCCCCCCTATAAAAATGTTACTATAGTATAAATTTCCATTTTTATTTTCAAATTCTGCTTCCAGGATGTTATGGGATATATCTGGAGGTCTCCCCGAAGCCTCCTGGGAATAGGCTGCCCTTCCACAAGGATTGTGGCCTGGGGTTTCTCTTCCTCCCAGTGGAGATTCCTCCCCTCCGTTTGGTTTTCTCTGCTCCAGCCAAACCTTAAACCTTCTCCTCGGGGGGCCCACTGCCACGCCCCGCCTCGGAGCCAGCCGACCAAGGGGGCCGCACCCTCTGAGGAGGGATCCCAGTGAAAGCTGGCCTCCCTTGACTGGGCCTGCGGGTGCACTGTCTGGGACACAGGTAAGAACCTGGGACACAGCTAAGAACCAGGCACCCAGAGAGCGGAGCTGCGCGCTGACCTTCCCAGGCGTCAATTTCCATTACTAGGCAGCCTTCGTCTTTTCCGTGTCACAGTCCTTTCTGTCCCCGATACACATGATTTTCTCCTTTGGAAAACCAAGGACTCAGAACATGGCGCCGGCCCGCCTTCCCCACCGAAACTGCGCGCCATGGAGAACAGGCTCATAGGTTTCCTCCGCTCTCCTGCTTGCCTCTCGGGAGTCCGCGTCTTCCCACTCGGTGTCTGCTCTCTCCCTACAGTCTCAGCTTGCAGAGGGTCCAGCTTGTTTCTGACACAGAGATAAAGGCTTAAAAAAAAAAAAAAGTACTGCGGGCTCGCAGGGGAATCTCCAAATGTCCTTATTCAGTCAAAAATGACAGCGGCTCATTTACACATTCCCGTTTTAAAGTGTGCCACTTACTATACCGATTGACACAGATCTCGCTTTCCATCGTTTCCCTCTAATAACACACTTCACTCTGAAGCTAAGGAACGTGGTAAAGGAGGAGGCCGGAGGGCCCTCTGCCTGGCTTTGCACTCTGGGTTACGTGAGCTAAGCCAGTTTGATTTCTTGAGACTTCGTTTTCATTTCTAGAAAGGAGATAATAATTGTCCAATTTTAGAAGGGCTGCGGATACAAAAATTTGGCAGGGAATGCAAGAATTACGGCTAAAATCCGCAAGTATCCGTGCATGCCCTGAAGTTAGTGCACAGGGTGTGCCTTCAGAAGGAAGTGGATGGAGTGACAGAAGAGGGTCTGTTTCCGAGTGCAGAGCCCAGAGGATAGAGAACAGCGTGGCGTAAAACGCGTCCCTGGGTTCCCTGCTTTCCTCTTGGCATTTTCCCCCAAACGATAGAGCGAGTTAAAACACCTTTACAGGAGAACATGTTACACATTTTATGTTCTTTCTTTCAAGTCTTTCTTGTAATTTTTATCAGTTTAGAGAGCTAAAAACACTTTCCCCTAGAAGCACATTAAGGCATCAGGCTTGCCACCAAACGCGGCTGCTCCGGATCTGGGAAAGCCTCTTACGACGCCCTTGGGGTGCAGACCTTTTCCTAGCGGGGTTCCCGCCCCATCCCTTTAGCAGGTTGGGCCCTTGCTTTGCTGTTGCACAAGTGGAGATGGTCAGGACTGACAGGACGCTGGCGCAGGGACCGACTACGGGCAGAGGGAGTCAGAGACCGAGACTGGACTGGGGGAGAAAAGCTGGGACGGAACAGCACAGGGAGAGCGACTGCAACGGAAACCGTGAGGCCGGTGCAATTGCTGAACGGTGAGACGGATGGAGCTTGGTAAGGATGAAGAGGAAGGTTTGCATGAGAGGCAGAGAGAGAGAGAGAGAGAGAGAGAGAGAGCACGAGCGAGAGAGAGAGCGAGAGCGAGCGACAGCGAGAGAGCCGTCAGACAGATAAAGGAAAGATAAAGGAAAGCATTTGCTGAGGCCTGGAAAGTGGTTTACGGAATTAGTGACGTCCAGGACGTATTCCTACACAGGAGCCACAGAGAACAAAATACACAGAGCGGCTGGACATGGTAGAACACGACGCCCACGAGGCAGGAGGAGCCAGGCTAGCGACTTAGTGAGACGGTATCGCAAAGTAATACAGGAAAAAGGGTGGGAGGTTTAGCTCAGTCCCCAGGAACACCA
>NW_022900943.1:8904062-8911165 GCF_012274545.1 Fukomys damarensis | reverse complement strand
AAAAAAAAAAAAAAAAAAAAAAAAAAAAAAAAAAAGTTACATGCCTAAAACATAACATTTTTAAAACAAAAATGACAATCATATAACTAATCAGCCCCCCAAAGTAGAGTTCTCCTCCTAGACTACATGGCTCCTGCTGCCACTCATGGAAAACAGCCTTGGCTCACCCCATCTTCCACCTCTTGGCTAAATGCAGATGCGGAGGGGGGGGTCTACCAGCGGGCTGCTCTCTTCTCTGTCCCTGTAAAAGACAGAGTTGGGAACCTGTGTTTCTTTTACTCCTGCGGTCTCCTTTCCCAAGGCAGGAGCAGAACAGATCTCCCAGAACAGCAAGAAAGAGCCAGTTACGCACTATGGAGGACGGGTTTGGTGGAGGTGTTCTTCTTCTACCATCCTGTCCAAGCCCCTCGGGAATAGACATTTGAAGACAGAGAACTTACTCTGGGGCCGTGCGTTACAATGTGCACACCGCAGCCCGTCGTGCATTTGCCTCACTTATCTTTGTAGTGGGAGTCAAGCAGTCAGCTCCGGCAAACGGAACAGCGAAAGATCAGTTCAGTCAAGAGGCCTTCTCCTCAGGACTGGGCTTTTCCGAGGCTGGATGCTAACGCGCCCTGTTGGTTTCATCATTTCACTTTAACTCTTCTTGTTTTTCACCTCATGCCAACGTTCTGTCTTCTTCTCTCCCAGCGCTTCTCTTCTGGGACTTAATAGATGCCTCAAACTACAAATCTTATAACTGCTTTTACTTCCAATTTTTATGCAATCTTCCATTTGTATTTTTAAATTGCTGTTGAATACTTCATATCTGCCCTTCCCTCTAGTTATGGACCAAAGTCACAAAAATATGCTCAACATTCAAATATGAGTTTATTGTACCACTACTCCTATTCTACTAATTTTCAAAGCACCTGAAGTTTCTTACAAAGAATGTGTACCACAGAAAAGTGATATGTGAAAAAGAGTAGGACAGGAAAGACAACGCGAGAGGTTGGTGGCTCCCATCCGCCCACATCACCAGGTTGCTTCTGAGCAGCTGTAAATGAGTTTTAGGCATTAGAGCAGCCAACTCAAAAAGAGAACAGCACCGGGCGGGTGAGATACAGTGTCCAGAACACAAAATCACCAGTTTCTCATAAAGGAACAGAGTGCCACCCACCTGGTGCTGAGGCCTGAGAGAAATGCATCCCACTGGCCCATGGAAAAAGAATATTTTTTGTTATATGCAAAATTCCCAAGACGACCTTTCTAGTGAAATGTGACAAGATTGCTAGGGTGACTTGTGCTATGCCTAAGGCCTACATGTGTTACAATTCCCAGGGACAGTTGAGATTTCACCAAAACATGAAATATTGCGGATCGAGGAGAGATTCTTTCACTGTTACTTCGTTTATATTTTCCTTCCCAACAGAACTTCAAAGGGAATTCTGGGTGATAACCAACTGCTGCCTATTTCTGGGGCAGCCTGCTTGTGGCTCAGAGTGTTCTCCTACCCTACTGCCCCTTTGCTAGAAGGGAAGGGAGTTAAAGGTAACTGTGAGTTAGGCCTGACCAGCATCTTAATAATCAACTGGATGGAGACACAAAACACCTGACTAATGCTACCAATGAGACGGAAGAGAGCAGACCATGGAAATTACGGTGAAGAACAGCAATGTTCCTACTGCCAGGCATGCAGAAACCTCAGGCACTATGCCCTTTGTACTTCCTGTCTCCGGAAATGCTTGTTCCTGGGCAGGCCGAGTTCCACCCAGCTCTGTGATGCTCCAACGCTAACCAGCTTTTTAATTCTCTTCTTACTTTCAGTGTTTAGCAGATTCATAACACTACAGGCACAGTTCAGTTCATTTTGGAGTCGATCCCATGACTTCTAAATGCTTTGAGTATCTTCTTCTGCCTTATGTTGAAAAGACATGATTCAAGTTAAATTTCTTAGGAAATTATATCGCATGAAATAACGATGGGATTGGTCATCAATTGATGCATTGATTGATGTCTTCTAATTGCATCAACCAATACACTGTTAAGCTTTAAATTGAGAAAGTAGTCATTTACATAATAAGTCAAAAGGGAGTGCACTTCTGTTAGTCCAAACTACTAACTGGTGAAAATAAAAACGATGTAGTCTGAGATGCCTGGATTTATTTCTGCCATGGTGAAAAACCAATCCCTAAAGAATGGCAAATCTTATTTTGAAAATTGTGTTTTTAGGAATTTCTCCCTTAGCCTGTGTAATCTTCTTAAAAGTCAGACTAATAAAAAATATTATTTTAAAATAAAACTGTGATTGGTGAAGAACAGAAATCAATGTTGATCCCGGGCCAGGATGTGGGGAGAGCGACTCTTGGACAGGAATGTTTAGCAGGACTGTAAGTGGCACTGCCCAGAAAGACCTTGGATGTACACAGACTTCACTGCAGTGATTCTGCCTCAGTTCCAAGTATTTATCCTCAGCAAATAAGAGGACAAATCAGCAAAGGTCTCTGTGTAATTGTCTTCCTTTGAGTTCCTTTTTCTTAGAATTAGAAATGACCAAAATATGCAGCAATGAGGACTCATTCAAAAACATCAGTACATCTGGCAAAGATTTCATTTTTTTAAAGCAGATCATTCAGTGTTGTTCGGGATAATCTTGAACTACCACCCTCCTGCCTCAGCCTCCCAAGTAACCAGGAATTACAGGGGGGACTGCCACGCCCAGCAATGGGTGTTCAATGAACCCCTTACAACTATGAATTTCTATTTCCAATAGTAATGGGAATATATTCAAACGTACTTTTTTTGAGAGGAGCACTTTGTGAATGTATGACAGTCTAATGTTTTGTTAATGTCACGTTTCCAGGAGCCTAGGCCAAACCTTCTGCAACCCAGTGGACACCATAGGAGCTTGGCGTGTATAATATGTATCGCACCTGTATCACAGATTTCAAATGCAGGAACTCAATAACTGAAATAACGGGAGCAATCTTTCCAGACATATTAAATAAGTCCTGGCCTTGGCAATGACAGTAGCGATGTAAACACACACACGAACACACACGCATACACACACATCTAGCATTAAACGACCAAAATTATGCACAGTTATCCTTAAGAACTAAAGCCTCGAAGCATTTGCTTTGCGATTACTACAACTTCTTTGAACTTTCCAATTTTTCCAACGTGTATTGAAGGTTAATACAAAAAAGCAAGGCATACATTTTAAAAGAGGGAAAATATTCCTAGTAAGTTCCATTTATAAATACTGCTGTGTATCTTTTGACTTAAAATATTTTCTCATCTACGTGCTGCCAAAGTGAACACTTAACATATACTGCGGTTAAGTCACAAAGAATGGACTCCACAAGGGGAAACAGGCTTTGCAGCACAAGTGCATTCCCTGGTCGATTTTCATTAAACTCACTGTTCCTTTTAGCTCATCTCATTACAATCCCCAAAGCTAAGGCATTTTCCTAATTACAGATGCAGTTAAAATGATCCTGAAGATTACGAGCACTTCCCCGTTTTAGTTTTCGAATATTTTACAGTAGTCCATCACCAAGTATTTGGATTTCTTAACGTGCACTTTGCCTCTTGCACATTTTGGGAAGCGCCATCTACTGGGGAACGTTTGAATGACAATACCAAGGCTAGCGCTTAACTTTATTCGCTGAATAATCCCCAAGGCCTTTTGCGTGTGCTCTCCGGTCACGTGTCTCACCACGTCCGAGTGGTGCACACACTGACAGGTGTATCAATTCTCTTCTGCTACCTGGTACCACAAGCTCCGGAGGCTGTACATGTTCTGTGCTAATTCACCTGTGTTGTGCTTCCCCTACTTCTCGGCAAAACTTTACCTGGGTTTCCAAGCACTACACGCGACTTCGCTCATTTTGTAATCAGAAAATTTAAATTATCCACTCGAACCTCCTGTACCTTATACTCAAGTGTTGCGTCTTCTGCATCTTTCCCTCTTCCTTCCTTCACTTCTGTCTCTTCACTCCTTTCTGTCTCATAAATAAGAATAATCCCTCTTTCCAGGGATAACTTCTACATGTGTTTTGAATTTCACTCACTATCATTTCCTATGGGGCTTTATGTAACAACTACTTTCTCCTCCTTTTCCTAGTCTTTCTTCTCAAACCTTAAAATGTGTGTCATCCATGACGAAATTAATTCTGTGAGAAATGCTCCTTGCCTGGCCTGTATGTATTACTGATTCTGCAGAGATATTTGTGCGATATGATTAGAAAAAATTTGAATAAACACTTTTATGCCATAACAGAGATATTCCAGAAAAGAAAATTTTAAAAATATTCCAGAGAGAATAAAAACAGGTTTCCAAGATAACAGTAGAGGTGATTGGGGAAGATACCTGAAAAAGTCCAAGAATTGGAAAAAGACATACTGTTTTACCCAAGGGTTAGGGTTAGGGTTAGGGTTAGGGTTAGGGATCCTAGGGATCCATGGGGTAAAGATCCCGCCAGCCACAGTCCTAATGTTTTCATCAACTATCAGTGTTTTTTACCAATGAAACAACACATAATCCATTTTATGTTTCTGTTTAAAGGCTCCTTTAAAAAATACAGCATTGATTCATGAATGCTGAGTACACACACAGGGTAACCCACACACTCTGACTCATGCTGGGGTGAAGCTAATTGAACACACGGTTCATCCGCAAGTTTAGATCACCGTTCAGGAACAGTAGACAGCAATTCAGTACTGCAACTGGGGACTGTTTTAAACTGTACAGATGTCCCCCAATGCACACAGAAACACGGATGCGAGGAAGGGGCGGTATTAAACAGACCATGGAAAAGACACTTATTACAGCACGGAAGCTGACATAGAAGGCAGCACGTCACTTGGCCCAATTTTAGCCCGTTCTGTACACTCACATTTTTAGGGTCCTGTGTTTGTGCACATGTGACAGAAGACACTCAGCCAAGCACTGCCTCAGGGTGGCAGCACCAGGACATTTCCGCAAGTAGGAAATTGAATACCCAGGATGAAGGCCCACTGTGTGTTTGTACAGAGACATAATGCACACACATACATACGTGCACACCGAGATGTGCCACATTTAGCTCTGAAATTCAGTAACCACACTGTAGAGCAGATCATCCTAGTAGGTGGCTGTAATGCAGGTCCACGTGTAAAGAGAGAGCGAGTGCAGGTTTTATTTTACAACAGCAAGCACCACGGTGATCATCTTTGCACACACATCATTGAGTGTTATTAAATGAAATTCTGTATCCCACACAGAGTGAAAATAGTGACAATGTAGAAATGCAAACTGCCTTCTTCCTGTTATCTTATAAAGCAGAATGGGCTTTGTCTCTCTCCAAAGTAATTTGGGGATATTCCAGTAATCTCATTCCGTTCTGGTGTGCAATTCTCACGAATTCTTGGGCCACCAACATTGTTTTAATGTAAACAAACAAAACCATGGTGAACAAGCCAGCAGGAGCACAATGATTTCACTGGAGCAGTGGCCTGGAAAGTGGAAAGAGGGAATGCGGTAGAGCCAAAAGTCCTCACCTCTGCTGCTCAATACTTTTAGAAATCTTTGTCAAGCAGGCTACATAAAATCGCTGTACTTTGTTTTTATACTTAAAACTGGAGTACTATTTAACTCATCATCATGTATAAATTGTGCTTGGTACATGTAGAGTCCTTAGAAAAGTGTTTGGTACAGAGCAGCGATCCAATTAATGCCATCACAGGCAATGGCTGACTTACATCACTTCAGCTTACAAAGGTGTAAAAGTGCTCCATATTTTTGTAGAAACTTCCAATTTTGCATTTTGTCAGACAGAGGATCTTGCTATGTACTTCAGGCCGGCCTTGAACTCATCCTGTAGCATGGGCTGGCCTGAAATCCACTGCAATCCTGTGGCCTCAGCCTCCCAAGAGATGAGATTTCAGACTTGTGCCTCAGATTTTGGATTCTGAACGTTCCCTGGACTAAGACATGCACAGTATGTGCCTGCTCCTTAACCCTGGGCGGTGGCAAAGCCACAGCTCACAGTCAGGTATGGGACAGGGAACGTAAGAGGCTTCCCAGCCTCTGCTGCTCTGTGCCACCTGCTCAGCCCTGCTCGCTCCCCGCTTTATTGGTGGTATCGGGCTACAAACCCAGGGCCTTGTACATGGCAGGCAAGCACTGAATTATCTCCAGCCCTGGTTAGCTATTTCTACATAATACTTCACACACAATATCTTCAATTTATAATGGGTTTATCAAGGAATAATACCATTATAACGAGGAGGAGGATTTGTATAATTGTTATCATTGCAATTATTGATACCAACCTTAATATTAAGGAGGCAGGAAAAAAGGAAGCAGATTATCTGGCAGCCTTTTATTTGCTAATATGAAACAACAAAAATTAGCTTTTCAAAAAATGAAAGTATCCAAATCAGTAACATTTGGTTTATGTGACTATGAATACGCTTTATATCATTTGTATTTCTGCTACTTTTGCTTGTTTTAGTCTTTATTCCTTGTACTATTTTAACACATTTTTTACTCACATAACTTTTAAAATTCTGCTTATTTCCTTTATTTTCCCAAATGTGAAAGTTGCTTTTTCTTCTAAGTAGTTTTAAGACCTGATCACCTTGAACTCCAGCCCTCTGTCCTTGGTGTGCAATCCGCTGACCATGGTCCTGACCGTCTGCCCAACCACCCCCCAGAGCCATGTGTCCCTGCCCAGGAAGGACCGCGTCTTCCAGCTCAAGTACTGTTTTAGAAGAAGCCTTTCAGATACTTCCCTGGCCAGCGGCCTCTGCTTCCCACACCTTAGAAGGGTGTGGAGTTCTCCGTAAGTGCTACAGGACAGTCATGCACACGGAGCGCTCGTAAGGCCTCCCTTCTCCAAGGACTCTCAAAGGAAAGGAGCTCCTGCCTACCACGGTGGGTGGAAAAAGAAATTTTACTCCCTGCTGCCTGTCCTGTAGCTAAATGATGTGCATTTGGAAAGGTGGTAACTCCAGTAAATACTGAAGGAAGCAGTACAGGGTTATTACATAGGTCCAGGGGCTTGGGTGACCATACTTATTATTATTATTATTATTATTATTATTATTATTATTATTATTATTATTATTTTATTATT
>NW_022900943.1:8785197-8903793 GCF_012274545.1 Fukomys damarensis | reverse complement strand
TTTATTATTATTATTATTTTGAGACAGGGTCTTACTATGTAGCTCAGGCTGGTCTTGAACTAACAGCGATCCTCCTGCCTCAGCCTCTGAGTGCTGGGATTACAGGCGTGCACCACCATGCCCGGCTGACTGTGCTAATTGTTTAACCTGTCCGGGCCTCTGTCTTCATTACTGCAGCACTTGTATGATTTCAACACCTGTTTGAACTCATACTTCATAGGATCGCTGCCAGGACTGAGTGACATCGTAGGTGTAACAGCACTTCACAAACTGGCGTCCATTTCATACACGAGAGAAGATCTGTTAAACTTGTGATATCTGTATTCTATCCATCCTCATCCGGACGTCGAGTTTTCCATCACAATAAATAATCCTTTGGGTTAAACGACTACAATTTGACACGGTGACCTCAGCACTTCTCAGGAAGATTCTACAGAACGTTTTACATTTTTCCTTTGAATTGATGAAAGACAGGCGATTCTGTTTTCAGTTTTTGCTTCTACCTGCTCTTCGCAGGGTCACGGTGCAGCCATGGCGAAGGATCAGAAGCAGATTGGCCGGTTCCCCTGCGCTTTCTGGGGTCTGCACAGCTTCACGCAGCTTTTCCGTAGCGGTCTCATCCACACAGGCTGTACTGCAGCCATTCCAAGCTCAAACTCTCTGCGGGAAAGGGCCTGACGCTTCCCTTCAACACCCCTGCTTTTTCAGGACCCCCCCCGCCGTTCGGGGGGCATCTATTCCTCACTGATGTTGAAAACCATAATAAGGTCACAGCAGGGAGGCGTCCGCTTCATTAGAGAACATTATTACAAAAATAAAATGACACAGGACAAATTGTTTTCGTCCTTGTGGTACCGTTTCTGCAGACCCACGTTAATCTAAGGGTTTAAAGCAACAGTGAATTGGTTATGTCCTCTTTATCATTCACTTTACCATGGCAGCCCCTGGGTGTAGAAAGGCGTGTTGAGCCTTCCCATTCCTCTGTTGAATAGAAAGGAATTAAGTCTCTTGGGAAAATAAGAGCCATACCCTGTTAATAAGCACATTTGTTTCTGCTTTTAAAATATCAGGATAATGCTGGTGTCCAGCAACGGCAGATGCCAGCATTATTTAAAAAGTGATCGAGCAGAGAAATGCATTGGAATTTTGACCCTCTCAGGCTTCCATCTATCATGAGAGACTATAATAAGGGGGCGACACAGAAGGACTTAAGATGGAGAATCCACGATTGCTCTATTAATCTGGTTTAACTGATAGTAAAATCTGACAGAGCAAATTACAAGTTGCAGGCAGTAAGGCTTATCAATTCATTACCACTTTCAAGGCTCTCCCTTCTTTCTGCCTTCAGCTCCTGGCAAAGGACAGCCTTTTACAGTTCAATTTCTGTTTATTTTTGACTGCTTTTAATTAAATTTGATGGCCTGCTTCTGCACCACTGAAGTTATTGGAGTTGCAAAGCACTTTGCTGTTATAATGATAGCTCTCCTGGTGCCTGTTCATTATTAACTGCTCTTCAAAGTGCTGCTCTCCACTCTCATTTTATAAATATTTAAATAACTGAATTTTCTACAATATAAATATCTGTGCACAGAAAATAGGGATTCTATTGCCTGTTTAACAGGTCATACAGAGTAAAATTTAAAAATCTTTTTGTAATGTTATGTATGATAATATTAATTGAGACCGTGTCCTTAAATCATTTGGAACAGAAGTTCTTCTACACATAGTATCAGTAAGATCAGTATCTTCAAAGTAACAATGACAAATGATTTAAGCGTTTATAACACACATATAATTGCTTCTATCTAGTCAAATATCTCAGAAAATAGAATCATTTTGGTACAGATAAGTAAAATCCTGAAATTAAGCTGAGTGTTTCAAAAAGCATTTTTCTTGTTCTTAGGATGATGTTAATAAAAAAAAACTTACAAATCAGAAAAAAAAATTTTACCAACTAGGGAAAATTAATAGAGAATAAAATTTAAAGATGATATTAAAATATGATGTTTACTATAAGAATTAATCTTTTGTCCTTCCCCATACCCATCATAAATTATGGCAAAAGAATTTTTAAAAATATAGGGATTTTAAACATTGAGGTCGCAAGAGGAGGGGAAGAGGAATGACAAGAGAAGCCAAGTTGGCAGCGAGGGACCCTGGGTCAGCGCTGTCCTAGCTCAGTGCCGATAGTGCTCCTGTGGCTACGTCTGCTCTATGCAGAGGAAAGTGTGCGTCCAGAAACACTGAACGATTGCTGATCCCCACGGACTCAGGACATGGTAAGCTAGGACTCGCTTTCAGAAAAACACTCTTAAACACCGTGCTGTGTTTCAGCTTACTGCGGCTGGAAGGAAGCTGGCCGAGACGCGACCGTTGTAAGAGCGCTGGGGGCACCTCCCTTGTCTCCAGTGTGCCGCGCCCATACAAACCCAGCACAGCACCCACAGAAGTCACAAGTGTCCCCCCATGTGGAGGAAGTGGGTGCTCTAGGAAGGCAGCAGGAGTGAAGCAGCGTTTCCAAAAGCCATCACATCACACAGTTCACAGTGGTTCCCTTCTCCTCCACAGCCAGTGATGCCTCTCATGTCAGTTACCACCCACTTCCATGAATCTTCTGAGTGCGAGGTGTTCGTTCTGCAGAGAAATTCAGCCTTGTACACTTCAGACTTGGGGCAAAGCTATCACTACAGGCTGACACACTTAGTCAGAGTATACAGTCTCCCAGAACACTAGCAATCTATTCTATCTCCTCGGCTCCTATGATAAAACTCCACCCTAAAGTACGAGCGCAGTGGCAAAGTCAGCCCCATCATCTGAGTAAAACTTCAGCCTGAGCAGCTGAGACCCACGGTAATAACTGAAAAAGACTGAGATAAAACAGGGGTGGGGCATGAAATTAAAGGGCAAAAATCCCTCTGATAAACACGGAGGTGATGAAAACATGTATCATTGCAAACAAAAGCAACTCAGAAGAAAATAATCAATAAAAAACTAGAAAATTTATTGGAGACTACAACTATGACATCAGAAAAACTGAAAATAAAAACACGCTATTAAGCAAAGGAAGATTTTTGCATTACAAAAATGTAATGTAATGTAATGAAAGGCCATAAAGTCTGGCAAAGAGTTCCAGATTGAGGATACTGAAGAGACGGGGAAATTAATTGCAATACCAAACTCCGGATTAGACTTGGTGTGGAGGAACATTATGCTACAGAGCATATTATGTGTTGTGTACAGTAGAAGAGAACAAACAGTACAAATGTTAAATAGATGAGCAGATTAAAAGGTACTTTTCTATTCATTGTACTTTTACAACTTTGTAATTAAGGTGCATCTATTTTCAAATTAAAAGTTAAAAAAAGAATAGGACAATAAATGACAAAAATAAAAAAAACCTTCTAAAGGGCAAAAAAAAAAAAATAGATGGGACATGGCAAAGGACAGAAAGGGAAGAGCAATCCATAGGGCTCAGGGGCTGATTATTAGTAACAGGTGACACCTATGTCAGTAGTAAGAGGAAAGAACAAGGAACTCACCCAGAAAGTTTTAGTACACACACTCACACTCACACACATATCTGTACAGCACTGAGAATTTTAGAACTGATCTACAGTTCCTAGAAAAGAAAGTGAAGTAAAACAGAAATCATCTATAAGTGAGAAGGTAAAGCAGCTGGCATCAGAGCGAGCCTTTCTTAATCAGGACTCATTTGTAACCTATATCCTCCAGAATAGACCCAAACAAATATCAACCAGACTGAAGAGGGTAACGGCCTTTGCAGGCAAATAGGTAGGCTTCTGGTACACCATGCCTTTCAGGAAGCTCCCGGAGGCTGTGCTTCTGCAAAAATGCATCAGGAAGTCCTACCTGGCCACCTGAACCCCAACGCAGCAGAGACCAGGAGAATGAGGAAGCAGAGAGCTGTAGGACAGCAAGACAGGAGGCTGCTGCAGAGTGTGGCATACGAAGAGTATCGGACTTCATAAATACCATTGTCAGTTTGTGCAAAGAAGAAATAACCTCGTAATATTGTGAACTTCTGAAAAGATTAATATGCTAAAAATAGAAACCTAGAAAAATAGTTACATAGTTACAATCATGTGAACACTAAATATTCACTGCATTCAAATAAATTTATTCAATACACAGAGGACAGTGAAAAGGAGCTTCTATAACTCACAAGCCTGTCCGAAGGACTATATTCATCATATGAAGTTTACAGGCAATATTCAAATTTGATGAATCAATTCAAACAAATTAAAATAATTGACATTCTTTCTAGATACACTCAAAGTTTGAACTCTGGTCTTTATTGAGCAAGACTAGAGGCCAAGGCGGTTTGAAGAAATTGCTAGGATTCTCTTGCTGTTTTATCAGCTTCTTGGTACTGTCTGATGACTAGTTCATGCATCCCTGTTTTACTTATAAAAATAAAATTGTCTTTAAAAGTTAGAACAATTTGTAGTACAACAAAGCCACTAAAGTCATTTTAACAATAGAGAACACTTGGGATTACACACAGACATTCCCTGTCCCTGAGTTCTTAGGGCTAAATATTTAAAAAGCAATATGGCTCAGAGCTACTTGCGGTGTACTTTTGGAAGTAAACCTATCTCCTATGCAAAGAGATCCCAGAAGATGTTCTTATTTCCTTTCCTACTTCTAGAGTAATTACTTTTAAAAAATTAGGACATATTTTTTAACAGAAATTGAAAGCAAATGTTTTGTGCATCTGTGGCTCAGGATGGGGGACCACGTATCCTTGTAAGTTTTATACATGTCATTTCTGATGTTTAAAAGTTTGAAAGGAAGCATATTCTGTCCTTGCTTTCAGCTCCTGCCCCGAACAGATGACCTGCTACATCAGTGACAGAAGGTGGGAATTTCCACGGGTCCAGTAAATTCACCAAAATTTAAAAACAGACAACACTGGCAAGTGATTTCCTTGACTTTAGAAGCTGGTATATATTTCAGGCGCCATTATTTTTCTGCCAGAATGGACTGCAACAAAATGTAAACTCTCACGCACCCATGGGCCATCTCAAACTTCAATGGCAACAAAGTACAATAACTGATAAAAGGTTACCTAAAAACTGAGGCGATTCTTCTGATTACAAGGGCATGATTAAAAATGTTGCCTTATTAGACAAGTTTTGTATCTTTCCATGTATAATAAAAAAGTTATGCATATTCACTGTTCCTAATGAATAGACAGTCAGAGCCTAGGTCTTCAAGGGCATCGGGCATCTCTAGCAGACATGAGATTTAAGGGAAAAGAGTTCGTGCTGAAATATTGGAAAGTGAGGTCCCCAACCTGTACCATGCATAACATTGAGGGAGGTTCTGTATTATATAAAGAACACTTAAAGGTTATTTTACCATTTTGGACAACTAGTAATTGGTTCCACACCACATTAATAATTTCTGAAGTAGTCTTTTCATTTTCTGTCATGAAGCAGAAATACTGAATGTCACAGGCTTTTTGTCCATCTTTTCAATGCCAGACAATGACAACACTAACTTCACTTTAAAAGAAACAATTTTTTTAAAGTTTCTACCTTAACCTTTCTGCTTCTCTGCCTGACATTTTTACCTTTCTCAGTCATTTTTATGCTCTTGCCTTCTAATTTTGTTATCTCAAATGTTTTTTATTGTACTATCTTCTTTTTTCTTGGACTTTGTCCTTATTTCATTGTAATTCTAAATGGTTCTCCAATCTATAAACCAACTCTAGATTTTTAGTTGCCTCAAGCCTCTAAATTCTATTTCAAAATTTCCTATTTTGTCATCCTATCAACTCATACCCAACTCACAGTAAGTTAAAAAATCCAATAGGAGAATAAAATATTAATATTTTTGAGAAGCACAGCTGTAGGGTAATATTTATAGCACAGAAGAATTAGTGGGTCAACAATAAGACAAAGAAGGGATATGTGGAATATAAACACAGACACAGGATCATGAGGAAGGACACTTGCTGCACAAATTACAAATAATTGAGTTTTATAAAGTAAAGGTAGGGAGAAGTGGAAAGCAAAAGGAGATAAAAGATACCATGAAGGAAGAGTCAGGCACTTCAGAATGCTCCTCAGTACATGATGAATAAAAAGGGGAGGAAAGAAGGGGAGAAAGATGCAAACACGAGCGCCAGGATTTAAAACTTGGAGGACCCTGAAGCCAATTGTACCACTGATAAACAGTTGGGAAATAGCAATCATCAGCCTCAACTATATCTGACTCATTCGTGACTAAAGTGATAATTGCAACCTGAAGTCAAATTTTTCTCAGTAGCCTTACTGTGAAAATTTCAAGAGCAACTTTATTAGACTCAAGTACTTTGAGAAAATGAAGCGATAGCCTTTGTTACGATAAAAACGTCACTGAATATCTATAGGTTACATAAATCTGATTTTTCTCTTTACATTTTCAGTATTGTCATCATAAATTTGAATTTTTTGCTTACTATAAATGGAAAAAGGTTTCCTATACAGTACCAAGGTTAAAGTTCATAGTTGCACAGCCTTGATTTATAACTTTAGGGCTATTTGATGTAGAAAGTTAAGAATATTTAAAGGCAGCAAAAGTATTTGCTCATTAAAGTTTATGCTTTCTATGCCATAGGAAGTTAATTTTACTTATTAATACTATGATACTAAAGCCCCACTATGACCTTCACAGGTTCGGTAATAACTATTATGCACTTAACCAGGAAGGCTAATATCAAGTCTTTCCATATTATGTTGGAAAATGTATAAAAGCATTCTGCTATGTCATTTTATTGAGGTCCAACCTAATGAAAAGTAACGAATCACTGGAGGAAAAGCATAAATTTTAATCCAAGTTCCTTGGGCTAAAATCCAAGACCTAACAAAATGAATCCCTGTCCTTTTCCCTCCCAGTATTATCTTGCATTCCTTCCCTTCATTTAAAAACTTGTTAACCACCTTTTCCGCACGTCCTCTGCATTCTAACTCATCTTGTGGGTATAAGTATCACCCCTTCCATCTAAATGCCATTCTCAGAAGACACATCTATGCTATGTGATTTATACAAACTTTAAGAAATGTTTTCAGTTGTTTTGATTTGGATGTGGTCTGTTTTATAAAAAACAATGTGCAATGCATCTCTGTTTATTCTTTCTTTCTTTCCTTTTTTTTTTTTTTTTCTTTAAACAGGGTCTCGCTATGTACTTCGTGCTGGCTCTTAACTCACTGTGTAGCCTAGGCTCCACCAAGGAACTCATGGCGATTCTCCTGCTTCGGCCTCCGGAATGCTGAGATTACAGGTGTACTACCACATCCAGCTCTGTTTATTTGTTAGAACCTAAACTAATATTACTGTTAGTTTAATATGTACACGTATACACAATAGTACATAATAATGTGCCATTCCATGGTATTCACAGATGTAGTGTAACTGCTATAGTGGATGGTAAATTACTTGTAGTCAGAGATATTTTAATCATAGCTATATTCACCAAAAATCTAGTGCAATGCGATATACATAGTAGATAATATACTTTATCACACCTTTCTTTAGTTTCTAAGAGGCATTATTGTCAGACAGAGTCAGTCTCTTCTGGTTCCATCCCATTTCTGTGTCATCTGAATTTTCTGAGCTATGTGAGTAAAGGCAGGAACACTTTGATGAGTAGTGATCTAATTCACCTTGAATTTACTACATACAATGTATTGTTTGAAAATCCCAGTGTACTGATTGTGACCAACACTAGACCTATTTTGACTTATTCTAGATCTGTATTCTTAGTGAAGACGGATTCATGTGCAAAAATTTTCAACTTCACAATTTCCAATGCTTTAGAAAATATTCCCTAAATTATAGCACTTCAGCAAAACAAATTTCAAACGCTGAGGTTTAACATTACTTTAGTTGTTGGCAATAATAACTTACATTGCTGCATGAGGTTGCTGCAGCCTAACTTTCAGATTGTGCAGTGTTCTTAATATTATATGGCTGGGGACTGTGGATTTAGCTCAGTGGTTCCACTGACTGCCTCCCAGACACAAGGTCCTGAGTTCAATTCCTTGCTCAAAAAAGGGCTGGGGATATAGCTCAGTTGTTCGGTGGCCTGCCTTGCAAGCACAAGAACCCGAGTTCAATCCCTGGTACCAAAAGAAAAAAAACAAAACAAAAAAACAAAAACTAGTATTATATGGCTGGAATTAATTTCCAGATCAATGGATCAGTACTATCTTAATATTCTGCTTTAATTTTCATATCATTTATTATGTGGCTATTTTATGAAAGAAGTTGCTCTACATTGCCACACTCATTACCTTAGAGCAGCTTTTTATTCAGAGCTGGATTCTACTTTTTTATCTAAGGACGAAAGAGCACCTCATGAACTACTGAACCATGCTGATCGGATGGGCAGGCCACAAACATCAAAATGAAAAGGATGGAGAGAGTTTTTTTTCTGGAAATAGCTCCTTTTAGATCCCTACTTGGAGCCCAGAGATATTTCACCACTGTTATAGCAACAAAGACAGACAATGCTATAAAGTGGGAAAATTAAGAACTTGGAGAAGACTCTGTACAATAACAGCTGAAATGACAGTGGTTGATCTGAATGCTATATTTGTAAACTTGTCTGGTAAAAGTAGTAGTAGTGACCTCTTTCTCCTCTGAAGCACCCATAAACGCCATGCACACACATGCACAAACATGCACACGCATGCACACATGCACACTTTTACATTTTGAAGTCCAGTTTATTTCTCAAGTCCATTTATGGTCTCTAAACTTGATGCTTTGAATAACTGTATCTATTCCTTTGGTTGGTGTCATAAATCCATTCACAGATTTGCAAAGTATTTAAGCACTTCTAAAGTTCTTTTACAAGTAGCAGATTGATTGATTTTCAGATCAGGGACACTCTAGGACAAATGACTAATTCAAGCCTCAGAAGCCAGAAGAGACCAATATGCTCTGAGCCACAAATCTCATAGGCAGTAAGCCTGATAGCTGCACTTAGGTCGACCAGTAGTGTACTCAGCCTATTTTCTAAACTACAATTGTGTCCACTTTTCCTACCATCTTTCTATTTCCACTTAGACTTAACTTTCATATTTTAATGTGTTTATTAGAGGAGAAATATGAAAAAGAGCTTGATGAATTGTCCAGAGTAGCCTCATTAATGATATAAAAAGGGAGAAAATTAATGTGATTATATTCATAAACTTGACCTCCTATGCATTAAGGCAGCTCCATTAGGCAATCTGGGAGGCTCCATGGTTACACATCTCCCTGCTGAGCAGGAATTTATTGTTTCAATCTTTTTTTTTTTTTTTTGGTACCTGGGATCAAACTCAGGGACCTTGTGCTTGTGAGGCAGACAGCCGCACTATGGAGCTAAATTTCCGGCCCCGTTCTTTCACTTTCAGTATAGGAGAGGAAGGAGCAAAAAGATGAATCTGAAGGAGACAGAGCCTAAAAGGGGATAATTTTGTTTTCTAGGAAGTCTGGATGGAAAAAGTACTGCATAACTCAGCTTTCTTATAACTGAAACACATTTGTCATCTACAACTTAGAGAAGTTAATTTGACTAATGGTTCCCAGGGATTCAGTTCATGCTTAGCTTGTTCCCATGCAGGGACACCATGGCTGAAGGTCATAGTGGAGACAGAGGTTTATTAGAGGGGCTGGGGAAAGCACCAGAGAGGAAGGCGCAGGGACCAGATATAGAATCCAAGGTCACATTCCCATGATTCACTTGGACACACATAAAAGTGTGCGTTAGTAACTCATGGGCAGATCCCAAGCCAATCAAGTGGACACACTTAAGCTTAACCAATTGCTATAAATATTATTGAAAATAAATGTCCTTATAGTTATTCTTAGAGGCACTACTCAAAATTTCATATATTATTTGTGGCTTTTACACATTTACTAAATAAACATTATTATCTTCACCTTCATAAGCTCTTGTTTACTTACACAAGGATATTTTTTCTTACTATAAAATAATATATAAGTATGTCATTTCTTACACAAGTATAGGATTTTACTGCAATTTTGTAATTTTAATACTTCTAGGAAATATAGTGACTATTTTTCTGGAGTCCTACTTTGGCCTTATAGATTAATTTCTGACTTAATTTTCCAAATTCAGAGTTTTTTTCCCTGATTTCAAATATTCACTCTGAAAACAAAGTTAAAAATTAAAAAAAAAAAACAAAATGTTAAAATAAAATTATCTTATTGACTCTTTTGATTTTTTCCCATACATATGCAAATCTTAATAATGTCCCATGATCTATTACCCTCTTCTTTAAAACATGAAAATAAATTGGTTCCTTCCTCTTTGTCATAAGTATTCTTCTAAAGCATGTATTTTAATAGTTCTAAAGAGTATTTCAGAAACTCTCATAAAGTCTATAAAATTACATATTTGCACTGCACAGAATTTTCACTGCTACTCAGACTATAAGCAATATCTTTAGGATTGAAACTTTTCAGACATTCCTAATTTTTCTTACATTAAATCACTTGATATGAAATTATGGTATCAACCCCCCCAGAGTCATTAAGGTATTTGATAAATACAGCAAGTGCTTATTATGCAATGTTTTCTTGGAGGAGGTAGAGACCGTAGTCAGGGCCTTCCTATGGTACCACATCCCCTGATCTTTTTTTAATTTTTTAAACTTTGAGACAGAGTCTAGCTAAGTCATCCAGGCTGAACAAGAACTTGCAATCCTTCTGCCTGAGCCTTCCAGGGTCCTACATTAGAGGCTTGTATCTTTTTCTAGCACTTTCCTAGCAACCTGGATTGGGTCGTCATCTTTGTAACTGTGGAAGGCAGAGATTCTGTGATTCACACATAAGACTTGGTCTATTTTTCAAGGCCAGCAAAAAAATATGGGTTTTTGTTTTGTTTTCTTTTCACATCTGTCTTCTGTGGTCTGTTATTCTATTTATCTCTTGTCGACAGGAACACACACACCTTTCGTAGTCGTGGTCAAAGCACAGACTTAGATGGCCAGCACTGCATCTATAAAGACTGCTGGCCTTTCACACTTTTAAAACCAGAGGTTGAGGCATCTCCTAGCTATTATGCTCCCTAACCATTCTAATGGCCTGATTCTGAGAGGGACAACACGGTCCCCAGCCAGCTCTGCCTTGGAGACTGTCACCAAGAGGGCCTTGTTAGCACCAGTGGGGTGCTCAGTGCCCCTCCCCTCCTGCTCCCCATGACGGGGGTGATGCTCCCTGTTTCCTGGCAGCCTGGACAACTAGAAGCTCAGTTCCAAAGGAAATTCCTTCCTCACCTCCCACTCTCTTAAAGTGAGAAGGGGCGTGTACATTGGCTAATGGTTCCCAGGGGTTCAGTTCATGCTTGGCTCGTTCCAATGCAGGAACATCACGGCAGTGGGTAGTTGGGGAGACAGAGTCTTATTTCACGGACTGGGAAAAGCTTTTGACAGGCACAAAGGAGTCTTACAGGTTAATTTTTAAAGAGACGAAGCATTCCAGCATTTTGCAAAAGCAGGACTGATGGGGTCACACTGGGACTCTGCAGAGCTGACGCGGTCCTGCAGACCGGGCACTCACCTGTGGCCTAGGCCCATGGCTTCCCTCAGCGCTGGTGCCCGCATGCTGCTTCCAGATTCCCTCAACTGCACTGCGAGGGCCAGGAACCGCTTGCCTGGGATTCTTCCTGTAACAGAACGGAGCGTCAGGCATTTTTTATGTCAGTTCAGACATTAGGAGACAGTCATTCTATTATCTTTCCTGTTGCAGGAGACGCTGAGTCAGAATGCTCCATACAGAGGGAAGCAGCGTAAACTCCTCCCCTCGGTAACTCACGCTGTGCCGATGAAGACGGTACCTGCATGCGCCAAGCCAACATCGATATTTTATGTCCTATGAAATGTCCTTATAAAAGGCTCTATACGACCTCCATGCAATCGCTCCTTTGCCTTTGATTCAAGTATCTGATGCATTTAGGAAGCCATTTTCTGTATATTGTTCTTAGAAACCATAAACCTAAAGGTTTTTTAATCCCACAAAGAAGCTCACGTTGAAACTGCTACATTTTTTTTAATCATAAAAATGAATCTCGGTAGCAAACAGAATTTAGTAATGAAATGCTATTAGTTTGAGGCCTGTCCTACTTTACGTTCTTCAACCTGAGAAACAGGGAGGAACAACAGAGATGTCGTGTCCAACACACCGAGTGACGCTACCACGAAACCTGTGCGGAGAACATGCGGCTTTGCCACGTGATAGAGTCACAGGCGCGGTACCAGTCTGAGATGTCACCCCTGGATGCCCACGGGAAAGGAAGTGCCAGGCAGGGCCTTTCTCTCCCAGTTAGAGTTCGTGAACTTCCTTACCCCGAGCCCTACTCCAGGCCGCTACACAACCTAAGGAACTCTAAGTCAACGAGGAAGGCGCAGCAACACACCCCACGGTCCAGCGTTTTTTGCTTTGCTTTTGCCCCTGTTTCCAGGATTTGGAGTCCGATCGAGGCTCATGGGTGAATCTTGATTTTCTCTTTCTCTCTTTGTATCCCTCTTCCCCCCGACCCCAGACAGGGTCTCGCTATGTAGTTGAGACTGACCTGGAACTCACTATGTAGCTCAGGCTGGTCTCAAACCCACAGTGATCCTCCTGCCTCGGCCTCCCGAGTGCTGGGATTACAGGCGTGTGCCACCACAGCTGGCTCATTACCGGATATTCTTGATGGTCACAGGTTAATACATCCTACTGCCCGATCCACCAGCCAGGGCACCGTTCCCCTTCTGCTTGCACTGACTCCCTACTAACTGCATGTTTGGATTATGGCCAATTCTCGTAATAACCTCTGTGAACAATGACTGTGCTTCAACAAGTACAGTTAAACCCCTCTGAGCTCCCACACCTTATCCTCCAGTGTCAAGTGGGAAATCACTTATTCTGTTCCCCCTTCTTTCTAGTTATTTAAGTGTAAAAATGTTTTGCTGATGCAGTAGGAGGGACTTGAGAAAGGCCCCATTAAATTGCTTTGTGAAACTTTCCAATCCTAAAGGGAATATTAAGATTTAGATCCTTCTGATCTTCTGGAGTTCTTTCACCCCTTCCTGTCCTGTTACCTGCCAACAGTCCACACCAAGATAATAGCAATGAATTCTCCAACGTTGATTTGGTGCCAAAAAAAAAAAAAAAAAAAAAAAAAGATGGCGTTTTCAAGTTAGGATAATTTGAGGAGAGTGTAATAAAGGACCCATTTTAAAATCCATGAGCTGCATGGAGGGGAACAGAGACTGAAAGCCTGGTGGAGTTGTTCCCTCTGAGCCTTCAGGGAGGAAGGCAGGGAGCAGGTCCTGCCAGCTGGCGGGGGTGTGGTGGCGAGGGGTTTAGACAGGGCACCCTGGACAAACACAGTGATCTCAGGTAGCACAGGATGGGGCAGAGGAAGTGTGAAGGTAAAAGCCTCCCAGGTCCTGGCTTCTGTCCAGTTTTCTGCCTCATCCGACTGTGGGACAAACCACACTAGAGTCCCCAGTGCGGGGAGCCTACTGATGTTTCCACTCAGGCCAGTTTCCAAGGTTACAGAGTAAATGGAGAAAGGTAAAAATGACTCTGTGAGAGGGAATACGATTTCAGGAAATCTTTTCTTTATATCTAAGACCACAGGATTTGGACTCAGATTGATGTTTGAGCTCTGACTCTACCTAGGTGTGTAACAGTAATGTTTGCAGCTCTCAGAATCATCTGTACAGCAGAGATAGGGTACCTCGGAGTGTCACTGATACACAACCATCCCTATGCGTGAAGATACACATACTAAAAAGTGATTCACATTACCAACATCAGTTTCTCTTAAAATACCGAAATAAATCACACACACAAACATTTCTAGAATGCTGAGCTTGCCATCGGTTTTTCAACATACTGTGTATTTTCTAACCTCTGTCCTGTCCACCCAGTGCCTGTGTGTAAGAATGATTCCTCTTCCCTGACCTCAGAACTGGCTTGCCTAAAAAACTGCACTTTACAATCCACAAGAGAGTCTGCAGTCTCTCTGCAGCTTTTCCAAGAACAGATGACCATTCCCAACTTCTTTTCCATGCACACAACTCTCTACAAAGCAAGGAGACCATGTTTGTCTTCCTCTGTGATCAATCACAAGCTCCTTGAAAGAAGGAAAGTGATATGTCAGACAAATGTGTACCCTCAGAAAGTTTACTGAATATAGATCCTGAATAACTATAAAGTGAATAAATGATATGCATTTCTAGAGTAAGTTTGCTACAACATAAGAAAAGGATTCAAGAACATCTTTGCCTATTAAGATCAGCCTGTGAGACAAATATAAGCGCAGTTACCATTCAAAGTCACAAAAGCCCTGCAGAATAGCTCCCAAAGAAAAATCCAACCCACTTTGGGACTTTGGTCTGGGACAGTAAGGCTAAAATATTCACTTCATTCACCTCAAAGTTGCCAAAAGCATGACACAATTCATTTAAAGTAGACAATTAGTACTTTCCACTCTTAGCCAATGCATTTGAGTGATTAAAGAAAAAGCTGAACTCCCAGCATGATCTCAAAAGTGTCCCCCATGAATATTAAAAAAAATATTCTCTCTGTGAACAGGTAATGATTACCCACGACAACGAACATAAACACAAAGTGTGCTTATCAATGCTCCAGCCCCTTACCTTCCCTCAAGAAAACAACACTTGCTGATTTCTTTGTGTCTTTGACAATGTTTTTTTCTGCAAGTACAAATATATACTATGCGTATCTATTCCTATTCCCTGGCTCTGTCTAAAAAAAGCAGACCCTTACCACTAATACAGGCCTGCATGCTTTTTCACCTAACATAAAACAGAAGGTCCTCTTTAAAGGTAAATACCGCCTCATCGTCTTTGGTTTTATTTCTGTTTTTCTGATATACTACAAATTCAACTATAAGTCTCTTAAGATTGATTTTCAGAATCTTTTACGAAGGACATAATAACAACTTTGGGCAAATTAGTATTGAAGAGGCACAACCGTAGGATAAATTCCTATGACTTTGTATAAGCAGGTCAAAGGGTAAATGTATCTGTAATTCTTAAACGTGGTGTCAAATTTTCTTCCTTAATAGACTGATTTGCTCTCCTCCCAGCAATATTTGAAACCACTAGCGGATAAGGGAACGTCTAGATTTTTGCAAATCTGGTAATTGAAAGTCTATATTTTTGTATCACATTTAAAATGATGTAAGTGGAATATCTTTTGTAACATTTCAGATGTTTATGTATCGCTGCAATATTCCTATTGATATATCTTGTTTTTATAAAGAAAATCCCCAAAGCCATTGAACTATTGTTTCTTATCCCATGGATTTTCCTATTCAAGAAAAGCCATTAACTACATCAGCAAAATATTTATGTTTCATTTTTTTTTTTTTTTTTAATCTTTTGTCCCCAAGCTGCTTCTGTCGCAATCTTGTAACGGGAAAGCAAAGCAAAGCACCAAAAAGAGATCCCACAGTGCCCTCTGGTGGCGCCGTATTGCATTTTCCCTGCGTAAATGGGGCAGACCCTGAAGGAACTCACACAGCACGACTTGGAAATGCGGCCGAACCCAAGCGGGAGAAAACCTAAGAGCTTCTTCAACTCCGGTTTTTAGCAGATTACATTCTGGGGTGTTTGATTAGGTCGGGTCGTTTCTCCTCATCACTTAAGGGGGCCGTGGTGACTTGACGAGGGCTACTGCCGCCATCCAGACTTCCGGTGAGAGTACCACAGCGCCAACCTGCTGGAAGCCCTGAATTTTATTCACTCCACAACCGCCTGAATGACTGTACCTAGAACTCTAGGTGCTCGTGATTTTCACTGAACAAAAGACTCCAAGATCCTGGCTCTTCTGAAGCTGGTTTTCTAATCTGGGAAGCTAGCGACGAACCCTGACGTAGGCGGGCAAACGATGCGCGGCCCCAGCAGACGGGTTGGTGGTGATTGTGGGTGTGGACAGGAGACACAGTTCAACGCGAATCAGAGAAAGTCTGAGGCGCTTCAAGAGAGCACACCCGAAAAGGGGGCTGGGGGTGTGGCTGAAACTGCCCAACACCTGGCGGCCACGGGAGCTTGGTACACGCAGGGAACACCGGGGAAATCACCCCCCACCCCGGTCGGTCCCCCAGCTTCCAGCTCCGGGAAGGTGCGGACCGCCAGCTCCAGGCTTCGTCCTGGCTCCTTCCTGGCTCTGGGAGCTGCCCCAGAGGGCCTCGGTGCTTTACTCCTTCCCGCAAGGAAGTCGGCGCCCAGTGCCTGGAGGACGCGGGGCATGGCGTCCAGGCCCGATGACCAGGGACAGAGGCTTCCCGTGATGGACGCAGGGGATTTGTCCAGATGCTCTGCGGCTCCTGCGCTCGGCCTGCCGCGCATCCCCGCTTTCTTCTCACGTGGATCTGGATCCCCCAGGGCTCCCTAAACCCTATGTGCCGATCTATACCTCAGTCTACCAACTGGAGGAGCAGCAAGGCACCCGATGGGAAACTCACAACTGGATACAGCATTCTCTACTTCTCTAAAGTTTTTCAGTAGCTACTGCATGCTACCACGAATTCTGATGCTTAGAATTCAGGACCTGCGTAAAACAAACTCACAGAATTTCCTGTCCCTATGGAACACTTTAATCATCGTGAAGAACATAAATGAGATTAATAAAATATGTTGCATTTAACTTAGCAATCAATTCTAAAAAGGGAGGAAAAACGGGGCATCAGAAATGCCTGGGAAGGGGTGTGACCGTCCAGATGGGAGTGTGGGGAAGACCCAGGTAGCATTTGAGTGAAGACAGGAGTAAAACCAGAGTCTGCCCTACTGGAGGGAGGCGCTGGGGCGACACAGAGCAGCCTCTGAGGAGGGAGTGCACCTGCGTGGTTTTAACAAAAGCTTGAGCTGAGTTTGGGGGAATGGGTTGGATACCAGAAGGAGGGTAGGAATCAGAGAGTAACAGAGATGGGCAGGTTACTGGAGGAACTGGAGACCCCGGAGACCCAGTGAGACAGGAAGCAAACGGTAAATTTGATTAGAAAAGCGACAGGGCCAGTCGGGCTGAATGTGGGAATTTTACTTAAAGATGGTTAACGTGAGGGGCAGAGAAACAAGGAAAAAGGCTCCTGGCAGAGGGGAGAAGGATGAAGAGTTCCGGGCCACCACGGAGAAGGGGCTGGGACACGGATGTGTGTGGTGCGCTGGAAGACAGAGAGAAGGCAGAGCTCCGGGGTGGAGTCCAGGGCCGGAGCAGCAGTTACAGCCCGCGCAGCTACGGAGGACCGCGGCGGAGATAGGAGGCCAGGAGAAGCCATCCAGAGATTCCCTGGAAAAGTGTCGACTTGGAGACGCCTGTCAGACATTTACATGAAGATGTCAAACAGAGCCGGGAAGCAGCTTAAGCCTGGGGCGAAGAGGCGCCTGGGTCATGAGAACACAGGCAGTGCAGGGCCAGGGAGAGCAGACGGGTCCCCCACGCGCAAAGCACGTTTAAGGACGGAGTCCCAGGACCGAGCCGGGCGCTGCATGGCTGGGGTCGGAGCCATGAACCAGGGCGGGAAAATAAAGCAGTAGCGGGTTGGAAAAGTGTGGAGAAGCTGGCGAACAGAGTCGAACAAACCAAGCAGCGACAGAATGAGTGACACAGGCTGTTCTGCTTTACTACTTGCGCTCAGGCAGGCTGAAGACAGAGCTGTACCGGAACATGGAGCTCGCAGTGACAGTGACGAGCTAAAGAGGGGGGTTTCTGGGGACAAAGCGAGGCCTAAGCAAGAAAATTTCAAGGGGGAGAAATCGGTTCCCAAACATGTGCTACTGCACAAACACATGTAAGACTCATTAAGATCAACCAGTTTTATGTAAGAAAAAAGCCCCCAATTTGCCCTTTGCCCAATCTTACAGACAATATTCTCCTACTACAGTGGAATTAAAAATAAAAATGATGAAACAACAGCCACAATCACAAAAATACATACATTTGGAATAAATACAAAACAATATGTAACTATATCTATCCATATATATATATATATATATATATATGGAAATAAATACAGGGGCAAATAATAAATAATTTAAAATACTTTATACTGAGTGATAATAAAACCATTAAGTAATAGAAACTGGTAAAAGCTTTGTAACCCTTACCCCTCTTGCTGTGTTCCACATTAATGGGTTGTGTGTGATTTACAGTAAAGTACTTTTTAAAAAAATCTTACACCTTATTTATCAGATAATTACACTATGTGCTTATCTTCCTAAGTAGACCATGAGCAGCTTAAACACACGTACCTCCTCACTGCTGTAATCTTAGCTGCTGGCCCATTACCTAGCCTTTGGGTGAGGCTCAGGGCATGCAAACAGAGCAAATGAGAAATCTGCACTCAGCCAGCTACACCACAATGTGATAATGTGCACTTTATATATGTGCAAGATTTTGTGTGAATAGAAACACTGGGGTTAGTGAGCAGCATGTAGGATTCCTTCCACTAAATTGTGCTGAATTAATTAAAAGTACCCTCTTCAAAGTTGCTGCAAATTAACCTCACAGAAAGACTGCAGAGTTCAATAGCTGCTTTTCTGTCTCCCACAGGAATCACTTCTGGGGCTAGCTTTGGCCTTGCGCCTGCCTCTTCCTTACTACAAGCTCGAGGCTGCATTCACAATTCTCCCTATCAGTGCTGGCTTCCTGAGTGGTTCTGGATCCGACGAATATTCGAGAAAGATCTCACAAAACATAGAAATCAAGGAATGCACTTACTAGACATCTGATCTCTAAAGCCTTAAATGTTTTCCTCATCTTGTGCTTCAAACTAAAGAGATTTTCACCACAAAATTACAGCCAAGGCTTGCAGCAGTGCTTTCACTGGAGCACAACCTTAAGTGAAGCACAGGGCAAGGAAGATGTTCCAGCCCATTATCATTTTTATGTCACCAGCGACAGAATGAAAAATGACATTTCTGACTTTGAAAGCAATGTGTTGAGTCCTATTAGCCAATCGAGACCAACAACTGCCTAAAAATTAAAAAACAAGATTTTTTTTAAACCCCAGATCCCCCGAAATACCACAAGCGTTCTCAGTTATACAAATATCCTCATTTAAAATTCAACAGGCTTCCTGGCTATATAATCCAAATCACTTCTCAGCTGCATTTAGAATGTGTCTAGAGATAACAGCACAATTGAAGATGGTATGGTATACAGACAGTGAAAAACCAAACAGGACCTTTCTTCTGATTCTTGGTTATAAGGGCTTAATTCATTCAATTTGGTATTTATGTATCTAGTCTATCTTCCAAGATGCTTTTTCCCCCCTAAAAAATGAAACTAAAATTAGCTCTGCACATGAAGATATTCAAATAATGTGCCTATCGTAGATAGTCATTTTATTAAATTGATTATCTCTGGAAGTGAGTTTATCTGTAGGTAGATCAAATCAATAAGGAAGGCACTACAGAACTGTATTAATCTGGAAAATATCTATGAATTCCCTTGTTGACAGCAAAAGATATTTCTCTTATGTCTTTATAATTACACATCAAAGGGAAAAATTGAGAGAAAAACAGAGGTAAAGTTGGGAATGTGAAAGTAGTCAAGGTGTTTATTGCTAATTGTAAAATTTGTCCCTAGCTGTTCATTTCAAATGGTTCCACTCACTCATTTGAGACCATTCTTTCTGGAGAAGCTATTCTCCTTGAAGCAGCTTCTGGTCCATCATGATGGGTTTAACTAACGGTCAACTTGGATTGCCCAGCTTGCCCGAGTCAGCCTTTCCCTGGTGTGGAAAACCCATGTGAAGACTGTTGCCGATGGCGTGGAACGAGCACGAGGGGGGAGATCACTTCTTGGAGAAGCTTCCCATGACTGGTTTTCCTGAGGTGAATTCAGCTGCCTCTGGTCATTGAAGGAGCTCCGGTCCTCCCTGTGGAGGGGGTGGTGGCTGCTGTTCTCATCAGGAGAGTCCCGGTCCTCACCTTGAGGGTCACTTCTTGGATCCAGTGCAGAGCCCTCAGCCTAGTGGCACAGATCCTTCAATGCACCAGTGCAGACTTTCTACTTTCCTCCACTGGCCTTGGGGCCTTCCCTGGGAGGATCCTTAACATGGGCTTGGATGAGACATTGCAACGGGTCCTAGGGCTCTGGCTGGACTTGTGGAGGACACCACCCTGGGCCAAAGAGTAGGGCTCCTGTGGGGCATTGCTGAGGGACCCAGGCCCTTGACTAACTCTTTGGGTCTCTAGTGTGTGGTCAGATCTCCTGCACACCTCTGCATTTGACTTTTTGGGCAAATACTATAAAATAATTTTGTAAATTATGTGTCCTGTATAAAATCTTTTCTTTTACCTATCCTGACTACAACATCCATTTACTTATGAACTATCCTGTCATTCTATAGTAACACTACTCGTACTCAAAGTTTTAAAAAAATTCCTTCCCTTGTTGGGATAGTACAGAGAAGGAGCGTGTTTTCTCCCAAATCTGCCTCTGTGGTCAATTCCCAATACCTGGCCTGGAAAATAGTGAGTTCTTTCATATATTCAGTCTAGAGATTCACTAACTGACTAACTGTACACCTGAAGAAAATTTGTAATGTAAAACATAAAGGATAATAAAAGTAAAATTCATAGAGGAATAAAAATATCAAATAGTCACAGAGCTTTAGTCTTTCCTCTTTGGTGGCTGGGTTAAATATCAGATGACACAATTCTCTTCTGAATCCATTTATTATAACAAAAGTAAAGCTTCATGCACACAATGTGCAGTCAAATATTTCAAGACCTATATGCAAGTAATTTCTGTGATTTGATGGCAATGACTTAAAGAACAATTATAAAAAGATGAGAAAGTAAGAGTGGTATTGGTCCAATCAAAAAAAAAAAAAAGGCAGGGCTATATAAGACCTAATTGTGGCAGAAGGTACAAAGGAAAATGGGATTGAAGGGAAATTTTATGACAAACAGAAAAATGGCAATTAATAAGGAAGGCCAATAATAAATTTTAAAGGCTATTTTAAATTAAAGCTTTCAGTAGAGTTACTAGATACATGAATAGTAGAATGCTGCCAGAAATATTCTTTTTTTATTACTGAAACAATGGCAATTGGTAGAGCAAAGATTTCCTTGGTGGGTGAAGTGTAGTTAACAAAGGAAACAAGATGTTGGACAAAGAAAACTGCAAGTCTCTCACATGGCTCAAATCAGATCAAGTTTTAATTTACGAGGAAAAGATGTTATCAAATAATTTTTGAAATGCTTAATTTTCTCCTCCATGACCCATGTAAAATCTTAGCTTTTAGCATATTTCATTCTCTCATTATTATTTATGAATTTCTCAGTGTTCATATTTTGGGCAAAGTAGTAACTATTTGTTTACATTTTTCAAAAAATTTTAAAATTGAGAAAACCCAGCATTGTTGGCATCTAATTTGGAGAAATATTAAGGACAGAGTTTGAGGGTGGTAGGATAATGGATTAATCATAACTAGACATGACCTGACAGCTCACCACCTGAAAGTCATATCCATTAGAGAACAGAGAAGATGTAATACTCCTAAAGCTATGAAAAGCACAACAGTGAAAGTGATGACATCAAAAAGCTCCAAGGTGATGATATGTTACAGTGCAGGTTAAAAACAGGAAAACACTAGGTTCTGTAGTCTTCAAGGAGGACAGTGGGATTCCAGAATACAAGGAGCCCAGTGATAGGTCTTAACCATCAGAAATGGACAAGGGCTGGGGATTTAGCTCAGTGGTTCTGCTGGCTGCTTTGCAAGTGCAAGGTCCCGAGTTCCATCCTCGGTACCAAAAATAAATAAAATAAAAATTCTAAAAAAAAAAAAAACAGAGAGAGAGAAGCAGCAGCTGGACTGATGGAAATTTGAAAATACTGTCACACTTAGCAGTACTAGACTTCCTATCATGGTGCCTTTCCCTACAGGCCTTTTCAGCAAGGACTGGTAGACCATGCTCTAGTTGCAAGATGTATGTACAACTCAGACCAAACTTCTGCTCGGTTTTAACACTGAGGAAAAGAGATTAGCAGAAGGCTACTTGCATTCATTGCAATGGGAAATTTTTTCTCACCCATTTATAACAGTCAAGCTGGTTCACAGACACTAGTCGCAATGACAATCTGCCTCCTACTGAGAAAGAATTCTTCAATGTTGTGTGTGTGTGTGTGTGTGTGTGTGTGTGTGTGTGTGTGTGTGTATTCTCCAGAGAGCCCTGACACCATTTCACCATTGGGACTGTTTACAGAAAAATATTCAGGCAACTTCAGCAACTATTAGAAATCAGGATCCAACATTCACAGCATCTGAGACACTCTCCATCACCTCCAGTGAGGACCAGGGCTTATGCAGACGGCAGGACATGTAACACCTGTTCCAGCCTATTGGGTAATGTCTTGGTATCTGATCTAACTGAAGACCCTTCTGGCAGTGATTTCTCTGAGAGTCATGCATGGAGAGCTCTTCAGTGAATCTATAGGACTGACATACACAGTCACCAGAAGAGTCCTCATTTTAGTTTTCAAACCTATAGAGTAAGGCACTTTGTGGGACAAAAGCAGCCATGACCTTTAGACTGTTCCCTAACTTCTTAACCAGGAGAGTAAGTCTTACAATGAATTTTAGGATGACTTACAGAGATGAGGACCGCGAGAGGCTTGAAGCATGGAATGGCAGTGACCTACGTACGGGTCCACTTGATTTACCTGCTTCATCCTTGCAGAATCAAAGGGGGACAGCGTCTCGATTGTGATGGTGACTGAATGCGTCAACCTGGACCACCACCGTGGCTCGGGACATGGCACCCACGTGTGTAGTCAGCATTGTTCTAGGTCTTTCCGTGAGGGTGCTTTTGGATGAGATCTGCATCAGTGAAATTTGAGGAAAGCAAACTCCTTTGTTATGTGGGTCGGACCTTATCCAACCCCGTGGGACTCTAGTAGAAACTGACTTCCCCGAACAATGGGTTCTGAAACAGGCAGCAGCCCCAGCTCCACCTTAGCTCTTCTGTCTGAGGGATGCGTCAGTTCAACTCCCGATTTTACACTCCCTGATCACAGGAACCAGTTCCGCAAAAGGGGAATATCCACCTTCCCTCTTCTTCTTCCTCTCTATACAGGTATACAACCAATGGGATCTCTTTCTCTAGCAATCGTACAAGATTTGGCATTTTTGCTAGAGCAAATTAATAGTCTGTGATTTCCATCTCTGTTATACACAGAAATCTTCGCAGTCCCATCTTCCTGCGCCTACCGCAGAAGGGACCGGCCTACGTGTAACTCAGTTTGTTTCTATAGGTGCCGCAGGCAGTGACTTATGTCACTCTCACTCGTGTACTCACTGCCTTAGGGTTCTACTGCCACGAGGCACACTGTTAGTGCACATCGCTGCTCCGTACAATTAACCTCTGCAGCTGCTATGTGTGTAAAGGCAGCATTTTATTCGTGCTCTTAATCACATTTTGCATCTATTTACTACTCTGAAGGAAAATGGATTGAAAAGTTTTACTAATAAATTATTCAATTTAGAAGAGTGCATAATTGCTTCTCTTTCCTGTTAGATATTTATTTTTAAAATATTAACTTTGAAAATAAAAAAGCTAACTATTAACATTAAAAATGTTCTTAACATTTTTAATGTGCTTCAGCATCTTCATAGAAACATTTCCTTTCTAAAATGCCTAAGTTGGCAAGAAACACACTTTCACACAGATGTAAACAAGAATATAAAATAGCCAGAAGTAGATTATCTCCCCGCTTTTGTGCAAATGCTGAATTCATATGGAATCAATGAATATTTAACCAGTTTTCCTTTTAGTAACATAGCACACCCCACGCACAGTAAATATCTTTCTACATATGAAATAGGAGACAGTTCTTATTTCTTCCATAACAGCACATGCATATATTGCACAAATGCTACTTGTGCATGGAAACACAAACTGAGTAATAGATAAAGGTAATATACAAAAAAGGTGGGTCCATTATTTGTTATGAATACAGTTTTCCTTCACAGTACTATTTTGGTTATCTACATAGATTACAAATGAATGAGGTCCATTTTCATCCTATTTAGAATGAGATGCTGGGAGAAGAGACTCCAGTTTAATATCAAACTTCATTAAAGAAAAAGCGACCCATTTCAATTCATTTTATAAATAACCATGGGGGAAAACAAAGGCAAGCAACCACAACCAAAATGGTTTAGACAGAACCAAGGCTAAAAAGCTTTCACTGAAGGGAGAGCAAGAAATGAGGAGGTGAGAAAAGCAATTTCCTCTCACCGCAAATTAGACATAGGAAATCTAACAGAAAAGTCTCCTTGCGCTGTTAAGTGAGCACTCTCAGCAAGGACATCATCTCCAAACTAACAGCAGAAAGAAACCAGGTAACTGGAAAAGAAGACACAAATGAAAGAACAAGTAGGTAGTGGAAATATAAGGCAGTATTATCATCATCTTGAAGGATGTAATTCATCAGTAATGAAGACAACATAAAATAATAAAGAATATGCCTGTGTTGAAGCCAGATACTGAAATGTGTAAAATTCTACTTTGTGTGAGCCTTTATCATATTATGAATCCCCAAAGAAAATTCTAGCCTTGTACTCCTAGTTATACGTCACTTTTGTATCCAGATTTGGCTTCCAGCTCTCTCACCAGCCTCAGCTGTGATACTTCATCCTGCACACTCTGGACCCTAAAGGAAATAATTACTCTCAGAGCACAAAGGTTTTCCAGGCCTGAGTGGAGATAGATATTACTGAAACAGCATGAGCAGATCTTTTTGATAAAGGAGAATTAGGCTATTTCCAAATATAAAAGAACTGTTGGGACAAAAACCAAAACAAGAAAAATCAAAAATCTATAACATAATTCTTTGCTTTTTTTTTTTCGTTTGAACTTGGGACCTTGCACTTGCGAGGCAGTTGGTGGAACCACTGAGCTCAATCCCCGGCCCCTAAGATAATTATTTGATGTAGGCTCTCTTATCTAGAAATATTCTGTTCTATATGTTTGCTTTTAATCAGTCATATTAAAGGCAAGCATTTTTGTATGTTTTGTTTTGCAGTGCTGAGGACTGAACTCATGGTCTCAAGCATACTAGATACAGAGATAAATCTCCAGCACTTCTAATTTTATTTTGAGTCAAGTTCTTGCTAAATTGCCCGCCTTGACCTCAAACTTTTATCCTCTCACCTATACTGGGATTACAGGTGTAGGCACCATCCCTAGTCTTACTCCTTTTGCAGTATGCGCTGTAGGAATGCCTGGCCTATGATATTATTTTCCATTACTCAGAAATGTAACTTCATTCCTTGGTGAGGCGGCTTGTGTTTCACCATCTTCGGGGTGGGATGACTGTGTTGTCCTTTTTGGAAGGAGCACAGAATGTAAAGGGGGCTGAACCGAGACCTGCCGTGAGGCTCAGCAGAAGTCAAACTTTACAAAAATGGTCCAAGCACTCTTAAAATGTGCTAGACAAAAACATTTTAGGAATGGAGCATGGGGATGGGTGGGTCCGATGAGCAAAATTTCTCATTTCTAAATGAACACACAGGTTTAAAACGATCATAAATATGCAGTTCATGAATTAGAAACAAAATGAATTGTTTTCAGTATGTTCGTAACTTTGAAAATTATGAGTTGGTGGGCTGGGAATTTAGCTCAGTAGTTCTGCTGCCTGCCTTGGAAGTGCAAGGACCAGAGTTCGAGTCCCAGTACCAAAAATAAAAGAATTTAGAAAACAAAATAAACTTTTCAGTTGGCTCTATGGAGAGAGAAACACATGAATATTAAAAGATAGATGTGTCATAGTATGAGTTTTAACTTTGTCATACATTAAATTTGCATCATTTAAGTATGCATTCTTGAAAAATCATCATTTCTGGAAATCATTATGAGAAATAGGTGAAATCAGCCAGGAAGTGGCCCATAGGAGCTGGTCACTTAGGAACACAGACAGATCAATGTTTCAGGGAATCATAAGTCAGAGAGTAATGGAATGCATTATTTTCTGTCAGCAAAGGAACTAGACAACTGAGATTCTACTAATAATGTCAAGCCCTGTTGGGGGTAGCTTAGCACCTTAGCAAGACTTTATCTCAAAATAAAAATGAAGTGTGAATGTGAGCGCTAAGAATACAGCTCAGAGAAATGGCCCTAGATTTAACGCACAGTATCAAAAAAAGAAAGAAAAGAAAAAGGAAAACTTAACATCTGTAAGTTCCTTTATGGCTGTAAGAATGGTAAAACTAAAAATAATGAAAATGTCAGATGCCAGTAAACAAGCCAAGCAGTAGGTGACGATTCAAGATGGTACAGACACTTTAGGGACCCCTTCATCAGTCTCCTGCTAAATTACTCTTTTAAGTCACCATTCAATAATTCTCCATCTTTGGTTAAGTATTGAGTTTAATTGAAAACTTCCATTCACAGAATAAGGAAAACCTTCCTGCAAAAGATTATAGCAGGCTTATTCACAAGTACCAACCAGGACGTCCTTCGATAGTTGAGTGAGTCAAAGTACTGTGATATATTTATACAAAGGAACATTATTCAGCAATAAAATATTGAGCCTTGGAAAGTCATTGGGAAACTCAAGCATACCTTCAATGGTTAAGCAGAAGTAGTCAGTACAAAATAGCATGACTTAGGGTTCCATTTTCTTATTCTTTGGGGAATAAAAAACAAAACTAAAGACAAATGATCACATGTTTTTTTAAAGCCCTTGAGGGAAGGAAGGTGGATAAATAAGCAAAGCTCAGGATTCTTTGCAATAAAAATTCTGTTTCCTACTGTAATGGTAGATACATATCCATTGGTCCAAAGGCATGGAACGTCATAGTACAGAGTAAAACAATACTTGCAAGAAATTTAAAAGATATTTTGGAGTTCAGCTACTCTTAGAAGGTGTTATGGTCAGTGGTTGCAAGGGAATAGATTTGATATAGTCAAAAAATTTATAAGATTATAATACTGAGCCTAAAACTCAAATGTAGAAGAGTGCAAGAGCTCTAGCTCATGCTAGAGGCCTACAGCAATGTCCAGAGCAGGTCCAGTTGGAGGTCTCGAGCTCATGGCCATGACTCCTGCAAGTCCAGCATCAAAGATCTGTACTGGAAAGGCCCCAAGACCAGCGGAGGAAGCTAGAAAGCCTGCACTGGTGGGTGAAGGATCTGTGCCGGAAGACCAAGGGATCTGCACTGGGGCCCGGAAGCAATGTTTAAAAGGAAGACCAGGGCTCCCCTGAGGAGAACAGCAGCCATTCCCAGTGACAGCGGGGACAGCAGCTCCTCTGATGGTGAGAAGAGCTAAGTTCACGTCAGGAAAATCAGCCTCAGCTTCTCCAAGCAAACCCACAGCATAGTCCATGGGTGGGTCTTTCCACTCCCAGAAGCAGCTGACTTGATTCGTTGGCGTTCCAAGTTGACTAAGTCACTTCACCATAGAAAGAATGCAAACTAAAACCAAAGAATCTGACTGCATTATAAAAATATGAAACCACCACACTGCTGAGGGTGAGGAAGGACACTGCTGACCTAATTATATTTGGATGAGTGCTGTGTAATACTTAACTATACAAATCGCTGCCCCTTAATTGAAAATTTTTAGCTCCTGTGGTACAGTTTCATAATTCTGATTTTGCTCTATGTATATACTGGGGTGGGGATTTCCATATCAGAAAGATGTCAAAGTTGGGATGATTTAATGGGTTGTGGATTTGACTTGTAGACAGCAGTGTGAACTCATGTTTACCTCAGCCTATTTACACATAGAGATAGTCACAGATGTTCATCTAAGTGCTTATATGCATTGCTTTTCGTCTTAGGAGGTCTAAAAGAAATGGCAGCCACTCAAACATGAGTAGTGCTCCGTCAGATTCTAGTCCTTTTCTCTAATAAAAGGGATTAGGATTTCTTGATACGATGCTGGCTTCTAGGTCTGGGGTAGGAAATATGCAAAATACAGTCAGCCTGAGACAACTGGGAGCAGCAGAACCTCAGGAAGCTCTTGCCCCTTACTTACCCTCGGTCGCTCACGTACAGGTAATGCCTGGCCGTTCACCCTGGCTGGGTCACTTCCTTGGCATGCAGAAGCTTGTTGGCCAAAGAGGTGGGAATGGGCACCCTCGAGATTTATTTTCCTTCTCAATATGTTCGTGGAGCAGTGATGGAAAAATGTGGTGGAGTCACTGCCGGAAAGGACGCCATTGGCTTGGCGGGCTCCGGCACAGATCGGGAGGCCATTGACTCTGCCTGACTGTGGCTCAGCATCTGAGGGGAAGAAACAGCCTTTCTCGTACTGGCCTTGGGTGGCTAGCAGTTGGGACAGAGACAATCATCTGCACGTCAAAGTCAGCGAGGAGTAATGTACTGCAGCTGTCTGAGGAATCTGGCCAACACCTGCAGGAGGACAAGACTAAGGAGTGCCATGGAGGCACAGCTGCCATCTCCAAGAGCTTTTGGCTGGATTGAGCTGCTCTAGGGATGGAAGGTGAGCCTGGGAGTTGCTGTACCTGCCACAGAAAATGCCAGACTACGGGTGGAGCGGGAGCCAGAGCTGGTGCTGGGACCGGGGCTCTGCTAATTGGGCCAAACCTCCTTTAATTTTTGACGGAGGGCTTCGTGGTACACAGATGCAGCATGCCTACGATGTTCACAAGCCTGCTGTGCTCTCTGGTTATCCTACAGTCGGTGGAAAGCTTTCTGTACAGTTCTTCCCTCACTGCATTAGACCGCTGCTATCCAGTCAACTCTGAAAACATCTGCGCCCAGGTGCAAAAGCAGGGAAATGATAAAGGTTTTTACCTTGAGCGATTTTGGCTTCATGCATTTTCACTCACTATACTGTGCATGATGCAGAAATCTCTCGATCACATGATGCAGAATGACTTCTTTAATGACCAGATCAGAGATAAAAATACTATGTATCGTGGACTGGAAGCTTTTGGAGGGAGTTGTATTAGAAGTTACTTACTTTGACAGAGACTTGCAAAGGGCATTTTGAAGGCCAGTTCTGAAATCTTTAAGCAGAAAACGAAGGCTTCTTTGTTCGTGTGGAATCACAGTGGAAATAGCACAGATCTTGGGAACCTGCTTCTCTTGTTTCCCTTCCTGAGACAGGCAGGAGAGGAGAGTGCAGAGCTCTCCTGTGCTTCTGGTTTGGCTGCCACTCTGTTTAATCTCAGAGTCACGCAAGATGCCACAGCCGGGTCTGCTCTTCAGAAAATAACAGCACGTTTACGTGATCTTAAATCAAGGCTCCACGCAAGAATTTCCGTGGCGCCTGCTTTCTTCGGTGAGAGCTCGAAACCCAGAGGTTGCTCGTCACGTGACAGGGCACATCCTCCAGTTTTGGGTGGATTTGCTGTCTGAAGGAACACGGACCCTCGTTGGAGTGGATGAAAAGCTGAAGGACTCATGCTCGATGCCCCTCTCCCAATGACGACATTTGGATGTGGGAGTAGAACATAGGCCCGCAAACACTGCAGCAGAGCACATCCCAGGCCCTGCTAAGAAGCCTTCCCTCAACAGCAACACAACCCGCAGCAGGTGCCATTCGTGATGGGGACATTAACGCGCTACTCTGTAAGGGGCAAGACTTCACAGTGGGCAGGGACAGGGCTGCAGGAAATGGAGGTCTGGGCAATTTCAAAGGATTACACATTTCTTACATTTTACATGACCGACAAGGAACTTTCGAAATTATCTGTGTTCTTGGAAAAGCCCCTTTGCTCAGTGTGCTAACACACTCCCTTTTTGTGGTCCAGCCAGTACTAAACATACTGGACTGGCATTGTGTAAACTCTCTACCCCTCTGGCCATTTATATGGAGTCTAGTTTGCTGCAAATCATGTGCTTCTGTCAGGAGAAAGCAGAGGTCCTAGTCTCCAACTTAAATTTCTTTTTTTTTTTTAAGACATAAGAATTTTATACTTTGAACAAAGAAGATGAACAAAAGTACATGTGATTTTTGAAAAACTTTTCTAGCTTAGGAAATCTTAAAATTTAGGGGTCTTGAAATGTGATATGAACCAACCTTCTTTGAAAACGATACGACAAACATACACTTTTTCTCGGATTATGCATCCTGAAGAGGGTAAAAGAGGAGAGTCCCACTGATTCTGGACTGTGGAATATTGCCTAACGCCATGACTGGTAGTGACAAGTTTCTGTAACGACTCTGAACACAGAGGTGTTAGCACTGAGCAGGCTTCTGCATAGAAAATATGATTAGTTCAGGACCTGTGGGTATAGCTATAGGAATTGATTGTTCAAGATCAGTTCATGGTGGATTATCATGCTCACAACCTTGATGTATTAGAGGTATGTATGCAGAAGCTTGTTTTTACAGTCTTTCTTTGCACCATTTTTAAAAGACACAGGAAACATGTTTTAGCTTCCTTTTAAAATGTAAACAGAGAAGACAAGGCAGGGCGCTATTAGGTTACTTCTTCAGTCTTACACATTTAATGTTTAGACAACTTAAATTTATGGTGTAAGAACTCTCTTTTTGATACGTGTGTTTGTGTGTGTGTGTGTGTGTGTGTGTGTGTGTGTGTGTGTGTGTGTGTCTCCAGTGAAACTACAAAAGTACAATACAACCCAAGTTTTTATACAGTCTGTTTAGTGAAAAACACTGTTCTACTTAAAGGTCTAGAATTAGCATTTATAAAGCTGTTTTTTTTAAGACTTTCAACATTTATTAAAAAATAAAAATACTTGCCTCATGGGATAAATAAGGCAAATGGTTGGAAAGTTTTATAGATGTTTTTGGTGCTGAACAAGGACATGAATCTTCTAGGTTGTAAAATATAGATTTGGAGCTCATGTATAGAAATACATTTTTTAAAAATTTCATTTGCTGTTAAATTTTGTGAAGTTGCAGTTATCTAAAATAACCATTCACAAATATGAAATGTATGGTTTCAGGTTGCAAGGTAATACGTAATGTAGTGTTTAAAAGATAGTCTTAGCTAATACTAACTGTAGTATTTTGATTTGTACAGTCATAACTTGTAAAATGGTGTCATAGTAACATCCACTGATGTAGATTAATGTAAGAAGAATGGTGGCAAAATGGCGCATGTGATACTCTTACAAGTGTTGGGAACTCAGACTGTCATTTGCGGGCCAGGAGTGGTTTTCTCCAATTCCATTGCCAGTAATGGGCAAGCCTGGTAATACTGGCACAGGACATTAACTACGCTAATATTCACCTCCTCAGTGAGGTGAATAACTCCAAAGTACAGTTTTAGATAAATAAAATCAAAAAAGGGAAGAATCTCACTGGGTGGGAAGTATCGCAGAAACATAGCAGGGAAGCCCCTACAGAGCTCCCAAAGCCAAAGCTGTAATAATTTTAGGGAGAAGTAAGGTAAGAGAAAGACATACATTCCACACAGAAGAATTCCAAACAGTTTATGCAGATACTTTAACTCGAGGGGTTACCATCAAGGATGAGGCACCACTCCTCGCCCTGCGTGGTCTCATGCTTCCAGCAGTGTGAAGTGGGAATTTAAGGGAAGCTAAATCATGGTGCAGGAAATGGATAAGCACTAAGCACTCAAGACCAGTAGCAGAAGGTAGAAATCACGTTGTCAGTCTCAGTGCTGGCCAACCTATGGCACTTGTGTTATTTTTCTTTTAAGACAAAATATCTTAATACAATCATTTTTTGTTTGCCAAACTAAAACCTCAGTATTCAAGTTTAATTGCAGTGCTGGCACTTTGCAATAAATGAGTGGGTTTTGGGTTGCAGTTTGGGCACTCACTCCTCTCTAAAAGGTTTGCCATCCCTCGACTCATATACCCTTAATCAGATGTGAATTCAATGGTCTTTACCTCTTCAGTCTTCCTCTCATTAACCAATTACCCCAGCAGAGAGGAAAACATCCAAAAACCTCCAACAGCAGGATGTTCTACAAAATGCTTGGTCCATACATGTCAAAAACAAACCCAGAAGCACCTCACCCAATAGGATCCTCAAGTTACATGACAACTAAATGTAACATTGTTTTACAATGGAATCTTGGAAGAGAAACTGTACATTAAAAACTAATGAAATTGAAATTAAATGTAGAATTTACTTACTATATCAGGATTATTATAACAATGTATCATTAATGTAAAATGTTGATGCCTTGGGAAATTGTGGGTCATATGGCAAATTTCAATATAATACTTATACTTTTTCTGCAAATTTAAAATATTTTAAAATATAATTTAATACAAAGTCTACTAGATATGGAATGATTCTTATGTAAGAGCAAAATGGAAGATAAACCTAAATTTTAAGAAATCTAGAAAGATAAACAAAAAATATGAAAAGAAAGCAGAGACAGTTGAATGAAGTAATATATTATCTTAGTTTCTATTTTTAATTGGAATTATGGTAGAAAGAAGTAGAAATACTGAGAGAAAAAAATATTAAATACAATAGTCTTAATATTTTCCAGATGTTAAAAGACATTGGTCTCCAAACTTATAAAGGGAAAATTCTAAATAAGATGAATAAAAAATAATCTCACAAAGATAAATTGTATTGTTAATGTTCACTATGAAAACAAAGAAACTAGTAATATTTAAAAATTCAGCTAAGGAAGTTCTTATCAACAAGGTAGACTACAGTAGACCTTTTCATTACAAGAAAATTAGCCAAAGGTAAAGTGACATATTTTATGTGCTTAAGTAAAAATAAGGGTAGCCTCAAAATTTGTATCCTCTTGTCCTTTATAGAACAGTTGAAAAAAGCATTTAAAAAAACTGAAACAAAAAAATAAAAATACAGTATTAAGAGTTTACTACTGTGCCCAGGGATTTAGCTCAGTGTTTTTTCTGCCTGCTTCACAAGGGCATGGTCCCAAGTTCAATCCCCAGTACCAAAAGAAAAAAAAAATTACTACTAATGGAATCTTACCAGAGATATTTGTAAGTCATGCAGTTTAGGAAAAAGAACATTAAACATGCATTGAAAGAATACCACACAAGAAAGGAATCATTAATAGGAAGATTTATAGGGACATTAAAGCAAGGATTAACTGTACAGAGAACATCAAGCTGCTAAGTATTAAAAAAAAAAAACTCAAATGGTGGATGGTAGTGTCTGTGAATAGGTTGCAGAAAACCCAAAATGTCTGATTGTAAGTTGTCTTTTACTTTTATACATTATGAATGCTCATTCTTCATGAATTTGTGTTCTTTAAATGATAATAGTTATCAGTTAGAAGAAAGATTTCCAATCAGTGTAATAAAAACAGATCAAAAAGACACCAAACACCCAAAGACACTGAAATGATGTAAAGTAACTAAAATTATGGTAAAACGTATTTACTAGGTGAACAATAACCACTGGTAAATTAGTATGTCAGAGTCAATATACAAAAAGACAGCTTTTAGGGAAAAATATTACCATCTGCTTTCTCAATGTATAGTCATAAACTTCAATATTTACATGCATCAATTTGAGGAAAGTCACGTTTATGGAATAAAAAGTTTTCAGTAGATCAATTTGAATAGTACATGACTACAGAAAGGCATTTTAAAATGAGTGAAAACAAGAAAGATATAAAGCATTTTATAGCATTCAAAACGCCTCATAACAAAAAATCAAAGCAATTGGATAAAGGATGTACCATTAACACAGAGAGGTGCCCTTAACACAGTATCTATGAGTGTCTGTATTAAACCCACCTCCAACATTCTAATTGATAGAACTTTTAAAAATAATCTAAAAACCCACAAAATGTTAGGAAAATGTAAAATGACTTCTGCTGTCTCTAACAGCAATCTGCTTTGTTTAATTCAAAATTAATAGACTCTGGAGTCATTGACCATGAAGTAGGACATCTGGCCTCATCCTTGACCTTCAACACCCACTTCCTGTGCACTAGGATAGCTAGGCGAATCTTAAGGTAAACTTCCTAACTATAGGGAATTGCTACATCTGGGTTAAAATTAACTGTCTTGTTACTGTAATTTGTACATGGGTAATGTGAACTGAGGAAATGAAATGTAACTACCTGAATGAGATCATAGCTGCAAAATCTTTAAAATAAGAAGCTGCGATCCAGTTTGGGGTCTATCACTGGCACTGCTTTTAGTGTGATCAGCCTTTTGCAAGCACAAGAAACCTTTTATTATTTTACTTCCATTCTGCATCTCTGTGGGTGTCATTTACCAATTCCTTCTGTAACATAATAAATGAGAAAAATTTAAAAATATTTTCTCTAAGATCTAGAACAGGATCAGACATGTACTTTCACTTCTTTTCTTTAACGTGTCAGAAGTTACAGCTGGGACAATCAGACAGGAGAAGTACAGAAAGGGCATCAGACAGCAAAGGAGGAAGTCGTGTTGTTTCTATTTGGAAACAACATAATTTCATATAGAGAAACACCTGAAGACACTATCAAAATACTGTTAGAAATGATAAATTCAGGAAAGTTGCAGAATATAAAAGCCAACATGCAAAACTCCATAGTATTTTTATACCTCAGTGATTATCTTGTTGAAAAAAGTAAAGAAAGAAATATATTAAAGCTAATTGATAATCAACAATGTCCTATAAATATACATTAGAGAAAATCTGCTCACCATATCATATAAGAATGAAACTAGATTCTTATCTCTCACTATTTACAAAACTCATCTTAAAGTGTAGCAAATACAGTGGTTACAAGTAAGGCCTGAAGGTATGAAAGTATTAAAAGAAAACAGAAAGCTACAAGATATCTGAACAAGACTGTTTAGATGCAATTATAAAAAGCCAGACAATACCATCAAAAGTTGACCAATGGGATTAGATCAAAGCATGAAGATTCTTCAAACAAAGGAAATCAAGAATAGAGACAACCAGCAGGTCGAAGAAAATATTTGCTCTGTTCCCAAAAAGGAATTAACATTCAGAATATATAATGAACTCAAGCAACTCAACTGCAAAGAAACAAATACTCTGATCAAATAATAGGTCAGTGACCTGAGAAGACATTTCTCAAAAGAGAAAGTACCAGTGATCACCATGACTAATCAGGGAGATGCAAATCAAAATCAGTGAGACATCACCTCATCCCATTTAGGGGAGCTATGAAATCAATTATATTTACCAGTGCTCGTGAGGATTTAGAGAAAGGAGAACTTTTATATGTTATTAGAGAGAATGTACATTAGTATATCCCTTATGGAAAACAGTATGTAGGTACAGGGGAAATCTAGAAATATATGTATTACCTGATCCAGCTATTCTACTACAAACCATGTTCAAAAGAAAGTCAGCTCACAAAGAGTTACTCCCATATCTACTACAGCACTATGCTAATAGCCAAGATTTGGATCTGCAGAAATGCCTGCTGAAAGACAATGGATAAAGAAGATGTAGTACACACAGTACACCAGACAGAATTGCACTGAGCCATAAAAAGAATGCAATGTTATTTGTGGCTACATAGAACTGGAGATGAGCTTAAGTGAAACAAACTAGAAACAGAGACAAATATAGTTGGATTCCAGTCATATCGGCAGTTAACTTCTTAGAAGTAGAAGACAGAATAGTGGTCATCAGAGGCTGGGGGCTGTGGGGAGCAGAGGAGGTATAGTGAGGTAAGATGACAGGTACCAAAATAAAGTCAGATAGGAGGAGTAAGGTCTAGCATCCCAAAACATGGTAGCATGTCTATAGTTTACAAAAACTTTTGAGTTTCACAAAGAGATAGAAGAATTTGAAAATTCTCAAAGCACAAAAATAAGTATTTGAGAAGATGGCAAGTGATAATTATCCCAATTTGATTATACACTGTATGCATGTATGGAATTACTGTACTGTACTTCATAAATATGTATAATTACTACATGCCAATTAAATAAAATAGAGCTGTAAAAAGGAAGAATTTGTAGAGAAAAGAAAGCAGCATGGTTTGGTGACAGTTGGACAGGGATGAGAAGACTGGGAGATGACATTAGATAGACACAGGGACAGGAGTAGAGAAACTGGAATACACAGGTGGTAGAGCAGAGAGGAGGGCACTGCAGTGAAGTTTTCTTGGCTTATTGTATCTCAGAAAGAATTGCTTTGAATTAAAGAGGCCAGAGGGGAGTCAAATGGAGCAAAAGCAGCAGAACTGCAGAGATGAAGGACTACAGAATATGAGAAAAAGAGTACAGGCAGCAAAAGAGCAGGTAAGAAAAAACAAAGAATTAGACTATGAGATCGAATAATCGTGTGCCTGGGATTAGAAGTTTATGGTATTAATAAATTCAAATGACAGAGAAAGTACAGACTGTTAAGGAGCTTAGGTTGGCTACTCCATTTACTACGATAAATTACCAGGTAGAAATGATTACCAGGCAGCTAAAAGATCAACTTTGAAAAGTGTTATTAAAAAGGGAGAATGAAAGGCAATAAAAGCATTTTATTAGTGATAAATGCAATTGTGTTGCCTCAGAGTGAAATCATACTTTTCTTCCCAGGAGAGAAACAGCACAGGTCCCCTGAGTGCATGGGGTGGGGGGGGGTCTTCTCTAAAGTGCTCCCTCAGGGCAGCTGCATGCGTACCCAGCAGGAGAGCATGTGCCGGCCCAACATGCTTATTTTGCTTTAGTTGCTTCCACAGTACTTGTGGTCCACAAAGTCAATAGAATTCCTCCTTTAGAAAAATAATTTTTTCAGAATCTACTGTAAGCTAAAAACAAAACGAAACAAACAAACAAAAAAAAAAACCAAAAAAACAAAAAAGAAGTCCAAGGTTCTGAATGTTTAGGAAAAGTATTGGTGATTTTTCTGTGTTCATTATTTAGTTGGAAAGTAACAGAAATAGGAAGATGAGGTAGGTCATTGACACAAATGTACAGAACTTCTGAGAAGTATCGAAGGTGAAATGCACAGAGCTTCACAACTGAAAATCTTCACCAGAAGCCGCAGGTGAACTTCGATCAGCTCGTGTTTTGAGAAGAAAGCAATCATGACAGAAGAAGCTCAGGCAAGAGGGGCTCCTATGAAGTGTGTAGGTAATTCGGATGAATGAGAATTTTACTCACATTTTAAACTATAATTTATACTCAGTTTTGTGAAAAAAAAATACAAGAATCTTAGAGTAAATGAAAAAGAAATCTGGCTTCTCTGCTTGCAACAAATTTAATTTTCTAAATAAGTTCAGCCTGCAATTCTATGCTATTGATCTGTGGAGACAGTACTGTATGGTATGTGATTTAAGAAAATTTCTGGGTTAACCCAAAAGATATTAAGCTCATGTTGCTCTGCACTTATTCCCCTTACAACACTATCATTTTCCAACTTTCTTAATTTATAGTAAAATTGTCACTCTGTCTTTTCCCATAACTTTCAAACAGCTCAAAATTATACTAAAAAGCAATACTCTCACAATCTCAGATATTAACTATATAAGGCCACGATATATGTTCTTTTCAGTTAAATATATTACTAAGTCTTGTTTTCTTCACATCAAGGAAAGCTTTGTCCTCTTTCTTTCTTGGTCATTAAAAATGCCACAAGAAAGAAAGAAAAAAAATATAATGTACAATAAAAATATAGAGTCGATCTGAAAAGTCCCCATGGATATGGATCAACTTTATGGAACTGGGTATGTGTATTCTGTGATTTTTGGAAACAAGCTACAATAGAGAAATGAGAGATTTAGTTTTTCTGTAGTCCACTTCCTCAGCTGAACATGCACATTCTACAATGTTCTACACAGTCTTATCCCACATCAAGAACCCAGAATGGGCCATTAGTACTCAGCAAATCTAAGTTATTCTGAGGTCCAACCTTGAACCTCTGATCCTTCACATTATTCTAAAGTAGAAACCCTGGTACTAAGTTCTGCAGAGAAAAGCCCATAAGATAAAAGATGGGAATATTTTACTTTTTCATTCAACCCTTTACTTTTCCATTCAACATGTATTAGATAGTCACAAAAATCTTGAGGAGGAGGAGAGGAGGCATCATTTCCCTTGAAACCCACAAATATAAAAAATTATATAAATTGTACTTCATAGAATAATACAAAGAGGTCAATGTATATGTACTATACAGAAGAACATATGCATACACCCGGTACTAGAGAAGCAGAGGGTATTCAATCAGCCTGGAAACTTTACAAACACTAAATCTGTAAAGGTCACTGTAGGTACAGGAGGCTGTGCAATCAGGGCACAAAGACCAAACACACAGCGGTGCATTCTAAGAGTGACAGAAGTTAGGGGTTCCTAGACATGTTTAATGCTATAGGGAGGGGGCAAATAATAAAGGGAAAATGTCATGGTAAGGATCCAGTCAAGGTTATTGTTGTGCATAAATATGTACAAATTCATGATACTGAATAAAACATTACTAATACCGTTTCAGGTTTAACATCTCTTTCATGTCAATCCTTTGAGCCCCTATTAGTACTTCAGTATTGACATCAGTTCTGCAATATGAAATAAAATAGGGAAAATGATGCCTCAATATCACCCACATATGTACCTATGCATTCATAGTGGGAATATTTGAATATATTTCACAGATAGTTCTGTACGTTGTCCTCCCAAGCATACTTACTACTGGATAAATCTTTCCTCTCTCAGTAACTGTACTTAGCAACTTCAATACCTAAGCATTTGAAACAGATTGAACATGCCTTAAATCATCTATTGTTTGGCAAACAATAGAAAATTAACTTGCTGACATAGTGGCCTCACCTGAATTTGAGAGTAAACAGGAATAATTTCCTATGCATTATTTTGCTTCCAAATTGTAGTGCTCCATGGAAATGATGCAGCTAGACTCAGAGGCACAAGTCTTTCACTCCAGCTCTGAGGGAGGCTGAGGCAGGAGGATCACAAATTTTCGTGTCACCTGGGCAACTTCCTGAGACTTCGTCTCAGAACGAAAATAAAATAGCTGTAGCTCAGTGGGAGAAGAAGGCCTGCTCCTACTCCTCAAACATGAGAAAAAGAAAAAAAGAAGTAGCTGCTCATTTGTATGAAAGGCTGAATCTTTCAAAAATCATTAATGATTAATTCAACAAACATTAAATGAAACCCACTATATAACAAGCATTATGATAACCTGGAGGTGAGACCCTGAATAAAATTGTTTTACTCTGGTGATAATTATTTAATTGACTGGTACTAAACTGTTTTAAAGACTATAATAATGTGTGTGGGAAGCAGAAAGGAGACAAAACTAAGTGTAAATACTGCTCTCCTACTTCATACAAAAATCAAGTGAGGTGATAAACGTGTAATGTAGCGCTTGCCAAGTCTGAGAACAAATTACAGTAATACAATTACAGTAAAATTAAGACATCAGCGCTCATTTAAAGATGCAAAGCATAGTTATTACCATACACACAACCCCCACTAGTCACAGGAGTCATTCTCACAGTGCTTTTGAAGGCAGCACCCCTGCAGTCCCAGCACCCCAGGAGGCTGAGGCAGGACTGCAAGTCTGAGTCCAGCAGGGGCAACCTAGGGATTTAGTGAGACACCTTCTCAAAATTAACACAGAAAAAAAAGATGCAAGTGTTGAGCTGGAGAAGCGGCTCAGTGCTAAGGTTCTGGGTTCATTCCTCAGTACTGCAAATAAATTCATAAACAAATGAAGCCCTGATGTTCACTGCGAGGGCCAAAAGATTCAGGAAAAGAAATAGAAGAAAAAAAAATTTATAGATGAAGGAAGCTAAAGGCAGTAGTTCCAAATGCATTAGCAATATACAATTTCTACCCAACCAAATAAATAAAATGCGATGCTGATTCTCTTTGTAAAGAAAACTGGAAGAAATATAGGGTGAATGCATTGGCTGTCAGATAGATTTTGTCACCTTTGCTGCCCCAAGGCCTTTGAAATCCAACACATTTAAACATATAGCCAATGTCCTGAACCAATGGTTGCTCTTTTTTCACAATTGCATACATTGTTAGCTTAAAGTTATGATTATAAATTCTATATTTCTCATCTTATCTTCTACTACTAGATACAGAATCTCTGTCCTTTCACTGCACCTAGAACTTGTTATTCCTCACATGGACCTATTTTTCAATGTAAAATGCCAGACACTATTGCTCTTTGCTGAGCATTTTTGACCCTTTATCTCTGGCAAATAAGATTAGGCCTCCTTGCCCCAGGGCTGAGTAGAACAAACACCTGGCACTAAGGGCGGTCCTTTAACATCCGATGTACCTGGACCCCAGAATGGAAGTCCTAAACCCTCCTTCCTTTACTCTTCCTGGGTATCCTGTGAATCATCTGAAGTAAAAAAACATTAAGAATGACGCGTCAAGCGTGCAAGTTTAAAATATCGTGTGGTTTCTCTTACACGAGAAATTCAGATTACAAATAAAGAGCAAATTATAAGATAATGGGAAGTGGGGAGCTGGATCTTCCTTAAACGTGAAGGGGATCAGGGATGGAGGGGGGCAGCCAGACTGGGAGGGAAGGGGATGAAAAGGAGGTGTTCCATGCATGCACCAGCTGCACCCAAGGGATGCAAATATTTACAGCAGACATGTAATGGAAAAAAGAATCAGATGAAATCAATGAGACCGGAGTCAGGGAGGAAGGCACCTGAGATGATGAAGAAGCAATATGTACCGAGTGCACCAATAACTCCTGAAGGTAAATGTGACACTGACACACACTGACACACACTGACACACACACACACGTTATAGGCCTAGAGGTTCACGAATGCAGACGGCGATGGCAATGTCAGGATTTGACCTCAGGCCACACCACATCCATGGCTGAGCTCTCTACAGTGGGCTGTGCAGAAATAACCGGACAGAGCCAGTGCTGGGGACCTTTCAGCCAGGCTTGCGGGAAGATTTCTGTGGCCTCCGACTTATTCTGTGGACACTCTTGGACAAGTGCTTCAGCTACTCTTGGCCTCTGTCTTACTGTTTATAAATTCTAGATATTAACGGTGCTTTCTTCATAGAGCTGTGAGGATTTTACGTGCCACACAGAACATTAATGATCCATGCCCTTGTCATCAGCATAATTAGCGTGAAGGCGACAAGTGCTGAGAAATAAATGTCATTAACGAGACAAGGTAAACCAAGTCGATGTTCACACAGAAACATAGAGGGCAATTTCGGTCCCTTTTTAAAAATCCTTAGAGGACACACTGATGGACAGTGGCTGTCCCGAGGACAGTGCAGTAGGAGCAGCTGACAGAATGAAGGAATAAAGTGTACCGATCCCGATATGAATTAGAAGACTATCAGAGGCCGCAGAACTGAGGCCCGATCGGGCCCTCTGAATACAAAGGAGAAGGCGGCCCTCGGGGGCGAGTGCACACCCCAGGCTCTCAGGAAAAGTTCAGGCAGCTGAGGTTAAGTTGTTTACCAGAGCGTGTACTAACCAACCTTGGAAAGCAGGTGAATCCTGAGCTACTTTGATTGCCTGTGCCCGTGTCTGGGAGAATGAAGGTGAGAGGAGCGAGAGGCGTGGGGTGGGCGCTCCTCTGCCTACTGATGTAAAACAAAAAACAAAACAAAACTGTGTTTTTTTGTCATTCATCCTTGTTCACCGGTCAGCTGGGTGAGTCGGCTTCAGGGGTGCCCCAGAGCATGGCCTTACTGTCAAGGCGGAAACAACCTACAAGTTAAAGGGGAGGGATCTGGAGAGGTTTCGGTCCGTAGCTACTTGCTGCAGGGCAGGTCATCTGGCAGAGGTCCAGGGAGGAGAACCCAGGGCAGGGCTGGGGGAGATGGCAGAGAGGGAGGGAGGGAGGGAGGGAGGAGGTCCAGGGAGGGGAGGAGACAGAGTCTTCCCAGCCGCGTCTGGTTACCCAGCCGTCCCTCCCTCCGACATCACATTAGCTACCTCTGCAGACTAATTCTCACTGATGAGGACCATGCCCCCGTGATCCAAGCACCTCCTAAAGCCCACCTGGTAGAGCATGCGGCTCTGGGGGACATCTGGATGAAAACTGTAACAAAAGGCTGCCGGATCATTAGTCCTCAGTTATCCCAAATGATGAGCTTTTTCTTGCTTTTCCATTGAGGATTTTAAGGGTTACCAGACTTTCCTAAGGTCACAGAGGATTAAAAGTTCTGTTAAGTTGGGAAAGGAAATGTGTCTTCTGTGGGGTTTGTTACTTTGACTTACAACATGCTTCTACTCGTGTTCTTTCAGAATCATTGAGGACTACTGATACAGATAGATTAAAATTGCACAGAAATTTGAGCTATAATTCAGAGTCCTGCTAATTCTAAATTCTTTTAAGCATGCCATGCTTGAAAACATGGAAAAATTAATTGATTTCGCAGGCATATTTGATAGAAGCTGTACTGAATACTGAGAAAAGATACTTTTTCACAAAATTTTAGAATTTTCTACTTTAGAAAGATTTTCTATGACAAATTTTGATCAGAAGACACAGTGAGATACATGTTCTCTAATGCTAATGATCACAAAAGTATAAAGGTCAGTGCTTTTAAATTTTTGCATTAGGTGAATGAATCCTTTGCCGGAATATAAAAAAGATTTTATTACACTTTTAAAGAGGATTTGTTATTCTTCCATAAAACCATAAAGGTGCAGTTTTGATTAATAACTACAAGCACGTGTGCTACACCAGGGCATGTGAAACTCATACGTTTGTCACCTTCTAGAAAAGCTGGATTTTAAAAACACTGCTTTGATTCAAAGCTAGAATGGCGTCTCTACTAACCCTTTCCAGTACTCCAAACACTCAAGATTCCTATTTGCAGGGTCCTACTAAGCAGCTCTTATTGGAGAAGCACTTTCTCCTGGCAGGCACGAGGTCCCCAACACCACAACTTAGCAGTCTGGTGAGCAACTGTCCGAATAGGCACTGAATCAGAAACTGCACTGCTGACACCAGCTGAGGCTTGGACACCGCAACACAAACCCCGCAAGCTAAGAAAGAGCTTAGGCCAGATGCTTCCGGTATCCAAAAAGGAGACTGAAACCCACTTTGCAAGAATGGCCACGTGCAGAGCCCAGCTCCTTCCACTGAGGGCCTGTTTTTGCACAAGCTCACAAACCCTCACCCTTGCAAGATAAAATACAAGCAAGCAGCACAGGATCGGTAAGAAGGCGCCGTGACTGCCTACACCTGCGTGAAAGAAGAAACCACCTCTTTCCACCATTTGACCAACAAGCAGCTTCTCCCCTGTACCTCCCTATGAATTTCCCTGCTACCAACCTATGAGGGCAGTTTGAGATTTATTTTCTCCTTGATGCCTGGCCCTCAATAAAATGTTTTCCTTTTTCCTAGTTCAGTACTAGCTTGTTCTGATAGCACTGGCTTCTACGTGCTCTGGTAGTGAGCGTTTGCTCGGGACAGTGGACCCTCAAGTTACGACCAGCCTGACAGATGAACAACTTAGGTCATGACTGGAATTTTCATTTTAACTTACACATATTTGAATTGTGACCCAAATGCCTGCCACTCCTACTTCCAGATGGTCTCAGATACAGATTTAATCCCTAAAGAGCCCTGGAAGGAACATGACAACATGGTCTCCCTGTGTGGGCTTCACTGAGAAATGCTGGCCCATGGTCTCTCCCAGGACCCTGAGATCTGCCTGTGTACAGGAGAAAGACTTTGAAGGCTGTGCCTGAGCCTTCCATGAACCAACCCGAGTTACAACCAGCTCCAGGGGAGGAACCGAGTTCCTAAGTCAAGGCTTCACTGTATCTTTAACACTTTCTCTTGCCTTGGGCTGCAGGAAACCATGACTGGAGAGAAATGGGCTTTGGGCTTTCGCTGTCACAGTAGAGCTACCTCAAATTTAGACAATCTGTTGCTTTTACAGTAAATTGTTAGTTAAACAAGGAAAGCCTATTCTACATTTACATTTTAAATTTACTGGCTGGTTTGCTTTTAATTCATCCTCAACAGCAAGAATTGTAGGTTTTCAGTAGAATAATGGATATCCTCACAGTACTAATCTTGAGGGATAGGAAATTTTAAAATAAATTCTGTTTGTCACTCTTCCGAAAGGACTCACAAATTCAGTGTTAAGAGAAATTAAAAGAACAGGAAGAACAATTTTGTGATTAACAATAAAATAATCGAAAAGAATACTTTAAAAATGAAGTATATAAAAAGGGAAGATTTTAAAGTTCCTGTAAGCACAGACAAGTACTGCATAATCTCAATTAATTGTGGATCCTAAAAAATTCGAGTTTGTGGAGAATACAGAAGGCAGTTACCACGAGGTGTGCGTGAGTGTGTCGGGGAGGTAGCTCCATCTCTGCAAAATTTCACTTCCCTGTAGGAAAATGTTAAAGAGCTTTACTGTATAATGATGTGTTGGCTCTAAAATTTGGGAGGCATACTTACTGACTTTTACTATGAAATAAGTGAGGTAAAACATGTTGTTTCCTCTTCACCATTACACAACATGTACATAGTATTTCAAACAATGGTAAATATACGCATTTTCTTTCCTGATTTAACTAATCCCAAAATAGTTTCCTTGAAGAAATTCTTGCATCTGACATATCAAAGTTAGCTGAAGGGTTTTCAAGGACATTTAGACTGATTTAAATTTAGTACACCTGGAAGACAGAGTGTCTCGTGGGGTGGCTGTATTTGTAAGGGGGAATCACAAAAATAAACAACTTAGGCCATGAATGTTATGCAGTTGAAGACTGCAGTATTCTATTTTCTACTTTTGTGTTTTGAATTTTTGATAAAAAGCTTTGAAATAACAGAACAAAAATTCTCGATTCTGATGATTTCAAGTTTCAAAACTTATGGCTTTCATTACAGAAAGCACCATAATTGGCACTGGACCCTAAGGGACTATCAGAGAAACTGTCTCTCCTCACAGGTGTAGGTGTAGGAAAAGCACATAATGTTCTGGTTTTGTGCTGACTGTGAAAAAAAGGACAAGGCAGCTGCCATCATGAAATAGAAAAGTGGGGAGATAATCTTTTACTCACACAGCAGAATTAATAATTTTTAAATGCCAATGGATCCTATGTCTCCTTAAATTAGAGCCTTTAATGAGGATGGTTCAGAAATCCACAATGAACAAAATACAGTTACACTAACCAAAAATACAGTATTTCATAAACACTATGCAAACTCGCTAGTAACATTTCAACTTTAGTAATAAAGTTGACAAATTGGAACAATGGAATTTTGAAAAAAGCTGTTACTCTTCACTTTCAAGGTTTTTGTTTCATTCAAATGAGCTGCATTTCTTACAATGATACAACTCACACTTCCGACATTTTACAGTTTGAAAATAATTGCACTTTTACTCCTTATTCAGCTATGAAGGATTTGTCTGCTTAAAACAAGATTTTGAATTCCGACTTCATCCATAGAGAAAACCATCAAGTTCATGTTGATGGGTCTTCCTGCTTTCCTTGTTCCACATTAAACACTCAAGGCTTTGTGTACATGTCTGTCCCTTGTCTCTTGAAAAAAAAGTGATGGGTGAGCTCTATTTTTACACATCTCAGTGGGAAGCCAACTAAAAACTAGGGAGAGACTCAGAGAATCCCTTTATCTTTTCTGTTGCAGAAATGGCAATTATAACGACAATTATAATCAGCTACACTAAAACTTACTGCTATTCTTCCCTTGCTCTTTTTGGTTAGGGATCTGAATTTAAATTCATTCATTCACATCACTTAAAACAAATCGAGTGCCTGTTGTACACTGTTAATTTCCTATTACTGATATAGTGAATTACTCCAAACTTAGTGGCTGAAAAGAATGCAGTTTTATGATCTTACGGTTCTGGAGGTCTGGCATCCAACATCAGGCTCACTGCAAGGAAGTCCAAGTATCAGCAAAGCCATTTTCCTCAGGACATTCTGAGACCATTCCCTTCCTTGACTTTCTTCCTGTAGCTTCCTGTTCTGCGACTACTACGTCATCTCTCGCTTCTGTCCTTGCCCCTCCTGCTAACCTTGGTTCTACCTGTCTCTCTAATGAAGATTATGATGATATGGGCCCCACCTGAGAAATCCCGGGTACTTTCCTCATTGTTAGACCAATTCTTTGATGATTGCATCTGCAAGATCGTTTGCTACTGAAGATGATACATTCACAGGTTCTGAGATTGACACCCAGACATCGCAGGGGGGGTGGTGGTGGTCATAATGCAACTACAGTAGTCCCTGAGCACCAGGGCACACTAAACTGCTTTGGGAAAATGAATTGGATGACTTAAATACTTCTATAATTTAGTTACTCCCTAGAAGGAAACAGAATGACCATTTTAAATAATTACACACTGTAACATGGTTAAATTTTTGAACAGTGAGTAAAAGTAGATGTTTTGATGAGAACTAGAGACTGATTTGATCTCACTTATTTAGAAAACTGACCTAACTCCTCACATAAATTAGCATTCTACACCTAACTTTCTTAGCTTACAAAAGAAAAATATATTTTCTCTCTCTAGCTTTGGAGACCAAGTGCCTGGTTATAACGTAAGCTGCCATCTTTGGTGATTGTATCACATAGGTGAGAAATTTCACCTTGAACTCAGAAAGGATATATTGATATGAAAATAAATGTAGCTAAGTACAGCATAATTCTTAGAACACATGGAAAATTGAAAGACAGTCACAGACTTCCCATACCCTCCAGATTGTCTTGGTATTTGTGAAGAGAGAGCCCATATTCTAATTGTTCTGTAAATAGAATTTCCTGGATAATAGAACTTTAGAAATTATCATTTCTGGGAACATTTGCCTCTGATTATGTTATGAAAGCAGCTTTTCCTACTGGAAGGTAGAAGAAGGATTGCTCACCACATTCACCTGGCAGAGAAAATGCAGACGTTGTTCTCATTTTCTCTGTTTTACAAATCAGAGCATTTGTTTTATGGAATCTCTGACAGATATGTGCTGATGCTATACCCTCAGTGTATTGTTTCTAAACTGTTTAGGCCTCCAGAGGTATTTAAATTACAAAACCACTAATGAAAACCATTTTATTTTCCTACGGAAGTGTGCACAGGTGGCTTATACCGAATGGTGCCAAAACGTTTACAGAAAATGTTTCTCCTTTGCTATTAAATAAACTGATGCTTGACACATGTGGACAGTAAATAAAATTCACATAGCAACTAGCTACGCATAACCCAAGGCAGGGTTTTGGCTTTAGGATTAACAACTCACAGGCACAGAGAAATTTCATCTTTTTTCCATAGCTGTTTCATTTCACTGAAGCTCTACTTCATCTCTGAATTGAGACCTAATTATTCTGTTAACTTCTGGATATGTTTCCTATGTTTCTCTCGAAGGGCTCTGATATCTTTTCTAAGCCTTCTCAGCACACTTGCTTGCCTACTTACGGGAAGTACCTTTTCACTTTCCTTTCTTCTCTAACTAGACAATGAGCCTTTTGAGGATTAGAACAGTATCTTACATGTTTGATTTCCTAGAATACTGTCTGACAGAAAATATTGCTTGATTATAGTAAATATCTGTTCAATGAATAACAGTGCAGTTTGTAGGAATAAGAATTTGCTGAATTCTTTCACTCAACAGAACATCTTCAGAAGACCTCTGAAGTCTTATTTTGACATATAGGTTTTTAGGAGAGAGACATAAAACTTAAGAATCTCAAAACACCACAGAGAATGAAAATGCAATCACAAAGAATGTCCTACCCATGTGCTTCCCCATGCAAGGAGGAGGCTATACAGAATCACCTAACCTGCATACTCTTCCTAACACATTTTTTCATTAAACCCTCCCACCCTGACAGTGTGATCAAAATTGTAGTGAGTATTTAAATTTTAAAAATCATTACAGTAACAACACATTGCCAGTAAGCCCCATCACCCCATCATTCTTGTCCCTTCTGGAAGAAGTTTGGTAGTCCTGTTTTGTGTCTTTAGCTGCACTGTCATGGCTGTCGCAAAGTCACCAACTGATTCAAGATGTTTACCTTTTGTGGCCATTTTAAATTTGAGTAAGAGCCAGAGAGCACATAGCACCAGATCCAATGAGTAAGGTAGATGCAGACACAGTATAATGTTGTAGGAGCCTGCCTTTTCATTGCATGGTGTTCATCATATTTTTGATCACAGCTCCTGAAGATACAGACAAGGACTTGTAGAACTGCTTCAGAAAATGGCAAGAACAGTGAATAAGTGTTTCCGAAGCAAGAGACAGTATTTTGAGGTAAATGAACAGCAATGTGGCTTTTATTGTGACACACTCTTTAAATCTGAACACTCACTGTGTATCCTCATCACTCATTGCATGCACTCCTGTGGGCAGGGTGCACATTATTATGTCTACAGCAAAGAGAGCAGGTGAGAATGTAGATCAACAAGGTGGGCTTTAATCTTACTACATCTATCATTTCTTTCCATTTTTTTTCAAACTCCCTGGATAAATTTTAAGAAAAATCTTCCAGTTTTTGCCTTCTGATCAACAATTATTACACTTTTTCACATATGAAAATTAAACTGTGATTTTTCATTTTGGCTGTTATACAGAGTAGCACTTCCCAACTTGGGATCTTTACCAAATTCTGTTGCCTGTGCCTCATCCTCAAGTTGTAGTAGTGGTTCTATTGTGAATTCAAGAGTGAGAACCACAGAGCCACTTACAGTTAGAACCTGGGCCAAGCAACATAGCATCGTGGAACGGGGTAGACACAGAATCTAACCTTGTCTAAAATCTCCTGAAACTAAATCTTTATTTTTTAAAAAAAATTCTCTATGTGGCTCACACATGCATTAAAGTCAGGAATGCCCTGCACTGCACATCCTCAATCTGATATCCACAGCAAGGCTGAGCTCTGGGTTGGTGTGAGCATGGCCGACTCTTGGAAGACTCCACTAGACTGGGTTCGAGCAACAAATTACAGTGGCACTTTGGTCCTTGCCTTGTTTTAGCTGGAAATGATAGTGAGTCACAAGATGCCCAACACTGACAATTTCTAGCTTGTTCACTGAGCACCAAACAAATAAAGAGTACTTGGGAAAAGTTATCATATAAAAATACATGAGTTAAAATTTTGATGAATTTCAGAGTAGTTGAGTACTGAGGTATGACTGGCTGTACCCTGGATTTCAGCACTTACTGGATGAATTAGTTTGATCATGTTTTTATGTCTAAATGTCAGCTTACTTCATTCACACAGGGCTAATGATAATACGAAATCCATAAGGTATCTCTGAGTCAGACAGTATTGTTTGGCCCCCAGGAAGTCCTGAGTTATTGCCCTACTTTTCAGTGGAGTTGGATCTAAAAAGAGGTAGAATGTATTGACCTTGAGTCATTATCAGTCTTCACTAGATTTACCATAATCTCACAGGTAAACAAAGACTTTTAGTTGGGACACAGAAGCCATTACTTTAAAGAAATCGTGTCCAACTCCTCTGCACCCATATGCATCCATTTATAATTCATATAAAATTAAAATTTGAGATAACTGTAGTAGTACCTGGACTTTGCTTTGTTCTTTCCTTTCCCAATTTATCTTTTCACAAAGGTCCACCTCCCAGTTTACAAAATATAAACTTAACACCCAGCAGCTTTAAAGTTCACTCTGAAATATTACTCTGGGTATAATGAAAATAAAAAAAAGAATTACTGCTTCATGGCACCATACTTTTTGTGCATTCTAGCTGAAAACTGATTCATGGTGCTGATTCTCCAGCTAAGCACCAACCTTCCTTTCTTGAAAAGTTTTTTTTTTTTTTTTTTGTGCTAGGGATGGATGGGATCCAGGGCTTTATAAATTCTAGGTATGGGTTCTGCTACTGAGCCACATCTAGAATCTCAGTTACCTATCAGAATGATTCAGGCTGGATGATATACGGTCATACAAACTTACTTATATATGAAGTCAGTCTTTCTGACAGAAAATTTGTTTGATGGTTGGTTTGGCTGTGAGGATTAACTTTAGCATTTAATTAGGACCTAATTTTCTATAATTGCATGAGCTAAAGCTGAAGATACAAGGTTTTGACAAATATATATTAAATACATAAAATATTCAGTCCTTTGAAAATCTTTAAAGGCTATTAAAGAAACAATACATTTCACTTAGATGTAAAATTAAAAATAATGGATATTCCATAATTTTGCAAAACTTCTGAAGTTTATAAGTGACTCTTAAGTAATGTTATTCAGGGCATTTTTAGATGGATTTAATGACCCAGCCTTGAGACTATTTATAAGATTCTTAAGCCACTAGGAGGTCTAAAATAGGAAGCACCAATTTGAAACTCCAAATGCTTAATTAGTTTAATAAAGAAAAGAGAAAATAACCAATATGTGGTATATGCTCTTTTTTCAAGGCACTTAACACCACGTCAATAAATTTATATTAAATTTCAACAGTAAAATTATTTCTCAAGAAAAAGAGCTTAGATGCATACAGAGAACAGAGTTGTACATCCACAGATCTAGATTTCAATTTTTAATGTTGAAAAAATAAAAGTATATAGATGTCAGTAGAGTGCAGTAACAGACCTGAATATTATGAACACAAAACTTATTTTCAAAGTTATTTGAAACCTTTCCACAGAAATATTGATGTATAACAGTATAATGTAAGAATGACAAGAAGATGAAGTTTTCCACAAAAGAGGAGGAGGGATCATTAGATTTTGATGAGTTCCACTGTGTTCGGTAATTCTCCCAGCATGAATGTCATTCTTGTCACTTGTCTTTGAGTGATCCAAATATAAGAGGCATGATGAAAGGCATTTTGTGGTTCTAATTCAAAGGAAGCTGGTTTGAAGGGGCAACAGCAAACTAAGACAGTTGAAAGCTGATCTAAATGTGGCAATAATTAATATTATTTTTTACACAATGAGAAGTTTTTTAAATGGATTATACCCAAATATGGTATGAGAGCTCACTTCGAAGGATTTCCATTTCTTTGGATACGTTAAGATCTTTATTGTTGCTATGAGGATGGTCTATTTTGAATAAATACATGAATGAATGAAAATAAATAAATAAATACATTTCCCAAACATGAAAATCTACTAAGATAGAGAGAGGCTCGGTGGCTGTCTAGATTGAAGATGGATTGGCAGCTGATAGCTAGGGGTACACTATTTTGTTTTGGGATAATACATATAATCTAAATTTGATGGTGGTCACAGTTGCACAACTGTCGATGTGGTAAAAGCTGCTGAATCTGCACTTTAAGTGAGTAAATTGTATAGTATTTTTAGTATAGTAATTTTAGATCAATAAAGCTGTTTATTTTTTTAAATTATCCATAAATAAATGTCATGGGCTTTCTTCTTTAAACTAGGATCTAGAAGCTGGCAAGGAATGTAGCTTGTAACTGAACAATGGGATAAAAAGCCAAAACAAACAAATACAGAAGACCATAAAGTACAACTTTTCTAAAGTTCATTAGGTACCTGATATTATAGAGTAAATTGCTAGCCAGAAATCCAAACAGGACAAGCATGGAACGAAGGGATTTCTATTATGTAAATGAATAAAGCCTGAAAATTCAAAGTAATTACTGAAGATCAAATGTGGGCTGGCAGATTAGCTTTACTTGAACAGATGATCTTAAACTTTCACACTAACAGCTTAAAAAACCCATTAAAAGAACAATGGCTAGATCCATTTCTGGCTGAAAAATTATTTACCTGCTGGTCTACACACAGATCCCATATTTATTAAAACTAATAAAACATAATGGAAAGAGAGCAAAGAGATAAGACAATAAAAGAATAAAGAATAAAATTCAAAGATGACCTAGATCCGGGGTGGTGAACCCATGGCACCTGTGCTGCAGCGGGCACACAGAGCCCCCTGTCGGCACCAAAGCCAAGTTGCCCCAGCAGCCAAGCATCAGATAGCAGTTGTTTCTGCTAAACTAAAATCTTAGTATTCAGGTTTAATTGCGATGTTGGCGCTTGGAGATAAATCAGTGAGTTTTGGGTTTCATTTTGGGCACTCAGTCTCTCAAAGGTTCGCCCACCCTAACCTAGATGTTGGCTTTATTGCATAGATTAAAATAAATATGTGAAGGTCAGGGATTTAGCTTAGTGGCGCCGTGACTGCCTCGCAAACGCAAAGTCCTGAGTTCAATCCCCGGCACCAAAACAAAACAAAAAAAAGAGTGAAATTTATAAAAGATCTAGAAATTTGGTGAAGTTTTAATGGAAGATAGATTTCAGCAGAGAGATGAAAATGTCAAGTGGAAATTTTGAAAATATAATATAATACCAATTGAAGAATTTCTTCAAAGGACGCTAGGCATTGAGGCAGGAGTTCAGCAAAGCGGCTGAGCTAGTGTGTGGGACCTGTCAATCACAGAGATTCAGGCCTCATGTCCGGGAGAGCAGTTCCACTCACTGCACGTCAGACCCCCCAGTGACGTGAAGCATTGTACGTCAGCCCTTCCGGCACCAGCAGATTTTTGCTAGGATGGCCTAGATGTGACAGGACACTGGGAAACACAAAAGGCAGGATGGCCTGGATGATAAAAGAGTCAAGGATATGTTAGCATAATTTACTCAAATTGAGCCACTCAGGGGAAAAAAAAGTGAAAGAAAATTCTAAATACAAAAATTGGAGAAAAACAAACAAACAAACAAACAAACCCCTGAGCATATCATCAGGAATTGTAGAAAAATATCAAATGATTTAAGAGCCGTGTCTTCCAGTTGCAAAGAGGAACCTGCAAAGAACAAGGCTAATACATACATATAACATGCATATCAAGAGATAATGGCTGAACATTTTCCAAAATTAATGAAAGGGAGCACATAGTAGTATCAAGAAACTTGGAGGACTCTAAGCAGGGAAAACAACAATAACAATGACAACAACAACAAAAAAACCCCAAAAGATATGAAAGCATACGTACACACCAAGGTGTAGTTCAATTATACTGGTGAAAGACAAAAGAAAGAAATATAGAAAAAAGACAGCTTATATACATAAAGACAGCAATAACAAAATAATTACACCAAAATTCTTTTCAGAAAAATACAAATCTACAAACGTTTAGTAACATCATGAGCATATTAAAAGAAAACACCAATCCATAATCATCAATCCACAATCCTATCCTCTGTGAAAACGTGTTTTAAAAACAAAGACAAAGTACATTTCAGAAACACTAAACCATCACCTGTGTGCTACCAGAAATGTCGAAGGAAGTCTTTCAAACAAGAGGGGCTGTGATACTGAGACATAAACTTGGATTGACATAAAAAAAAGAAGAGTCAAAAATAGTAAAAGTGCGGATAAATATAAATGCCTTTTACAAACTATTTTTAATTGTTCTAGAGATTTTAAATGATTGTATGAAAGTTTTCTAAGGATATCTTTTGTACATTACTTTTTCAGGTAAATATTTCTAATTGTACTCTCTAGAGCTTGTTGGTTCCATAGAATTAACTGAGGACATCATTTCTTCAAACCAACTCAGCTCTGTCATTTAAAAAATGTTTTAAAAATATTTTGGGGATAATTATTTTGTTAGGTGATGAGAAGGCAAAAATAATGTCAATATACTATCTATTCTTCTGATGCTTCCATTTTATTAAACTCAAGATCAGTATGATAAAAATGTCAGTAAAACCCAGATAGTACTAATGCTAGAAGGAAAACAAGCAATGTGAAAAACTTTAAAGAATGAGAAAATGACCAGGTGTGGTGGCATAAACTCTTACTCCCAGCCCAGGGGAGGCTGAGGCAGAAGGGTAACTGAGGGATGAAGGCCAGTTAGGGCTACAGAGTGAGTTCTACACAGCAAGAGCTAGCAAAAGAAAATTAAATAAACAACAAAAAAGAAAGAAGAAATATTATGTACTAGTTATATAATACTCAGGGAATAAACAGATCATCTGAAATGAATGAGACACAGCCAGCCAGACAGCAACCTGGATAAATGGATTTGGAATTGAAACAAAGTCTTTACTAACATATGAACTACAAGGTGGAGGGGTGCGCTCTTAGTAGGAGACATAATTTCAAGCCACAGGAATGAATCAGATGATCAAAAAAGAAAGTGCAGTTAGAATAAACTTTTAGTTTGGGGGGAAGATTTGCAAATTTCATACTTGTATGAGGGAAGTAAGAGATATTCACTTTTAAGTACTTGAAAATAAATTTTTTCAATATGTTTCTCTTTCAGTGAATCAAATTTGAAAAAAGCTCTTAATATAGTAGCAATTAAAATATATTTTACTATATTGGTTATTTTTCATAATTAATGTAAATTAGACATATATATGATGTGATAATTTCAATATATATGCATGATTAAAATAATACTTTACTTTTCATTGGAATTAATTTTATAGTTTTTCTTCAATTCAATTTTTATTTTATTTTGTTTTATTTATTTATTTATTTTGGTACCAGGGATCCAACTCAGGCCCTTGCGCTTGTGAGGCAGGCGGTAGAACCACTGAGCCAAATCCCTGGCCCAATAATTTAATTTTTAAAAAGGGTCATTAAAATTGCTATTTTAAACATACATGTGAGAAGTGGTCATGGTTTGGGAGAGGCCAAGAGAATATATTTTGTGAGAAATCTTGAAACACTAAAATCTGTCCACTGACATTTGCAAGACATTAACTCAGAAGTCTTTCTGTCACCTTTTTTGCTAAAACTTCTTTCCACCTGGGCGTAGTGATGCACGTCTGTAATCCCAGCTCTCTGGGAGGCTGACAGGAGGATCTGTAATCCCAGTGCCCTGGGGAACTGACAGGAGGATCTGTAATCCTGGTGTTGGGGAGGCTGACAGAAGGGTCTCAAGGTTGAGTCCAACCCGGGCAACAAAGCAATTTAGGAAGACCCTGTCTTGAAACATAAACAACAACAAAAGAATCAAACATTTTAAAAGGCCTGATGATGTAGCTCATGGCACATGGCCTGGGTTCAGTTCCTATTCTTGCTCGGTAACCTCTGTCCCTAAAATGGTTAAAATATTGCAAGCTTAGGTACCCTGGCTTGCCGCTCCTACCTTCTCTCTGTCTAAAACACATTTATTCTTGTTCTCCTCTTCTCATGCAATGATTTAATAACTTTGATTTGGTTTTTCCTCCCATCTACCATAAAGCAAAAGTATATAATTGCAGTAACAAAATAGAGATAGCAGATGGAGACAGAAGTAACCCCCTAGTTACAAAGTGTGGAATTGTTTGTCTTTACAGTTGATGTATCAGGGTGTTTTCATAAGGGTATATTCATTTCATTAGATCATATTAAAATCATATGAGCATTATTACAATTGAACATCTTACTTTAATATTATTATTCATGCTTTCTAACTTTTTTCTCCTGTAACTGAGAAATATATATTTTTGGAGATTATCAGAGACTTCAATTATAATTGGTAATTTTTAGAAATACTTTTGTCCAGTAAGCACCTTCTTGAACATTAACATAAACGATAGTAAAAACAATAACATCCCCAACAATGTTATCCTATTGCTTCTATCCTTTGTTACAAAATTCCAAGTTCTAGTTCATTGCAGAGAATCTCAGAAAAAAAATGAGCTGAGATTAAAATAGAAAAAAGGTAAAATGACTGTTTCTTATAGTTGATAAATTAACTATGAAAAAATCTTAAAGACTTACCAAATTGTTAAAATTGTTAACAAAAGCCTGAATGTAGGAAATATTTAAACATTTTAATAGCATTATTCCATGATGAGTACTAACTGAGCCAAGTATAATGTAGAAAATATACTGTGATGATTTTTAAAATGCACAGACATATTCTGTGCCATTGTTTTCTGCAGGTGTAGTTTAATTCTTTTCCTTGGCATGTCAGCCAGAGAGATGAGCTAATTTCTAATACACAGAATAGGAGAGAGGAGATGCTGTTTACCCCTGATGCCAAATTAGAAAACAGAGCAAATTCCACTGTGTTCTACTGTGTGTCCCTTGTTCTGCAGGAAGACAGCTGTAACATTTGAGGACAGCCACACACCCTAGGAAAGGCCCAGGAAGGGGGCGATTATTCACCTGGCAAGAGGCATTATTAATTTGCCGCCAAGCAGCCTCCATGATGGTAAAGAGCAAGGAGCTGCAGCCCTAGGTGACAGCTTGATGGCTGCCTATGACTTCAAGTCAAGACCACCCTGCCTGAAGCCTCAACACAAAGCAACGAGGAGAAGAGTAAATGTTTACTGTTATCTAAGACGGCAATTTCTGGGGAAATAACTCGTTGCTAGATAATGAATACATACGTGATGAACAACACAACTGTAAGTAGGTAACAAGCATATCGTGGAATAAACACACACTGAAGTGGGTGTTCATTGGGGAGCTGAAATATAAGTGAGATCTAGGATAAACAGAAAGAATAAAAGAGGAATGTTTATGATCCTGCCATATTCTATTTTTCCATAATAACTATTATTTTATAATATAATTTATTTAATGTCTCTTCCTGCCAGGATGTAAGGTCTATAAAACCAGAGATTTTGCTTTGTATCCAACATGTCTCAAATACATTTTAAATTAGCAAAATGAATAACACATAGTGGATGATAAATGTTGATGATAAAATGGTATCTAAAAACCACAAAACAAGAGAAAAACAAAAAAGAATATTATTGATGAATGACCAGTAAATGAGTGGCGATATTTGCCATAATTTGGTTGATCAGATCACCTCTCCTTAATTTGCGTAGTTGAAGCATCACACGCCGCCTTAGTGGGCACCCTCCTGAGCTGAACATGTGGTGAAGCTTGGCTTTTCTTTGCTTCTCACCATCCAGAAAATGCTGCCAAAACACAGAGCTGCACCCAAAAGTTCTGATTTGCTGAGCTCGACGAGGCTTTCTGAGACACACGGCAAGGGCTTCTGTGGTCCCTTGGCCACTGCCTTGGTCCGCAAGGCCACACGATACACATTACTTGCAGCACATGGTCCTGTGGGGAAAAGTCCATCTTCACATCACAGTCATCGGTGGTGTGATGCATGGACGCTGGACAAATTACAGGCCCGTAAGTGGACAAAAGTTGCCTGTCTTCCTCATATAGATAAACACATACGAGACTTCCAATAATTGCTTTATCTTAATTATAATCACAGAAACATGACTTTTAGGTAAGTCTTTCTCTTCCCTCGGGGTAGGAATCAGCCCTTTGTTTTTTCTGCAGTGCATTTTCAGGGTTTAGGTGAGAATGGCTTTTCTTCAATTAGATTTTTCTGTATTCTGATAGTTTCCATTGTTAGGATCTCAGAGGAGCCATTCTAAAAATAAAACTAAAATAAATCTTCAACACATTCCAAGCTTTGATTGTGCCTTTCTCTGTACAATAACTTTCCATTTCAGATTCGGTTTTCTCGAGAGTCCAGCTTGGCAAGGATTCGTGGGCTGCACATCATCCCCAGAGGTGGCCTTTGTGTGCTCATGGGGACTAAGTGAACTTTCCTGGGGGGAAGCAGGTGATATAGAACACTTCTTTCATACATGGCTCCTTACAATTAGCTGAATGTTCCTTCTATGATTTGATAGACTCCTTCCTGTTGAAGTAAAATATCCAAAATATTTCATACAAAAGCAAACCACGCAACATTTTAGTTCTCAGTTGCCCTCGTTGTGATGCAGACAGGTGAAGGAGTGCAAACCCTAGAGAGGTGTGCTGTCCTCCAACACAGGGAGGGACAGCGCCATCCATTCAGCTGATGAGGTGGCAGTGGAAGTGACCCGGTGTGGGTGACACTTGTGGGGGCGAAAGCAGCCTGCTGGCAAAAAGGGCCAACCTCAGTTTCATGGAGGTCCTCACAGAATTCTGGAAATGTCTGTGCAGCTGCTCCCTTATCCTCCTAGGGCATCTCAAAGCTTTAGAATAAATATACTGTACTTATAGTTATCATCACAAAAGATGGGGAAAAACAGAAAAAAAAAAACCTGGGCAGTAATGATGTTAAGGCAAACCCCAAAAGATAACAAGTGTTTTTTAAACTCTGCTTTTAGTGGAACAAATCATAAAATAGAGGTAAGCACTGAGTACTGTAACTCACAGAACCACTAGGTGGATGCAACTTTAAATACAGTGTGTTTTACACTGGGACCCAAAATACATTTACCTTTATACATGTTAATATGATCCACAAGTTTAAAAGATACTATCATAAACAAACCACTCAGAATTCAAGTGTATTAATATATTTGTAGTTGAACTTTATTGAAAACCAGGGCGATTGAGTCCCAGCTTTAACCTCCAGAGGGCCATGTCATTTGCAGCGAGTCATTTATCTATTCAGTCATCCATTTATCATTCTCTTTCCAACAGGTTTTGTCTGATGCCCACTCAGGGACAGAAGTAAGGCTTGATACAGTATGCCTATTTCATTGCTATACAGTAAATCTATTAAAGTAAAATAAATTTAGAAGCATGGAATAGTGATTGGAAGTTTTTTTTTTAATTGTTTCATTCACTTTGTTTTTTTTTTTTCATTACAAAAAATCATGAATATTTTGGTAATGTTCAAAGCGGAGATGAATAAAAAGAAGAAAACAGGAGTTACTCACCAAACTCCAAACTAGAGATTATTCCAGGTAGTCGCGTGGTTCTGGCCAAGAGGAAGCCCACTCAGCGATTTAACCAGGGGACGTTTAGATGCACAGGTGACTAAATCTTTATTTAAAAGCAAGTGTAAGATAGAAGGAAAGTTTTCCATCCCTTGAACCCTGCAGGTTGAGCAAAGTACCTCCAGGAGGATCAACTTGGAAAGGAACTCCGTCCTCTAAACTCAGGGTCACATCTCGTAGCAAATGCCACTGAAAACCAACGGATGCCAGAGAGGTTTACGGCGTGCAGAAAGCACGGATGACCGGAAGGTGGTCCCGGGGTGGAACTTCCGTCCGCTGGGGGGTGAGGGTGTGGGGATGCGGAGGAGCTGGGGGGCGCTGGCAGCGCTCCAGCACCAGAGAGCACAGCGTCCCTGTTTTGAGGACCACCGTGTCCGGAAGACGGTGGAACGCTACTGGGGCAGGACGAGGCTGAGGGAGGAGAGGAGTCAGGTGCTTGCGCTGGCAGGTGGCCCGGGCCATCCAATACCCAGGTCAGGAGCGGTGCGAATGCAGAGGCACAGCAGCCCCCGCGTCCTCGCGCCTGCACTGCTGACCTTCTCCCGCTCCCTGGCTGAGGTTGGGCTCCATCACGAGGCCTTTCCCTCTGCAGCGTTGTGAGAAGCGTCTACCGAGAGAGCTCAGCACCGTGCTTGCGGCGAAGTTGGGGTGTTGAAACTAATTGCATTATCGTACAGCAGGCATGAGAGGTAAATCAGAGCTGCGATGTGATAATCAAAAGCTAACAAGACACACGCTACAGTTAAGATTTTTGTTTATCCTTTTCCATTCCTTGACCGCTGCTAGCCGTCAGGGCTTCGCTGTAGGTGTTGTTTGAAACTATGAACATACTGCGGTCACTTTCCATAAGCTTTGCACATGTACCTTTACAGAACATGTCCTGATGATATATCCCAATAAACACGGTGCCTCTGCTAGGCCCTGGTTGAAATGATCAGTGTACATTTAGTGACACGGATAACCAAAGCAATTACTTTATAGTGGAAAGAAATTTAATACTTAGTGTGAGTAATTTTTGGAGGTAGGGAGATTCAGTAGATCACATTTTATCTTTTCTTACTGAACAATTACTTTAAAAAGCACGTATCCATGGTGTAATATGTACACATGGTTGACTTGAGAAAATCAACACTATTTACTGTATTTTTTTTATTTTTAGAGTATTTTACGTTAGGTAATGAGATATCAAATTTTCAAAATTACAGTAGTATTATACAGTCCATACTCCTTTGTTCACCTCCAAAATCCTGCAGTGTGGTCAGAGAAAGCTACATAATTGTTTACAACAGTGAAAAATTATGTGTAGGTACAGGTTAAAAGAAGACATTGAAAACTTCGACAGTAATGAAAGAAAATTCATTTTATTCTGGATAGTTACTCTGATTTGGGTGACCGGGCACTAGCCCTAGGAAGTTGGGGATTTTTAACTAAAACAATCTCTATTCCAAACTTTTCACTAATTAAGAAATTATTCATTAAGCAAAACTGACAAAGAATGAATCCAGAGTTAGCCTGGTTTGGAGAAAGCAAAAGCCACACTGCAGAGAAATGTAATTTGGCCTAAAATTATGTAGAGCATTTTTACTAAATGTCACATGCTTTGAAATTGCATATTTCTTCTCACCCAGACATCACACATTTAAGAAGGAGTTTGACAACTGTGAAAAGGTGAAAATATCAGTTACACTGTGGAATTAACAGAGCACTGATAAAGTGAGAAGACTAAATCTCCATGAATAGGAAATGGAAGGAGTTAGAGGTTAATCATTTAATGGTTTACCGTGTATCTGCTCAAATGATACCACAGAATAAAATTTGGGGCATGAACAGTTGCCCACAATATTTTGTGAGAATGAAAACCAGAATTAGAATGTAATCTTACTGTTATAAATAAAATTTATATATGCGTAAACACAAAAAAGATCAAAGCACAATCTCTAAATGATTAACGACTGTTTGCTCTGGCTGATGGGGCTGTGACAAGTTTTATTGTTTTCTAAACATATGCGTACATTCTCTAACATTTTGGATGGAGCACGTGCTACTTTCATAGTAAATTAGTAAGAAAAACTTCATGTAAAGAAAGAAGCATCCACGTGACTTGCTGTCTTTTCTTCCTAAACTTTATCACTTAGAAGAATCACCAGTTAGGCTTTGTGAGTAGAACGCTTTCTGGAGTTATTGTACCATGAGCCGAGTTTCCAAGAGCAAGCACTAAAGTGTGCTTCACAGCAATGGGCACAGTGCCAATAATGTATTACTCACGTAAAAAAAAAGCCATCCTGAGTTTTGCCTAACATATCTTCCAACAAGTGTAATGTTTGTGCTCCAATATTTAGATCTTTTATCCACTTGGATTTTAGTTTGGTGCATGGTGAAAGATAGGGTCTCGTTTTAATCCTTGACAAGTTGAAATCCAGTTTTTCCAACACTGTTTATTCAAGAGTGAGGATGATTGGCTCTTTTGTCACAGATGAGGTAGCCACGTATGTCTGGAGTTGCCCCCCCACAAAATGGAGTACTACACAGCCATAAATAATGAAAAACTAAAGACATTTATAGCTAAGTGGATGCACACTGAGGGGATACTCTCAAGTGAAATTAATAGGACTTATATGTGTAAATGCCAAATAGTTTCTTTGGTATAATAAATTAAAAGTGTAAATAAGGATCCAAATGTATAATTGATAATAGGAAGAAAAGGTCTAAAAGTGTAGGGGAAGTGGGAGGGGTAGGGGAAAGGTAAGAGGTAAAAGAAAAACTAAGAGAAAAGGAATAATATGGAAGCAAAGTCTTTTTAAATAGGGAAGGGTGGAGGGGCTGAAGGGATGGCAGGGGAATGGGAAAAATATAAGCACCAAGAACATGTGAAGGTACAAGATCCCGATGATGATTGTAACTGTAGCATATGCCTAAAGTGTACCAATTAAAAAAAAAGCCATTGTGGCCATAGTGTGGATTTCATGTTATTCTTCTTACCATAATAAAAAATATTCTCTACAGTTGTGGTGTAGTTAAAATCGATTCTGTGGCTTTGACAGGAACAGCACTGCACCGAAATCACTCTGAGAGATGGCAAAGTAAACCACCGGAAAAGGGCTGGCGAGGAAGAGTCGGGGAAGAGACATCTGTGAGGCAAGAGACAGGGCACAAAGCAGCAACAAAGCAGAGATTAGTCTGAGAATCGGGGGACTTGTGCTCTCTTAGTCCCTAACCACAATTCCTCTGGGTAGAAGCACGAGTAGTCAGTCTCCAACCTAACCTTCAAATACACCATTAGTACTTGGGGTCTTAACATCAGATGAATGAGTTTATCGAAGAGAGTTTAAATGTTATGCTATTTAAATCTATCATTTCTAATAAAAATTCACTCACAAAGCCATTCCTTCATTACTTTCATTAATCTTTAAGATTTGTTACTCCACACATAACTTGAAATGGGATTTAATTCTCATACTCAGCTTGCTTAGTAGTATAGTAACATGGGAGATATTTTATCTTTCATATGAGATTTTTCCAGTATACTGATTGCTCACTGGATGAAGACGATTAGTGTACTGGAAAGCATTGTTCTCATTTTCACAGAGGAATGTTGTTTAATGGCATAGGTCACAGGGTTCTACAATGCATCTCTATGGTAATGTCAAATACACCGAGTTACGAAAATGGTAGTTTCGTTATAGTCACAGGAACATTTCCGAGAAGTCACCACCGAGGCCTCTACACAATCATCCACTTTTACAACAGGTTTCTGGAAATTAAAAATATTAATTTTGTGGGAGTTTACATCCAGATATAGCACTATTCTTATTTCAGAGTGAATTATCCTTATTGATTACACAGACATAATGATTAAATTCTGCTAGAAAATAAACATATTTATGGAGCCTCATTGTGATAAAGCAAAACTGCTTTGAAAATAATTGTACATACTGAGCAAATAGTTTGGGAAAATTCTACTTTATGAGATTATCTTCAAGTTTTTATTTGTGTTATTTAATGTTTTCTTTTCTACCTCAGAATCCTGGTTTTTACTAAATTGCTTAGTTCAAAAGTTCCTGACCTTCAAACAGGAAGAACAAACTGCCTTGAAGGCAGGCTATATGATATTGTATTGTATTGTAGTATCTATGATTATATTATGGCATCTAAAATTATAGCATCTATAATTTTATGATGAAAGATATGCAGAACATGTGTCTAACATACAGTGACAAATCTAGTTCTATGACAATGTTATTACATTTACTCATATTTCTTGAATCATTATTCTGTCTAGTAAGGTAAATTAACATCAGTCATTTCGTTTTCTTGCCTTTCTTTTTTTTTTTTTCTTTCCAGTGCTGGGAATTGAACCCAGGGCCTTGCACATACTAGGCAAGTACTCCATTACTGTATAATTTACTTTCTTTTCTCTCATTGGAAAATGCTAGTGATTTTTAATAGCAAAAGCTTTTATCCCACAAACCTAGAAATAATAGAGCTTAGTTTATTAAGATTTTTAAAGGTATTTTAAGGTAATAAATGCATTTGTAAGGTACAAAACAAAGCTTTTATTTCCTTCTTTGAAGTCATGAGTTTGTATAAAGAGTATCTTTCAAACACAGAAAGAAGCTTCATCTATTTTCAGCAAGGAGAAAATAAATAACTGCCACTTGAAATCTGGAAAAATAAAATATATTCAGTAAAGATTAGTCATTTCCTGTAGTGACAACCACATTAGAAAACTGCTTTCTGTGTTCCTCTCCCAAACACCAGGACAGTCTCTCTCCAGGGAATGGCGACCTGACCAGATCCTAGGGCCCGGGCTGGATATTTCCGCCTTGGCCTCCGCTCACAGCAAATCACTCAGCACAGCGGGACCCAAGTTCTCTGGATAGAGGCTGTTCACTCTCAAACTGAAGAATGCATTGGCAGATCCTACATTTTCATTCACATTTCTTTCATATTCTAACATAGGGAGAAGGGAACTAATGGTGAGAGATAATTAAACAAAAGGTGACTGTGACTCGTATTGTAAGTTCTATATTATTTTTATAACCAAAGCAACGGTGCTTCAGAGAGAAGCACATTTTTCTCTATATCCTCACCTTTTCCTAATTTATTACATCTTTAAAAATTAATTCTATTATGAACATAAGATTCATAAAGTGTATTCTTTAAAAAGACGACATGGTTGACCTTGGTGTATTTCATATCTAAGCTTCACCTTACCTTGCTAGAATAATTTCTTTCTGTTTATATTCTCTGCCCCTCTCCCTTCTCCCCTCCCTCTCTCCCTAACCCTTCCTTGTTTTGGTACCAGAGATTGAACTTAGGACCTCACACTTTCAAGGCAGGCGTAGAACCACGGAGCTAAATCCCCAGCCTTCCTCAGTCAAATTAAAAGTCAGAAATGACATGTCATTAGTGTATCTCCTAATGAATGACAGTTGAACTTAGCTGTTAAACCTGACAGCCTGAAAACAAAGAGCTCTTTGTTTGAAAAAGCAAAACTTTTATTATGAATTATAATATAAAGTATAATTGTAATATTATAAAAGACTATTTTAAAAGAAAACCCGTAAAATTATAAAAAGGAAGGAAAAGACAGATTGTAGATCAAATCTGCTGGAATTTATTGAAACTCAACAGAAACCATGTGTGAGCCGGGAATTTAGGTCAGTCTGCTGGTGCCGGCCTCACAAGTGCAAGGACCGAGTTCGATACCCTGGTAAAAAAAAAAAAAGTGAAATCTAAAAAAAAGTCACAAAAGATTCACAAATGACCACACATTTAGCTTTAAAATATTTATCATTTTGTATTTACCAGTATTAGAAAGCAAATAGTGTTTGTTTTACTTCTGATTCAAACTTCATGTTTACTCCAAAATACGTTTAGGCAAGTAACTCTCTAACATACTGCTTATAATGTTAACACAATATTTGATATTTGAATTTACATCCAAAAATTATATTCCAGTTATATTTTAAATGTGATATTTTATACTTTTAATATTTGAAAGTGTAAAAAATAGATTAATTTATATAAACAAATACATTTACTGTTAAGGTTTATATTTTGTGAAGTAAACAGTTTAAATTTGTATGAATCCATCTAATCCATTTACAGTACTATGTTGGAACAAAATTTAAAGGAAATAAAAATTGTTTTGGCTATTTTTTGCCTAAAGCTGGAGTTTTATTTTTTAATAGAAAAACTTGGAAGTCACTAAAGATATTAAAAGATCATAGAATTTTTTATCTGACAGCATATTTTGCTTCTTTTCGGGTAACACATACAATTTTTAGTACTCTCTAAGGTACGTCTTCCAATTAACTTGTAAATAGTGCAAGGAAAAAGAACTGAATGTAAAAGCCCTTTTGTTTTAAAGGCAGTGTGGCTATTGCAAGCTTATCTGACGTGGCTAATTCACACCTTCTTAGGGGAGGTACATAAATGATCTAAAAGGCAGTGTTTCCTGACCGGCTGTCAGACCTCTCCTTGCTCACCTCTCAGACCCCTTCCCCATTTCCTTCGCCATACTCTGCCCAGCGAAGGCCGGACAGTGCCCCCTTTACCCAGCGGCTTTCACTTGCAGTTCAGGTAGTAGTATCTTCCCGCGTATGTCTGTCATGTGTGGATTTCGTGAGACAGCTGAGATTAGGCGACTTCGTAAAGAAGAAAAGCTTATTTCATTCCCAGGTCTGGAGACTCGAGGACAAGGTACCGACCCTGCCTCAGCTCTGGTGAGGACCTCAGGGTGGCACAGGGTGGGAGTCTGTGTCGGAGAAAGAGATCACATCGTGATGAAGGAAGGCAGAGACGCCCAGGTCAGGCTTGGGCTTCTGTACCGATTCACTTGCACGAGAACTAACTCAAGATGGCTGTAGAACTACCCTAATTGTTCTTAGCACAAGCTCCCCGTGACCTGAGGACCTCAGGCCAAGCCCCATCTCTAAAGTCCCAGCATTTGCGCCACCACCCTGAGGACAAACCGGATCCAGGCCTCAGGGTCTTGTCCCCCTTCTCTCTGCGGAGCAGAGTAGCAGCTCCCTGGTGTCTGCAGCTCTGCTTTCTCCCTCGTACCCCACCCATCTGCTCCTACTCAGTTTGAGTGGTTCGTGTTTTCCTCTGAGATCGTTTTGCACATATTTTCGTGATTTTTAGTTTATGCTTTTGTGTACCCAGATTATATTGATGCATTTTTTGTGTCCTAAAATGCTCTGCAAGACCACAGTTCAATCCTCTATTATTCAATGGCTCTTAATTAGATTCTATTTGAATATTATCATTAACTGGGAGCCCATCACTTCCTATTCCTAAATTATACATTTGTTTTTTTCCAGGACTTAAGTTATCTCTTCCTCTTGTGTGATTGAACAGAATTGTGTGATTGAACCTTCATTTCCACTGAATTTTCCTGTTGACCCATTAAGCCTCACCCTTTCCCTTATTACCACTGCCTTTCTTTGAAACTCATGATGTGCATTAAATCACTGAAAGTACAATTTGTTCTATTCTGATTATAACTTTTATACTATATTGCCCAGAAATGTCCGAAGGGACTTCTATTGGTATTAATCCTAATTAATGAAGAGAGTTAATGAAATGGATCCAAACACGTCTCAAAAGATGAAACGGGGATTTGTGAAAAAATATTATGATGGTAAATGGGGATATAAGATACACGAGTCAAACTCCCAGTTTAGAGAGGTTCATTCAAAATCATTTTTAAAAAAATCAGGGATTGGGAAGTGCAGAGAGAGCTTTGAAAACGCGAACATTCTTGGAATCTAGATTGCCAGAGCAAAGACAAGTCTCTGTGATTGCCCAGGACAGACTTGGCTAAATTTTAAGACGTGTGCACACAGGAAGGGAAGCTAAGGCAGAGATATAACTTCCCGGGTGAGGGAGTGCTGCATCACAAAAGCAGAACCCTCTGAAAGGGCTGGGAGACTTGTTAAATCAAAGCATTAACCAACATCTCTTTATAAGCATTATCTTGCTATTAAGATACATGAGAAGAAATTTCAGTAGTTTCATATGATAAGGAATATAGACTTTATAGAGATCTTATTATGCAGCCAATAGATAGTAACATCAGCAACAAGCATCAACAGCAACTAATCCTTGGAGAAAGAAGAGCTGATTTTTAGTGTTGGCATACTATATTAGTTAAGAAATCTAATATTCAAAAATATTCTTAAAAAGTGAGTAAACAACTAGGAGGTATGGCTACACATAATTGAAAAAGAAAAATTCAATAGATAGAATCTCAAACTTAATTTAATGAAAGATCTTATAAATAAATGTAATGCTCAAACAACCCAGGAAATTTAATATTCAAAAGTTAATAAAACATTTTTTTAATAATAGTAATAATTTTACAAACTTTTAAAACACTATTCGAAGAATTTAGTATATGTCAACAATTTGGTCTCACAATAAAGCCTGGGGAATAGGGACTGTTATTTTTCCTACTTTGATTTTGGATTTCAAACTCTAAAGTTCTTTCTTTACAACGTGATGAGTAAATAAAACAAGATGATACTTTTCATTTATTTTCTCATATAGTCTCATACAAAATAAGCCAGATTAGTTCTGGAAGCTGCCTAACAAGTGCAATGTCCCAAGTTCAATGCCCGGTACAAAAAAATAAATAAATAAAATATGCCAAATTAATTTTGAAATAAATACTGCCTTGCAATATTAATCTCACTTTGAAGAAAAGTGAAATTTGTGTTTGAGAAATTTTAAGGCTATTTTGACTACCCCTGTTACTCTAAGAGCCATCAGCAATAATTTTATGGATATTTAGTAAGAAAGTAGTACATCAAATATGTAGTGTTTGTGGAAAAAAAGAAAAAGAAAAAAGAAAGAAAACACCCCAGACATACATTTTCAAAAATTTGATAGAGAAAATACATTTTTTCTTAAACTTAAAACAAAGTTCTTAGTTGAGTATTATTCTTATTGATCTGGAATATAAAATTGTTAACTATATCTAGAAAACAGAAAAACTATGTTACGTTAAAGGTAGATTCAAAGTGATAAAGAATTTACTAGGTAGAAAGCCATTATAGAAAATGTTAGCTGAGCAATTATCCAAATGAATAAAATTTATTTTAGAACACTGAAGAACCTCCATTCCACAGAACATGTCTCCTCATGGGGATGGCAGGTTGCTATAGTTTGGAGCTGGAATTTTCCTCAAAGGCCCATGTATTATAGGTTTGATCCCCAAGTTGGTACTCACTGAGGGTTGTTAAAACCTTTAAGAGATGGGGCCTCATGGAAGAAAGTTAGGTCACTGAGCCCCTGTCTTTGAAAGAGATACTAGAACTTTACTCCTTTCCTGTCTCTCTTTTTTTTAACTTTCTGCCTGTCACAGCAAGAAAAGACCCTCTCTGCCCCTTGCTCCTGCCAAGACATACTGCACCAGCTCAAGCTCAAACAATACGAACTAACAACTGTGGACTGGACCCTCTGACGCTGTGAGCCAAAAGAAAGTCTTTTACTTTAAGTGTCTTATCTCAGGTACTATTTTTTTTCACTGTGAAGGGAAGCTGACTAGAATCTGTCCTGAGATAACTCACATCATCTTCTTTTAACATCAAAACATTCAAGTGGCTATTACCCACTAGTCAAGAGAAATAAAATTATTATTTTAAAACTGCAAATTATTCAAAAAGTCTACAGCTTTAGGGTGTCATCTAGCTCTCTGACATGTTCAGCATGTTGAAGAACAAACACACACAAATGCGCACACACACACAAATGCAAATGCCTTCATGTGATTTAAACATGTTTCAAGATACTTCTATATTTAAAATAGCCATGAGTTTTACTATAAATAAAAATTCTTATGGCCTAAAACAATTTTTAGTAAATAAATTGTGTTTACAATAATATTTCCAATAAGTGATGGGACTCAACAACTGACAGACATCAAATTAAAGTTCAGATCTGTTTGAAAAATAGGCCAGTATTGACTACTCACTCATCCCGAGTTGATTAGAAAATCTGGAAAATATTTGCATGTTTTGCATTTAAAATTAATGAGGTTGAAAGGAACCCAATTGTAAATGCTGTTTTTATGCCCCATACCCTGGTAATTTTTACTTTTCTAAACTTGATCATATTTTCCTTGCAAAGAAAACTGAATATAGATAGGTATAAAATAACAAAAATATTTTTCATAGAATTTGTTTCTTATATTCATTACCTCCACCTTTGTCTCATGACCTTTGTATCATTGTAATTGTTACCATTCTGGATAGCACATCAGGCACAAGTCTGGTAATGACATCTCTATAGCACGAACCCACCTGCTCTTTAGGATAAATGAAACATTTTAATTTCTGGCATAGGATAATTCAGGCCCAGGTCTTCATTCCTGGATCGCGATGGCCACTTATTTTTGCATACCAAGATGTAAGATACAGATTTTCCTCAGAAAGCAGCTAATGGGCCCTTTTCTGCTCACCTTCTGTGAACTGTTACCTAGCAAAGTCCTGTTTTCTGTTCATTAGTGGGCCATATTGCCAAGCAAAGAAGTTTTGTCTAAACATTTTTTGTCTTTTCTTTTTTTGTTCACATACATCCAAAATGGCTATCAGCAAGTTTAAAATTTAAAACTGTGCTCCATCTCTATAGTCTCTCTTTACTAAAGAAACAAAATTGTGTAAGGCAGAAATTGATGGAGCCAGTCACTACTCAAAACACACAGGAATACTCATACTGGATCCCTTCGTGGGAAGATGTATGTTAGTATACAATGACTGAACTAAAATAGCAATGATCTTTGGCCACCTTTTTGGCTTTTGTAAGATTCTACTCTCCTCTAGCTATCTGCAGTGCAAACAAAATTGCAAAGATATCCATCACAGTATCAGTTATAAAAGAAAAAAAATGGTCTAAATTTTTAAATTATGGTAACTATATTATTAAACAACAATAAGTCAAAACAGAAAATATTGGGCCAATATAATAAAAATTTCCAGAAGAAATTAATAATATAAAAATTCTTATGCATAAATAAAAATGTATGGAATTCTATAAGCATATGTGTATGCAAATATATAAAAATTCCATCATATGAAAAAAATGAAGTGAGAAAATATATATTGCAGTTAAATTGCTGATGGTTTGATTCTCAAACTTCAGAGTTTCTATGATAAATATTAACAATGCAAAGGAGAAAAATAACTGGAGAGATGCTAATGCGAATTTGATCATTTTAATCCTTTATTTAATGATTGCATTGTTCTCTGCTACCTTAAGGAAAAAACTTTCACTGCTCAGCATTAGAAACAGAGCTCTTGACAATGAGACTCCTTTATAGCTCTCGCTTAGCATTTATTCTCACTAAATTAACCTATACTTTAGCTACTCTGAACATTATAACATACTGATTCCTCTTCCTTAATATTCTTCCCAATGTTAGAATAAGCTGTATTCCTGTCATATTTCTATTTTCTGGAATTTAATATCCTACTGTTTCTCCAGTTTTACGCCTTTCAAATATGACCAGCATGCACTTAACATTTCCTCTCAATTAACTACAGATTCAATCCCTATACCTAGTCTCGCTCACTTCCGCTTAGATTGAAGTCATAGCCACAGCTAATCTACTCAATCAAGGAGGAATCTTTCTGTCTTTCTTACCTGTCACCCAGCATCGCTCCATGCTATCCACAAGAAGCTGAAACATCCCTCCTCAGGGCTTGGCTACAATCTATTTGCAATCTACTAACAATTTGCTCCTAACCTTCCTCTTGGTCTGATAATGCTACGAAAGAAATGGAACAGGGTTATTTTGATATTTTTCACTTTGGCTTTTCGTAATGAGAATTGTGCTCTAAATGGGTTTTCAATAACAATGTTTATTACCACCAGTAAAATTACTAGTAGCGTTACTATTATATAATGTAACCAGTTCCTTCAAAATGTCTACAATCTTGAAGCTCAGATAGTCTCCTGAATAACACTTGAATATAAAGTTTATTGCCTTTGTTTGTAAAAGACAACACTGAAACTTAAAGAACACACATGGTACAAAAATGATCTGATCCAGAAATCAAATGCAGGTATTGGCTTCTAAAATTCCTCTCTCTGCACGAAACCACATACATTTGCAAGACATGCATGTTAAGCAAGCATGTTAAGACATGCATGGTTTAATTTATTTCATTATTTTTACTGTTCCATCATAATGGAGAGAGAGAGACTAGTGGAACATCAGGGTACACTGAGCTTTCACAGTTTATGAAAAAATGGAGAAAAGTAACATCGTTAGGAAATATCATCTAATAACAAGAAAACAGAAAAAAAGTAGCACTGAGGAAAAATGAACAACTATTGTCATGGTATCAGTGAGAACAGGTTATTAGGAGATTCTGTGGTAGGTTGTCCTGGGGACCGGCTGAGGGGGAGAGGCCATCTGCCTGGAAAGCTGCACACTAACTTGCATAGCATGAGAGCCACATGATCTCAGAAACCGCCTCAGTGACGTGGTTTCATTTCAGTGGGGTCCATCTCTGCCCCATCAAAACTGCATTCTCAGGAGAAACACTACACAGGCAAAGGTTGTCCTTAGTAAAGCATCTATATTGACATGTGTATGCACATATATACACATGGAATACTTAGGATGAAATGTTAATAAGTTGTAGATATCTCAGTCTCAGGTAAATATATACATGTTGAGCATCGCTAATAGAAACATCCAAAATCTGAAAGGCTCCAAAAGCTGAAGTGCTCCAAGATCCACTTGAATTTCTTGGACTGTCAACATTGCAACAGTGAAAAAGATCACACAATATCTCATGCCATGGGCTGCAGCGAAAACTCATGCACACTAAAAACAGCACCTACAGTCTCCTTCAGAATACATATACACATATATATGTACACATCGTGTATGATATATATATATACACACACACACACACACACACACCGTAGCTATGATGTATATGAACATAAATTTATTTTATGTTTAAATGTTTGTGAACATATTTCCAAACCCCCAAAAGTCCCAAATGCAAAATATTTCCAGTTTTAAGAGCTTCAAATAAGTAACAGTGAACTATATATCTCATAATGATTGTTCTGTACTTTCAGCTCTATATAACATTCATGAATCTTTATAAGAAAAGTAGTTAATTGACTGTATTAGGAGAAATCCTGTTATTGCAATGCTGGAAATGTGAGGAAGGACAGTGTTTCTAATACAACACAAGATTAATTTCCAGTTAATCAGTAATTTTGCATCATATGCTACACAAATTCTGGGAATATAATGGAGTAAAAAATGAATTTTAGAGGAGACCTTGTTTAGATCTTCACCATTATTGAGTAGCCACAAAGAACTCCATGACATTTCTGTATTAAAATTAAATTAATGTAATATTACTACCAGCTTTAATATTCCAGAATTATCATATATGTCACTGTATGTAAGCCAATGTACCAGTTATTCTAATCAAAATGTTAGGTAGCACCTCAAATTGTCTATATTTATCAGGGAAATTATATCCTAAAGTAATTAAAAACAAGAAACAAATATCAAACTATTTCCTGACTACATTAGAATACACTGACTTCTGGGCCCTCTATAAAATCATTTAAAAATAATAATTAAATGAGTAATAACTGCTTTTAGAAAAAAGCCACTTTCTATAATCTCTCTACCATAGTAACTATAGCTATAATAATTATAAAAGGTTACTACCTGTATTTTTAGAAGAAAACAATTTTACATATTAAATTATTTTTCTGAGTTTCAAAGACAGTGGATTCTTCATAATGTTTCAAGCTGTTAACTTTTATTTCACATACTAAAAGCTGAAGCTTCATTTTTAAAAAAGCATTTAACTCTGAAACATTGGTTGGTTGGATTGAATTTAGTTAAGGTCTATCCATTTTTTTCCTTGGTCAGTAAGGTACTGCCCTTAAAAGACATCAAAAGATGGTATTTCCTTGCCTCCAAAGCTAACAAAAATTTCACTCTTTGTTTTCACTTTTTGGTATCTAATGTACAGATTTCTTAAATGAGTTTTCATTGATTTGTCCACTTTGTTTAGTAAGTGGAAGCATAAGCTTAATGAAGAATAGACTAGCATCAAAGCAAAATGCCTTCACTAATGACAAACTTCCAGAGAAGGCTGCTTCCGATACTTGTCACCTTGCTGTTTTGAAGGGGTATATGTTTATTATTCAAAAAGATACACCATTGTAGCATGTGGAGCTCTGGGGATACAGGCATTTCCAATAATCGTTATGAGTCTGACAAGGGTGTTGGACATTCCTGGTGCTTTTATTAATTGTCTATTAATAAATTACACTGGATTTGTGGAAGTGCTTCATATGTTTCACAAATCAGTTTATAAAATCTAATTTTATGTTAATATATTTCAAGTTGGAGGTGAGACATCAGGGATTCACGGAGTACCTTTGCTGTGTCTGGCTAATACGTGTTTCCAAAGTTCATTTTTCTTCATAATGTTAACTTTTTATCACATTAGATTCTTCCTTTTCAATTATAAGTTTTTATATTGACAGGTAGTCTAGGTAAATAGGGACTGTTTAATACACACACACACACACACACACACACACACACATATAGTTGCCCTAATGAAAGCACTCTGAAAATATTTGTCTATATACACAAAGCTTTTAAACATTGTAAGTGATTTTAAAATGAAATTTTTATAACTTTAAAGAAATATAAAAATATCTGTTATAAGATTCAAGGAATAATCCATTATGTGGCCAGATTGAGATGAAACTATAATCACAAGATGGATAAAGAGACTTTAAGAACAGGAATAAAAGATCCAGGTAAGTAGAAATAATATTTTTGGAAAAGAAGATGTAAAAGCAGATGTGGAAAACCCTATTTTCCAGTAATTCTGTGAGTACTGTCACAACTACAACATTACCCTATAGCATTAACTGATTTCTAAAAATATTATTAATATTCATCTTCTTTGCTAGAGTGTAAATTTCATTAATGCAGATGAAATGTTGGGCTTTGCTCACCTTCCATCTCTCAAACTTAACACTCTTGGTAGCACTCACTAATTCCTCAATGTTGGGATTTTAGACCCATTGTAAGAGCACTGAAATGCACAATATTTGTGGCAGATATTAAACACACAGAAAAGAAAAGACCAAGTGTATTCTGAGTATAAGTATTTCCAAAGAGCAAACTTCTTGCACAGATATTTTGGATGTGTATGTGTAGCTTCTCATAGAATAAATAATTCCAAAGCAAGATTCAGCAGAGTACATAAAACCCAGGAAATACATTTAAATCAATGGGCAGCGAGATTAAATAATTCCTTAGAAATGGCTCATAGAATTTTCAAGATCATGAATAAATAAATGAAATATATTAATATTTTATTATCAATTTTCTCGAAAATTATGTTCACTATGGATTTTTTAAAACACTCAGCAATCATTTGCCATTAGTATCAGTTTGTTGTCATGGATATTAAACTCATATATTCAAAGTATTTTAAGCACAGAAAAGAAGTGCAAAAACAAGATCTAAATTTCAGTTGTATGAATAGAAAGGCAATATTATTTCTGCCTTATTCCCATCCCCTGGTACAAAGGATTGAACTCAGGACCTTGAACTTGTGAAGCAAGCGGCAGAACCACTAAGCTAAATCCCCAGCCTCTACCCTATGTTTTTACTAGTATACCTAGAATAATGCTTTATTGCAAACCATTTGATGTGAAAACGAAAGATAATTTTTTTTTTCACAATTTCTGCTACATAGTTGGATCTTGGAAAAGGCCGCTAACTCATAGTTTAATGTACTTACTCTCCTGTTTCTAGGGAAAGAATATGATTAAAGCAACCAGAGAATAAAGTCAAACCCATATTAAATATGTAAAAATAGCTATGAGTTACAAGTTAGTGAAAACATTAATGATCAATCCTGATTTTTTTTATTTGTTAAAAATAAACATTACATACTTTTTAACCTCTTAAGGACTGTATAGGAAGGCTGTTTCCAAAATCTATTTCAACACCCAAAGAAAAGAGAAATTCACCTCAGAAATTTCTATTTGTTAGCTTTGGAAGTAAATTAATAAAATGGCAGAAAATTCTTCACCTTTTTTAAGTGACACATGCATACTACAGACACGTATTTTACTGCAAGTACTACAACATGTATATAAGTTCTACAAAGACTGCACTACATATGGATCAAATACTTGGTTGGATTCTTAGTACAGATGTAGATATACTGATAATTTAATTGCAGAATTATTTTCCAAGGCATTGTTTTAGTGAAAAATACATGTTTTTCTGTCTTCTTAGCCATTCCACATTTTGGTTCATATAAAGATCTAAAATTTGATATTGCTGGTCAAACTGTACTCGAATCTGGTGGCTTTTTTTTTTTCTTCTTCTGTAGGGAAGCTTTAGGTAAAAATTCATACTTGTCTGCCTAATAGGAAGGGGGGATTGACAAGAACAACAAAAAAGTAGAGGAAGGAAAAGAGGAAAGGGGAGGAAGAGAAAGAGGATGAAGAGGAAGAAGGGATAAGAGGGAAGAAGGGAAGAGAAGAAAGGGAGGAAGGACGAGAAACAAGTATTCTAACCATATGGTCATTTTAGTCTTCAATGTAAAATCATGACCAAGGGTTTCAGAGCTTCTGAATGAATACATTTTCCTATGTCAGTTTTTCTATCATCAATTTTAAGTTGCCAATAGGAAAATGATGAGACTGGACTCATTTGTAAAAGTCACAACCTCAATTCAGTCACGGAGGCAAAACAAGAAATTCCCTTACATCAATCAAAATGACACAATTATTGCGTGTTGTACCTCCCACTGAGACACTTTGCAAGGAATTACTGGAGGGACAAGGTAAAAAACACATGACTTCCTAATTCCTCCAATTTTATTTTTTAATACAGCCTTCATTACACTTTAAAATTCTGCAACACTTTGATATTCATGCAGGAATGCTTTTTGAGGAAATAATATATCATTAGACTTTTCTAAAATTACTAATTACTACTCTAATTATAAAACTATTATTTAAAAGCTAATTTGTTTTGACAATTTATCTTGCAAAACCTTTCCATATAGGTCATGATCCAATACTTAGAGACTATTCATTGTTATTTAAGTGATGCATCTTATGGACAGGAAATATGGGTTTTTTAAAATAGATATTTGTAAGTATAGTTGGTTTAACATTTAATATCCTTGGTCATCATCTTTCTTTTTTTCTTCCTTCAGTGAAAAAGTCATATCAGCCTCTGTCTTAGTACTTTTCTCATTACTGAGACAAAAATGCCAGATACCCCAAGTTAAGGGAAGAAAGGTTTATTGTTGTGCAAAGACTGTAGAGTTTTTAGCTCATTGTCAGCTGGCTCCAAGGTAGATTGGCATGGCAGAAGAACATCACAGAGAAGAAACAGTTCATGGCAGGCAGAAGACAGCAAAGTATTGAAGTAGCAAAGAGGTAGCAAGCAATAACAGCAGCACTCTTTCTGTCCTTTATATTCTATTCAGTCTATACACTTAAAGTGGGTCTTCCCATTATCCACACCCAGAATTATGTCAAACCAATCAGCAGACCAATTTAGTAATCACACTCTGGATCTCAGCAGCACACACTCTAGATCTACCCACCTCTGAATAGCCGCACTGGTGACCACATGAGGCTGTAGGGAACATGATACAAGCCATACTAACATCTTTAAGTATTATTGCTAAAAGATGTATTTTTCACTTCAATTTGTGAGTTTTGCATAATATATTTGGAACTCTTTTGTTAGGAGAAATCCTTTGTAAAGTCTATATTTACATAATGAAGCGATATTTTTATCATTATGAAATGTCCTTTCAAATAGGAAAATAGTAATCTCAATTCATACACAATGAAACAAAGATTCAGAGAGGCTAAGCAATTCACCAAAGCTGCAATTTCAACTTAGGTTTTCATACTGTAAAGCTTATATTCTTTCCACTTCTCCATTTTCTTCCAAGAAAAGGCTTCTGATTACTTTTCACACTTTATTATGCAAACTGTTAAATGCATATGTAAAGTCCACTGACACAAAGCTTCATATGTGGGTAATGACTGTGAGAGTATAGATGTATTATCAATTTTGTTCTATAAAGCCTTGAGAGCATGATAAAATTTTTACAGATTCTGGAAAAAAATTTGTTACAAAATTAAACCTTATTCACAGTTTCCATATATTTTACTTAAATAAAAAGGAAAAGGCCTCAACAAGTCATGAATGATACGAGAAAGCTCACTTAATAGATAAGAAATGTGAAATTAAATAAAAATTGAACAAAACAAGGACAGAAAATTTCTATTTAGAATGAATACACTGTACATATTTTAATCTTCAATTGCAACTATTATACTATATATACACCTATCTCCTTAGACTTTTAGCATCAAATTCTACTGCAACAAAATACAAAATGATATGATTAAGAATATAGTTATTTCTATATTTAATTGTGCTTATTTCCTCCTTATAATTAAAGAGAATTGCTGTCCCACTTTATGGGGCACTTAAAAAGTGCTCCAGTCAGTACTTTACCTCATTGGATTGCTTTAGGTTGAGCAACTAAAATGCCTTTGAGACATGGGTTTGTAAATGGTAATGAAGACATAACATTTGCCAGAGTAGTTCTTCTGTGGACAATCAAATTGAAGTAATTTCTGCAGACAGGTGTCTTACTCATATGTATGAACCTCTTGCCACCAACTTGGGAAGCTTTTCTATAATTTACTTTTATGGCTTCCACTTTCCATTGGATTTTATAGACCTAATAGCTTGGAAAATGATTATAGGTAAAATAATTCAGAATTGACCTTTTCAGAGTTAGCTACTTTTTCATTGCTTTTCTAGAAAGGGTTTTAATTGAATTTGTCAGTAACAAAAATGTGGGCACTAACAGCTGTGGACTTACATTTTATACTCATTCTTACACACTAGATATATATTTATGCAGCTACAAATAATGTCAATAAAAAGCCATCCATAGAAACACAAATTTAGTGTGTCTATTTTGGAAATAATTTGCACTCTATCCATTTTTCTCTTGAAAGGAACCCTTTAGGAATGATATAAAATAAATAAGCCTAACATCTGTGTTTTAATCTTTGAATAGTTCACAGACACTTGTATTCATTGCTATTCTTTCTCAGATTCTTTTTACTTGGTCATGATTACTAGTAAACTTCATTGTCAGACCTCAAAGTAAGTGTTTTTCTTCTGACAAAGTTTGAGAATCACTATAGAGTTAAGCAAAATTCATAGTTTTGTACTTAAGACTAACATTACTTTATTATTAGCAGCTGCATTCAATTATTAAATGGAATTGTAAATTAGAGACTATGTGAAAATGCTTCAGAAGTCTTTAAGTTAAAAAAAAAAGACCTGATAAAGAAGAAAGGTGTTTAATGAACATAAGACAGTTTTTATTTTCATGGTGGTTGTGTTGATGTTTATTCTAAAAGATACTCCTTTAGTGCTATGCTTCAAAATACCTTTAATGATAGAGTTATAGTTTATAATGGAATTGTTACGAATTGTTTCAAGTACATATTTGTCATTATTATGAAGAGCTTTAATTGGAATACTCCAATTATTTTGGTTTTAACTAAATTGTGTAATATTTATTTTCAGTTATGTACTTCCTATATTTTATATTGATAACCATTTAAATGGTAGTATATTTTCAACCATTTAAAATGTTTTCAAATATTTTTGAATATCTTTGGGTTATTATTGCCATAAGATGTATATAAGACAAATTTTATAGTAATGTGTAATTATTGATAAAGTGTTAATATTTTTATTTGAAGAATGATTTTAATTTATTCTAGAGTGAGTATCCATAATGCTATATAAACAGAGGCTTTTAAATTCTGTTTCATAACTGGGAAGGCAGTTTTCCTATGAGAAGAACTTCTATTTAATATTTATTACATTTTTTGCTAAATGCGAATGTTTGGTTTCTCGAGAAAACAACAACCCTTAATATATATTTATGACTACATACTCACAACATTGTTGCTGTAATTGCATAATGGACTCTCCAGTAATGTGATACTTCAAAGATTTATAAAATGCTGTACTAACTGTAGCACTGTAATCACATTTTGATTTACTACTCCTAAACATTTCATCTCTGATCCACTTACACAATTCAACTTTGTGATTGTTTTTTCTCAAGAAACTTTGACATTTTATGGACACTAAGCATTTTCACCTGAGAATAATAAGAATTAAATGATGTGTACTTAAAATAACAAACTTAAAATAACTACTTGACAACCAGAGTTGAACTGGTTTTGCTAGATTTTGCCAAATTAGTTTTCAAAATACTTTGTTGGTGCTTGTAAGAGGAGTTTAGAGTGGGCGTCTGGCTGAGCACATTCCAAAGAAGTCTCAAATTTAAGATCGATTTCAGGAGCTTTTAAAATTTAGGTTACTTTTAAAATTTTCACTCACTTTGAGAAAACAAGAAGTTGGATATTTCAAGACTTCCCCAGAGATAACTGTACTGAGACTCCTCCTTTGACCTTTGAAGAATTCAAGGAATAATTTATTCACCCCAAGAAAGAGAAAAAGACCCCAAGGTGGCCATGAGAAGGATTAAACACCTGTGCTATAGCTAGGGGCGTTTTAATCCCACCCCTTGAGAAATAGGAAGGGTGAGAAGGAAACCTAACGAGAGGGAGCCCAGAAAGGCCCGGATAGACCTCAAGAAAGAGAAATTAGAGGGAAGACCTGATGCTCAGTGCTAAGGAAGTGATAAGCAGTGAATCTCAGAAGAGTTTGCCTCTTAAATAAATTATGCTGCTTTAATCTATCTCTAGAGATAGATGGCAATTCTGAAGATCCCACAAATGCACTGACAAGAAGCAGCTTTAAATACCTACCGGTCCAGGCAGTTCCGCCAACAAAGAGCTTCACCTAAAGCGGCCCACAGTACTTCCGTCTCACCACACCCCAACTCAACATTCTGACTGCTTCTGGCCAGCCTGACTAAACCAGACGTTGGATCGGAGAGGGAAAGAAGCTGACTCACACTAGCCCTCACACTGACCGACCAGACAGAAATAGGAGGGAAAAAAAAAAAATCCATGCACAACTTCAAACATCTGAAAAGATGGAGGACATTTTTTAAAATCTGAAAATTACCAGAAAAATCAAAGAGCCTGCATAAGTCTCGAGAAGAGCAGGAAATTAACATCCTGACACAGGGAACTTTAAAAAGACTATGGCAATCAAAAATTAACTGCTTTATTTATTTTATGCTACAATCTGCGCTCTTCTCTGGAGCAGTTACACTGTGATAAGGAACCTGCCTCCCTAGGGGGCGCTGTTTCACACTAGAGCAGCACTGTTCCTGACTTGCAAACACCGAAAGGCCCAGCCCGGCCACGCTTGCAGTGCCCCTTCTATGACACACGATATTATCTGTCATAACTCTGACCCAGCCAATGTTGGAGGCTTGGATTCCAGGTACACTACACATTTACAAGAACTATTTCCTCAGAGAAAGGAAGCTGTGGTCACATAAGTAAGGAAGACACTTGGTTAAGTGATGCCAAACTTTAAAAAAGACGTGAGAAGGATATGGGATTGCAGCACACCACAAAACCTACAGAGCTTCTCAGGTGACAGAGAGATAGCTCTCCAATTGATTTTAATATCCCATTAAAGCCAGCCAGCAAACCAGGGAATCTATCGTCGGCAGTAATGAAACATCCCTCTGGAGACTTGGCCTTGGTACAATAAATAGAAGAGGGCACTTCTGTCTATTAATTCAGTTCACTGTGGCCATTAATAGGAATATAGAATCAGATTCCTGAAAACACTGCACTTGAGAGAAAGTCTTCTGTAAATAAATAGAAGTGAAATGCAATATGATCGGTTTTATTGTATCAGATATTTGAAGGTAAACTAAATGTGCTCTTGCAGTACTTAAAAACACATTGAATAAATAAATGGGAATTTTCAGTATTATGTTCAAAACAGTTGTTTGAGATAAAAGCATAACTATTAAAGAGAAGGAAGAGAAAAGAGGAGTAGGATTTGACCTTCTCCAGGGCATGGGGAAAACCAAAGTTCTCTGGCTCTCAAAAATGACCCCACAACATAAAAGATGTACATATGCCTAATTCAAGCATTCTGGTCATAATGAGTTTGCGTACAGAAATACCATAATATGGCTAATGTTTGGTCAAATTTATGTACAGTATGCCAAATGTGCTATTAAATTTAAGAGGCTGAAAAGAGGGTATGTATATTTGATCACTACATGTGGAAGAATTTGTCATGAGCTTATGTCAGAACTTTATTCTCACTGACATCATCTACTGGAAAATTTTGAACACTAGTCAGGATTATGGCACATGACTTAAAGGTTTTGTGAAGACAAAAATGAAATTGACAGTCATCTTTGGTATTGTCTGTAGATCCAAAATCCACGAATATTCACATCCTTTATGTGAAATTGAACAGTATTTTAACTTACACACACTTCCTCATATACACTTTAAATAATCTCTAGATCACTTACAATACCTAGTACAATGTACATCCTTTGTAAATAGTTGTTAACTGTAGTCTTTAGAGAATGACAAGAAGTTTGTATATATTCAGAACAAATGCTATTTTTGTTTCTTAATATTTTCAATTGTTATTGATTGAAAATAATTTAGGACTTGTGGTTACAGAAGGTTGACCACATACATATGTTGAAAAACAATGACGTTAAAATTTGATTGCAATTTACAATAAAAACATATCAAATAAGTGATAAAATATTTAATATTACCTCCTACATGAGGGTGAAGGAACTGTTTTGCTTTAGACTGGGGAGATACGTTTGCACTGAAGCATTGCAAACATAGCTTAAAAAGGAGGTGAATTCGATTTTTAAGTTCCTGTTACATTTCCCATCTGCCTAGCTCTGGGATTGACAACTCTATGAATCAAACGATAAAGAGATAGAGAAGGTATGAAAGGAGATGAAGGTATTTTTCAGTTTTCTTTTTGGGAAAATGAGTCAAAGGCCCTTCTATTCATAGGAATGGGAAGGACAAGAACAGGCTTTATGGGAAAATACTGTCAGTTCAGTCTTAATATATTAGAGGTCGAGAAACTAATCTGCTACCAAATAGATACGTGCACTGTTTCTCAGGAATGAGATGTTAGGAGGAGATATCGATTTGAATGTCATGAGCTATAAATCATTTTTGAAGGTACAAGAGTAGAAGAGTTCAACCGTGAAAGCTATTAACAGAAAAGAAAAGAAACTTAACAAGCGATTGTGTGAATGCTAAATCCTGGAAGAGAAATCTGGGAAAAGGAAGGATCGGGAGAAGAAAAGGAAATGTTCAGTATAGGACGGACATGATTACAGGCTAGGTCAGGAAGGCAGCAAGATGGTTTATCCATTCATGACAGAAATTCCGGCTGAGAAACTCATGAGTGGTTAATCAATAAGGCCTTTTGCCTTGAACACTGAACATGGGTTATTGAGCAAGAAGATAAACTAACCAACAGGTTACCCCCACATCCTACTTCATCCTGAATCCTGGGATTTTTATAGTGTGTGTGTTTCTTTTTCTCTTTTTTCATCAGCAAACTTGAACCTTGTGTACAAGGCTGCTTAAATCTCCCTTGCGTACTAGAAAGGTGTCAAACTAACTCCCCTGTATTTAGTTTTTTTGTGTGTGTATGGTAAGCAGCAGGCAACTCAAACACCTTTGTCAAGTGGTTCACTGAAAACCAAACAAAACAAAACAAAAAAAAAACAACAAAAAAGAGGAAAATTGTGATCACAAATGAAAGAGTAACTTAATCAGCCTGCCAGCTCTTTCTTTTCCTTGAGGAAATTCACGGACAGAGAGGACCCACATAGAGAGTAAGCTATGTGTGTTAAAACTTGGGGAGACAGAAATTTATTCCCAGAATATGGTTGAATTTGATTTTTATCAGCCAGGTGGCCTTTGATGAACACTATTATTAATAATCAATCAAAGAGTTGTACCAAGACCTTCATTTCATTCGTTCATTTATATAAATGAAAGAAAAGGTATAGACACAATGTCCTTGTATTTCAGAAAGGTACAAACATTTCTTAAGACAAGAGATGGAAAATTGTTTCTTCCATAACAGAATATTTAAATAGATTTCAAATTTGTTCTGTGATGTTTTGTTTTGAATTAGAGGAAGTTTAAAATAAGTGGAATCAGTAACCATCAACACTTTTCCACTACAGAGTTAATACAATGTTGCTTGTCTGGAAGGTCCCGAATTTGTCATTCAAACTTCCCCTTCCCCGTCTTCAGATCTTCACATTAGCTTGATTCATTAACTGTGAGACATTATTGTAAGGAATAGGAATGGGGAGCTTTATTTTATTTTTTTTCTTTTGTGGCACTGGGGATTGAACCCAGATCCTTTGCACTGAGCTACACCCCCCCAGCCATTTACTGATTGGTTAATTGACTGATTGATCAACAATTTCTCCTTAAGTCACTCAATTGCCCAGTCAGGTTTCAGCTTGCAGTTCCCCACCTAAGCCTAAGAAGCTTGTGTCACTTGCCAGCTCATCACTGTCAAAAATGCTGTCCTTCACGTACTGTGAAACACAATTCATACAGAAATGACACACACAGAACCTTACTATACTAACTCAATCTTCCTTGCTTCTCCTCATAGTGGAACAGGTGAGCCTTCCACTGAGGGCCCCAATGAGGAAACATACAAGCAAGCAAACAATCAAACCTAATAAGCTCACCCATTCCTTAGGGCTTCGAGTGGGGAGCAATGATAAACAGAGGGGATAGACAGACACTGACTCGGAAACGTGTCTCTGGAGATACTCCTTTGAAGTGTTCTTCCTAATTATTTGGCTCATTGAATCTCTACAGCAGCCTCTCTGAAATTCTCCTACTCCTTCAACTTTTTATCTAAGACTCTTCAAACTTTTGATACAATCTTGTCGACTTCAACCACGCCACATGCACATTTTATGCACAATTTCAAAAGCAGGCTGCTTCCTCTTAACATGGACTACAGAAACCCCATCTCACGATCAGGGGAAATCTTTTGAAGAGTCTGAATGCTAAATATCATTTCTAGAAGTTAGAAAAAAATCATAGGACATACAGAACTGCAACTCTCAAAATCTAGTATAATCTCTATGTTCATTTTACCTTTTAAAATTTCTACTGGCTGCATTTCATATTTTTAACTTTATAGTTATAAATAAAAATAAATCCTTGCCATTTGATTAGCAATGTGCATGTCTGTGAGAGCACAGTGAGGATTTTTACCTGACGGACGGTTCCAGCAAAGGTTTCTAGTGATCAAAAGTGGGGGGAGAAGCAGAAGACACTGGATCGAATTGAACAGTAAATTAGTGTTCTTCTGCAGATGAGACACTATCTTAAGGGGAATGTGTGTTTGTGTGTGTGCTGGAAGAGAGAGAGAGAGAGAGAGAGAGAGAGAGAGACAGAGACAGAGACAGAGAAAGAAAATATGAAGGTGATTGAGAAATATGATGCCACATATGAATAATGCTGCTCACAGAGAATAGAGAAATAAAACATGAAAAAAGAGAAAATTTATATATTTGATTTTATGGAATAAAATTCAGGTATAATAAGTATTTCACATTAAAATTTAAGTTTAACATGCAAATAATAATTATGTATTGCAAATAGTAGGAATTTTTAGCTTCAAATACTTTCATTGATGTTTACTTGTTGCTTGTGAACAAGAGATTCACTGAAAGCAATATCCTAAAATATAGCAATAAACAAATGCTAGCACAATTTTTGAACTAAATAATTCCTAGTTTTCTTTCCAGTACGTAATTTTAATTGTATCAGTTCAGGTTTTAATAGCATTTCTGTCATTATAATAAACCAAAAACAAAAGCAAAACCAGCCGGGTGTGGTGGCACACGCCTATGATCCCAGCACTCGGGAGGCTGAGGCAGGAGGATCACTGTGAGTTCGAAACCAGCCTGGGCTACGTAGTGAGTTCCAGGTCAGTCTCAACTACACAGTGAGATCCTGTCTCAAAAACCCCCCAAACAGCAAAACCATGACATTATGCATTTTCTATTGTAAAAATTCACTCTGAGCTGAGAATGTTGACACACACCCGTGAGCACGGAGTCTGTGAGGCTGAGGCAGGAGGGTGGAGGATCATAAGTCTGATCCCAACCCAAGTGACTTTAGTGACTTAGTGAAACCCTGTCTCAAAAGAGACACATCACAGACTGTATTAAAAACTTTAAAATTCAGAGAGGTTAGAATGGGTGACACTCACCAATGTACAGCTTCCCACAAGATGGTTAATGGCTGCTGGGTGGAAAGGATCAAACTCCTCAAGATTTCCCTGAAAGAGAAAACAGGAAACACCTCTGAATTCACGTTATCTTCCAGGTATATTGTGCCAAGTCCAAGGCAGTTGAAAGATGGTAAATATTGGCATTTTATAGGTTAATAAAGTTGACAGATTGAGAAAATGGTAATCTGTATGAGTGTGCTGATCCTAAAATATTTCTCAGATATAAAAATTTACATTGTTAAAACACAACTTAAATTTTATGTATGAGACCTTGAACGGTTTGTTTCCGTGTTGTATAAGAAAATAAACCAGCCTAAGATTCCCTAATGTTATACTGTATTACCAGTTTTCCAAATATTCTCTCATAGACTCAGAAAGTCCATCAAATTATAAATTATTATCTAAAGAGCTCTAGCTTCACAGTCAAGTAACTGGGAAGTAAACAACTTCCAAATTAATAGCTAAGTTGTACACAAAAAACATTTGAGCCAGAATTAAGATAAATACTATACTATAAAACTTTCAAGTATCAAGGCAAAGAATACACAAGTCAGCTACTGAATAACTATCAGATGAATACATCTTAAAGCAAAATAATCTGTATTTAAACATATCGCTAAATTCACACATCTAACGGCAAAATTTTTTGAAGCAGGTGACAGAGAGACAGTTGTTCCATGAACACCTTAATGATCAGGCTGGTCATTTACTTCTGTGTTCCGAAGAGAACTGCAAAATTCCTGCCAATTACTGATCCTAAAGAAATGAGATTTTTACATCTCATCACAATTCCCACTCACTCTCCCTTTCCCGTACACACCGGAGCTTCTAGATTTCTTCCTAGAATATACACTGCTACCTGTTCAAATACCATTTATTCTTTCTAATGTAAACTCTAATCTCACTGCATCAATGCAGATATAAGTTGTTTAGAATTTTCCTTGTTATTCACAGGGCTTTTTGTAATACTATGTAACACAAGCTCCAGCATAGGTTTTTCATAATTTTACTTATGTGCCTACTTCCTTCAATAAATTTTTTAATTCAGCAATCTTATTTGTATATTATCCGTGTATTCAAAATCCAGTAATTTTTGGCTATTTCCGCACAGTAACCGGGAGGTTTGATACTAGCCCTCATGCCTAAAATAATCAATGTCAAAATCTCTATTGGTGGATAAAGGAATAATGTTGGTTTAGAAAGGAGAAACTTTTTCTCCTAAATTATTTAAAACACACACTGATAAATTATAGCTGTGTGCTTTTAAAGGGTGGAAAGAGATGCTATGTTTGTATGATGGATTTGGGGGATGGCAAATCATAATTATGGGCTAACGCCCATACATGCATTCCTGGGAACGTCCATGTATACGATGTGCAATCGTCGAGTAAGGTTAATGCAAACAAGAGACTGTTACTCTGGAGAGATTAACAAATGATTCTCAGACAGGACAAAAAAAATTAGGAACTACTTCATTTCACAGTCTTAGAAGTTTTTGTTATAACGATCTGCTGAGGTTATCAGAATAGAAGCAAAATAAGATTATGAATACCTTTTCCCCAACATACTCTAGATGTTCTTAGAATCAATGTCTTCTTATAAATTTTCTAAAAAGTAATGAACCCATTGCTTGCATATAGAATGAAACTATGAATGATTTCAAATGTAATACATCTATTATCTATATAGGGTTAAAATGGAGAGATTAGAATAGAAATCTGGAGCCAGGCATGGTGACACATGCCAATAATTTCAGCACTCGGGAGGCTGAGGCAGGGACATTGCTGTACGTTTAAGGCCAGCTGGGCTGCATAGTGAGTCCAAGGCCAGCCTGAACTACACAAACGATCTTGTCTCAAAAATAAAATAAAATAAAAATCTAAAGTTCTAAAGTTATTTTCTGGATAGTTATATAAACATTCAATATTATCAAAAATATTTGACAGTGTATTTGAGTTGAAATTGTGGAATTACCTAAACTACATTTGGAATGATTTTTATTTTATTTTTTTCCTCATTGAGTTTATTGGTACATTTTAGGTGTACAGTACAGTTACATTCATTATTGGGATCTTGTACCTTTACAAGGAATGATTTTTAAATTGGACCTCTATATTCATCTTTCTGTTCTTGAATGTATTAAGCATTTGTGTGCTGTATAGCCACTGAAAGACACAGCATCAGTAACGCCTGAAGATAATTCTGAGTTATTGTCCTACAAATTTCATATTTCCCTAAAACAGCCCTTTATTTTTCAATAATACAGTGATATTAAATGAAGGTAGTACTCAATGCTTATGCATGAGAATACATTTATGTTTTCCTTCTGGAAGTAGATTTGCATATTATTACATTTATTTTGAAAAGCACCTTTTATAGAGGTGCTTATCTTATCTTTGAGAGAGACGTAGTGGACAACATCTTCCTCTTGTAGGGGTTAGGACAAACGACCCTCGGGTTAGATTGCTTTCGGATGTTACACCATTTTTTTTTTTTTTCTGAAAAGAAGTTAGATTTTTTTTCTCTCTGCTTTTTAGTTTGACTTCCTGTTCTATTTTATTTCTACTGGGTTACATTATTTTCATTTTCTGAAGATTTAGATTTTGCTTTTAGCTTTCACTTGAAGAGGTGGAAAACAGACTAACACACACATAGGCGTGTGTTTTAAAATAAATGCTATTTTTGGATGAGCCAATTACTTATGTAAGATGTGCCATTGTAAATTTGGAAGCTGATTCACCATTCTTCATAGATACTAGTCATCTAAGAAAAAAATTCTACCAGCCTCAAAGTTGGAAATTTAATCCTATCCATGGTCACTAATTTTAATACTTCAAACACTGTCACTGACTATAAAATACACCACAAACACTAGCAGTTTAGGAGACACATGATACTGGAGAAAACAGAAATTTTAAAAAGTTTGCCTTCTCCAATTACAAAATAAATTATATTAAAGAGGATATTTCTGAGTTATAAGGGTACAATATTTACAGGGGAAAAATAAAAATGTTCATTTCTCTCTTGAAAACATTTTAGCTTTTTTAAAAATAAAAGAATATAGTGAAGAGATAATGAATGTTTATGACCTAATACAATATACCTAGGGCTGGGGATTTAGCTCAGTGGTTCCACCTTCTGCCTTGCAAGCGCAAGGACCAGAGTTTGATCCCCGGAACCAAAATAAATAAATAAACAAATAAAATACACCTAAAATGCAATATGCACGTGAATGTTTTTTGTGAATATCTTCATAAAAGATCGAAAATACAATCACATAAACCACTGCCATAAGTAAAACTAAAACTAACTATAGCTCCTTAGGATTGTATCTTTCCTATACTCTGAACTGATGATTTAGCCTCTGCTCGTTCCTCTAAATGTTTTCTTCAGCCTAAGTTTCTGCCTTTGATGCTCTTCCTTTCCCATCGGTCTCAGCGCCCTGGATCTAACCTTTTTCTCCAGGGTGACTCCAGCTCTGTCTCTTCAGATCCCCCGAAGCTCAAACTCCCCTCTTCCCCGCCTTCCAGTCCAGCCCCCTACTAATCACCGACCGCCACTTCCTCTACCCGCCCTGTGACAGCGACAGTCCATGACGCCTTCCAGATTAAAAGGCATTTGCTTTGTCGAACACGTAGGCAGCAAAAAAGTGATGATGGCAATACAATATGCTTTTCACTTTTAAATGTGGCCCTTTCTCAGGACCCAGAGTCGGCAACGCCATTTGTGCCTAAAAGGTAAGAAGATATTTGTACCTATTTAAATCATGGAATGGTCACATCAGACTCCTGCTGGCATAGGTTGAAAACAGGATTCTATGTTAGAAGTTCAACCCTGGAATCTGGCAGCCCACCAGCTGCTACTCACTGTGTATCTCCCAAATGGAGGCAGCTCAAAAAAATATCAAATTTACTAATTTTCGATGCAAAGCAAGGAAAGTTTGTATTGGTGGTATCCATATATTAGTCGTCACTCAGAGACCAGTAATTCTCTCTGAATTTCTGTGTCCTTGACATCCTAGACACACAAGTAGTAGCTTATTGACCGATGAATGATAACTAGTGTTACCCACCAGGCTTAATTCGATGGGACTTTTGATGGATAAGCGTGGATATACATTCTAAGGCCAATTTGCCCATGGACCGTAAATTTTACCAGCATTTAAGCAACACATTGAAGTGAAAACCCGCCATAAAATGTGAGCTGAACATTGAAATATGACACAGCTGTAGAAAGTGCACACACACACACACACACACACACACACATTTTTTTCCAGGATTCTACCCACTGCACAAATATATTTTGAAATGTAAAACTGGTATATTTACATTATGTTTAACAGCTGACTTAGGTCAGTTTTCCCATGGCAAGAGCAACAGTCTTCATTCACTTCTCAGCTCTGTCCTCTCAATGAAGGGTCTGACTTCAGTGGGTCCCCGTCCAGACTTTCTCCTCGCACCTCACACACTTTCTCGGAGACCCCTCCTGCCGACACTGAGGTATCTGAAGTTTCCCAGGGACCCCTTACTGACAGCGCTCACGCTGACGTAAACCTACTTTATCGTCTTTAACAGTGGGTGCCGTGGAGCGTCCCCATTGTCTGGCAGCTCCTCTCCTAACCATGGCACTGACTTTCTATCGCTTTCTCTGATGACTCTGATTCCTTCTTAATCTGTTGTCCACATGTATTTCATGATATGTTTTCTCAGGACTTCATCTTTGACACTAGGCCCTTTTCACGCTTTAGCACCTTGTGATGGCTTCATTATAAAGCCAGTATCAGAAAAACCTATTAATGAAAATCCATAACAAACACACACACACATACACACACATATATCAAACTTACTATTGGATATTTCTGCATGAATATCTGAAAGATATCTCTGATTCAATTTGTGCATATGTTCAATCACCTTTATTCCATTAATCTGTTGTTCTAGTCTCCATCTTAGTAAACAACTAATCAATAACATTTATTGAGAGTTTGCTCTGTTCCATAGTTGTAGTGCATAATATGGTTACCTTACAATATCATATAGATATGTTAATATTACTGCTATCCTCAGAATGAAGAAACAAATGCTCAGATTGGTATAATCTCCTGCCTAGGTTCATATAGTTAATAAACATTACACCAGAACACATTGCTTACAAAATCTGTCATTGAACCTTGAAAATACTTGCTCATTTGTACAACCAAACACTTTGGAATTAATCTAGGTTTATTCTTTTATTCACCTATTTTTAGGGTACTATAGTTTCTTTGATTATGGGTACAAATATTTATTGTATCCAGTTTCTCCCTTCCAATCTTATATCCCTGAACTCAATTTATTTATTTTTAATTTTTTATTTTATTGGTACATTTTAGGTATACAGTACAGTTACATTCATCATCGGTACCTTCACATAACCGGTCTTGGTTTTTATTTCTCATTCCCCTGCCCTCCTTTCAATTTAGAGCTATTCTTCTTCAGACTGATTTAAAATTGTGGCTCTTCACATTAACCCTTACACTAACAAATTTTTATCTCCTGTCTTGATTCCAAAATCTTTACCCTGTTGTTATTTAAGATTAGTCTAATGTTAAGTGAAATAAGTCAGACATACAAAGTAAAATATTTATGGTTTTTCTCATTTGAGCAATCCACACTAAAACAAAGAGCAAAGTACAGTGGCTCCTTGCTTTATGAACGTCATTCTTGGGGCTGGTTGTAACTCAAGTCGATCAACTGAATGCTAGGACATCTCTACAAATCTCTTTCTTATATAGAGGCAAATCTCAGCATCATTAGAGAGACTTTGGCCCTGGATTTCTCAGTTAAACCCACACAGGAGAGGATGCTGTCATGTTCCTTCCAGAACTCTTTAAGGGTTAAATCTGTACCTGAGACCAGCTGGATGAACAAGTGGCTGACATTTAGGTTGTAACTCAAGACTGTTCTCATATGTTAAAAGTAAAATTCAGGTTCTAACTCAAATCATTTTTTAATATCAGGCCAGCCATGACTTGAGGGTCTACCGTAAAAAGTTGATTAAAAAAGAAATAGACATACATCCTTTGCAAAGGAAAAGGGGACCAAGACACCAAGAGTGTGGGGGGGAGGCTAAAAGGAATAACGATGCATCATGTAGGGCTAGGGATTTCACTCAGTGGTTCTGCCGCCTGCCTCACAAGCACAAGGGCCCGAGTTTGATGCCCGGTACCAAAAAAAAAAAAAAAAAAAAAAAAAAAAAAGACGCATCACATATAGGTACCAAGTATGCACCACAAATCATTACACGTCATAAATGAGCTGAATTGGAACAATCATGAAAATGGGGATCCAGAGAAGGAGGGAGGGAGGTGAGCGGTGCGGGACAGGGAGTAAAAAGAGTTCAGATGTGTTCAGTACGTGTACCTCCTCGCTAAGATGAATGTGAATGTCATGTGTTGTAAACATGCACTAATTTAAAATTTTAAAAATCTGTCCAGGTAAAACGTTGAATAAGTATGAAAGGAGATGATATAAAAGTCACCTTAGTTTTTAATTGCTTCCTAAGACAGGCATACGTACAGATTTGTGTGTCACGCAATTATTGTCACTTCCATGGCTCAATTTTTTATGGATCAAAACTCGTCATTAAAAATACGATTGAAATCTCAAAAAAAAAAACCGAAATCATCTTCAAAAATGATTAAAGTGCCCAACACATGATTTCTTTGACAATTGAAACTCATTTGCATCAATAGAAAATAAATACTGAGCAAGGCCACTATTTCTTTCTCACGTAATACCTGACATTCAAATCATATGCATCTCTTGACCCAATTGTTTCCATGCTGTGCAAAAATAAAGTTGGGAAAAGAAAAACCTACATGGGTTTTATCTATCAGAACTTAAAGCTCAGGAATCCCAACCAGCTGTATAAATTAAAATAGAAATAAACTACCTTTGTTGCAAATGAGTTGCAACACAAAATGAGGAAATTTATACAAGTGTGATTATTAGCGTGAATTCAACTTTACTATAACTCTAATTTTAATATATTTTGGTACATACAGAACACTTCATTTATGAACTAAAACTCCTGGTTGAAAAGGTTATTTCTATGTCCAGTGGAATACCTGGGTCTCAGTTTTCTTATTTGGGGTGAAACAAAATGAAAACAAAGGTGAATTCTAAAAGTTAATATGAATTCTGAGACATTTTTTTCTGCTCTATCATGCTAATTTAATTAGACTTCTCAAACTGGATTAAATTATTTTTTACAAATCAGAAAGGACAAAACCTGAAGACAAAACCATTCAACAAAACAATATCATGCCTGGTTAGCCAAAAGAGAATATGAGACCCTTATGTTTTAAATTTTGGGGCTTACAGTTTGAATTACTCTACTTTTGAAGAGAAACAAATATCCAGAAGTTTTAATATCATCCTCCTATAGTTCAATTGGAAAGCAATCGGAATTACAAAGGCACACACTAAATTCAGTAACAAATGATTTTGCTTAGAAGAGAAGATATAATTTGAAAAGAGAAAAATAATGTGACAGTGGCAACCATAGTGTTTGGTAAAACTCTGTCCAGAAAAATAAGTTCCATGCAGAGAAAGAAGTCAGATGAGCACACAATTTTATTTGTATTTATTTATTTGGTACCTGGGACCTTGCACTTGCAATGCAGGTGGAGGAACCACTGAGCTAAGTCTCTGGCCCCACACTTTTATTTTTAATGGATAGATATAACTCAATGCACTTGATAACCAGAGGACCTAAAAGTCTTCCCATTTGATACAGATGGTGCCACTGCATTAGGAATGCTCACACAGTTTTCATCCCCTCTGGATGTAGCATTGAAGAACCAGCCCAGTTCAACAATTGGTCACAACAGTTCAGATACACAAATAAGGAGTCCAGGGAGCAGAGGCGCGTCTGTCAGATTGCATACTGAGACTTCCAATTACTTAAACAGCCAAATCACAACAAGCTAATTCCCATGACCAACTGAGTGGCATGCACTCACTGCTTACCCACCCCTGTGTTTCCAAAAGAAGCATTAGAGATCTTCTCATCCCACTGCCCAGGGCCTGGGGAGAAGTAGCAGCGAGCTACGTGGCAATCAGAGGTTACAAATTAGCTTTGTATGCTGATTATAGAAGGTCCTCACAGAGGTACCTTCTTTCTGAATCAGTGGTCATAGGATAAGAGGCTTAAGCACTTTCTTCCCTGGCAATAAAAAGGACTCTTTGGAAAAATGAGGGAAAGGAAAACTAAGGGGAAGAACCTCCCCAAAGGTGTCACATGTCAAATTAAATTGAGCTTGATGCACCTTACTTTTAAAGGTATTTAATCAAATTGAAATGTGGTGTTCTTGCATCCCAGTTTCACACGAAGTGCAAATATGCACTATTTGAAAATTAGATAATCTATTTAAAAGCTATTACTGTACCACTCCACCTTCTTGCAAACCAAATTTACTGTAGTGTGGGTGAGATTGTTTTTCTTTAACAACTTGCTATTTATTGTTTTGAGGAGTGATAATCTAAAAATGTTTTTCTTTTCTGTACAGTAAATGCACGCCAATGTTTCTGAAAATCAAGAATATAAAAATACATAATTTTGCATAAAAATTTCAGGCTTTCTATAGAACAAAAATATTTAAACATCTCACAAAACAAATTATGTAGCTAGGGAAAGAAAATAGCTTCTGAAAGTAATTGCTGTAAGTTATATTTTGGGTTTTTTTTCATGCTCTCACAAAAACATGTAGTTTGAAAAATATGTATTATAACTGGAGACAATTTAACATTATGTGAAAGACTGAGACCACATCCTTGAAGATTTTTCAGTTTTAATGTTGAATATGCTAAAAATAAAATGATTAGAAACGTGAAATTGAAATGAACTGAATTCTAGAAAAACATAGCTTAAAAGTCCCAGACTTCTATATCTGACCTGTAGGGAATAGTTTTTTCAATACGTTAATAACCCATGTTTTGGGTACCTAAAACAAAAGTAGACTACAAACAAAAGCATATTATTATATTTTACAGGAACTATTTTAAGTCCTTGATTTGCCACTGCCTAAATTGAAGAGTAGGAAAGTAACAAAATTCTTCACTATCTTTTTTTTTTTTTGCAGATTTCACTAAAAGATTTAATACGATCAAAATTTAAAAACTAAAAAATATCTCAGCAATTTAGGTATCTGTAAAATAAAAATTCTATTCAGTATTTCATTTTAGTATTTTTTTCTGTGTGTGATGCTGTTTGCGAAATGATTAAGCATTTTAATGAAATATTATTACCCAGGACGATAAAAAGCTGTTTCTTAAAGCTAATGGAACTTAAAATATTGAGTTAAGATCTCGGCTGTAACACAATAGCAGTTGCCTTCCCTATGAATCCTAAATATAACACATGATCTCATCCGCTCATGGCAAAATAACATCCTTCTTAGGAGCACTTATTCAGTGACAGCATTTCTTGAATGTCTTCCGAGCTCAAGTGACAACCAGCTCCGCAGTAGTGCACAATCATCCTCAGAAGTATTGCTATTTAGAGGCAGAACGACAGTGAATAATGGTAAGAAATAGGGCACTGCCCCCGCGGGAACGGAGGAGCCGAGGTAGCAAAATACTTAAACTTCCGACTGCTTTTTCCCAGAGATTTAAACCCCAGAAAATAAGGCCCTGTAGGCATATAAAAGATAAGTGCAAAGTTAACCCCCCTGTTCACATGTTCAGCTGCCACGGCGGTCATTTCTCTTCGTGTAATTTAAGGCTCATCCTATTTCTACCCTACTCCAAGGCAGTTCTGTGGAATCGGCATAAAGGGCATAGAGAGAAAGAAGACTCCGGTGAATCTTCAAAGGATTTTAATCTATTCAGTGCAATCTGTTAAAGCATCAGATGGTCAGGTTAGCTGGAGGTAGCTTTATAGAGCTGCAGAGGAGGAAACATTTGTCCTGGCCGCTTGCTGAGAACCAAGAGTGTTACCAGGGCTGCTCTGGTTGCGGTTTCGTCCTCAGCGAGCAAGCTGGGATCCTTGGGAAAAGGAACGGCAGAGCTCTCAGCAGAACTGCTGTTACATCAGTATTGATGAAGGAATTGTGGAACTGTTTGTGGAAGGAAAAAAATACAGAAAACTGCCAACTGGTGAGGATTTCCGGATGTGGAGGAAGTAAAGAAAGGAGGACTGAATGTGCTTCCGGCGCATATGGTGACTATACAAGGAAACCCGGATGCACTGAGCTGGGCATGAACGCCAAAGTCCACCGCTTCTTCCTGTGCCCAACCTCTCTCGAGTGAACCTAAGTGACACTGTATTGTACAGAACGTTAACCATCTCAGCAATGCCTGCAAACAGAAAACAAAATCCTAAGAGATCATAGCTTGACCTAATTGTGCTGTAGTAAGTTATTATTGAAAAAGGTTTTGAATCCCGAGCATATGAATAGTTGTCGACTTTAAGAGATCCAGAAAGAAAGAATACTGAACGTGAACTGGGTGGATCTGAATTCAAATCTCTTTATTAGCATGGAACAAATGAGGAATTTATTGGATATCCTGCGTTTTAATTAAATTCTCAATTACGTAAACAGAGGGCAGGAGAGTCCATTAATCTCTGATATAACAAACTCTAAAACTGTAAGGCTGCAGAAAATGAAATGTTTTCTGATTGTAGATTAAAGATAGGCAGAGAGGCTGACTGATATTTGCTGTACCGAGAAAATAACTCAGTCCTCCTGCACGTAAGGCAAATGCTCTATCATCGAGTAACAACCCTAGGCAGTATTTGATTTTCAGTTTTGAGGCAAGATCCCACTAAGTCGTCTAGGCTGCCTTGTCCTTGTAGTCGCCCTGAGTGGCTGGAGTAAGGTCTGCACTGCACCCTTGTACCTGGCCATAGATCGTGTCCCTTCCTCTTCTGTATTACTTCAGGTAGCCTGCGACTTCTAGGTAAAACTGGAGCATGCTCTTTATACAACCAAATGATCCAAACCACTTGAGTTTAAAAACAAACATATCTACTTCTTTCCTTGGACATCAAGATGATCTGAGTAAGAAAGCCATGAAATTCTGCCTTTCAAAATACTAATGTGTTTCTGAAATGTGTTGTTCAAAGATTAGGAGACATCAACAAATGGGAAAAGAGTAAAATCCTATCATGTGAAGAATTTTATCTTCTATTAATGAACCTGTGGGGGTTCAAGGTGGAACTTGAGAATTTTAGGACCCTTTAAAAGATAAGGGCTTGTCTTTCAGATTTTGTGTGAAGTGCATGAGTCCATTTTGCTAAGATATTTCACAGCTTACATCTACAATTCACAGCAGACTAAGAATAAGGTAGAGGAGGAGGGCGAGGAGGAGGAGAGAAGGATGAAAGTGAGATGAGTTTTGTCAAAAAGAGACAAGAGAAAGTGCAAGGCTTTTGAAAGAGGTGTCCTGAGGCAGGACCAGGCCAGCGCTCTGCCTGCCCCCATCTGCAGAACGTCCTCAGTAGGATAAGCATCCAAAGAAGTGAGCACACGCAGCCACTTAAGGGTCATGCCACACACCGTGCCTGTGCAAATTAAGGGTGGCGAGGATGTCACTGGACAGTGTAACGTTATGGAGCCATTGTATGTGTGTCCACCGCTGGCTAAAGCAACATTATGCAGTGCTCGGTCTCAAGAATATCAGGCCATGGAGCAGGAAATGTTTTTCTTGTTTGACCTCTGCTAGCAACTGTGGAAGACACCTGTAATACACTGAAAGTGTGGCACGATGGAAAACATACTTTTGCTGCCACTTTGAGTCCATCTTAATACAAAAAGTGACCAAAGTTTGAGAGATTTTCCTTAAAATGGCTGGTGATTGAGTAGCAAAGAGGGCATAAGAGATAGGAAGAGATAAATTACACTATGGAATTTTTCTTCAAACTAAAAAATAGGCAAGGGGTCCCTGTTCTAATTCATTACTTGGCTCTATATCCAAAGATAATGTTTTAATATTGAAAAGTGAACAGATTTTATTGATATATATATATAATCTTTCCACATAAAAAGATGAAATGTAAAAATCATTTTCTGAGCAAAAATAGACAAAATGCAATAAATAAAGACTATGAGTTTACCTTTTTCAATTATCATATAACATTCTATCATTTCATATATTTGGTGTTTCCAAACACTATTTAACTTATTTAATGAGATCATTATATTATATTCAATATGTAGATTAGATAATTTAAATTCAGGGACACTGTAATTTTTCTCAAGTTTTCAAGGGTAGCAACTAATAGAGGTGGGAAAGGAATCCAAACTGAAATTAGAAAGCACAGACCAATGGAAAATTTGTTAAATTTGTAGGCCACACATCGCATGTGCATAGACACAATTTAAATTAATCCTGTCTTATTGTCTACTGCTGTTGTTATTTAGCTCCATTCAATATTCTGTCTTCATATTCCTTACCATTATGTGTCATTTCATAAACAATCAACTAAATCTTACATTTCCAGAACCTCCTGATTATTGGAAAATGTGACAACTACTTTATCTACTATCGGAGGTGGGATACCTTACTCAATGCAAGAAGATCTCATTATATATTTGGAGAAAGAAAAACATTATTCAATATTTATAGACCATGATCTGGCAATTATATTTGGACCAATTTGTTTATTCTTTTGCTTTACTAGAAAACAATTCAAAAAATATCTATGACCATTTTTTGGCCCAAGTACCTTAATATCTTTTTGTTTACCAATGAATTTGTCCAAAAATTTCTTTTAAAAAAAGGATTATTATTCAGGAAAATACTTCAACCACTGAAAAAACGCTTAAAAAGGAGGTGGGATATTTAGACATAAGAAAATCATATCAACTGAATTTATATATAGCTGGAACAAGCAAGTTGGCATCTATAAAAAGTGGCTGCGATATTATCTATGTCACCGTTAGAGTGAAAAATAGCCTTACTTCAAGAGGGCTAGATAATATTGGAACTTTGAAACAAGAAACACAGACCTCATAAATATCTAACTTAACAAAATGCCTGTTGATGCGCTCTCTGCCACAGCATTTCAATGATGTGTTTCACCTATCATTCAGAGAATAATTTCCTTGGAATTTTCAATAAATGCAAAACAAAACAGATTTGGCTAATGTAGTACTATGTTCCATAATACTGTATTTTATTATAATCATTACTTTCTGAGTATATAACCCATTGAATGAGATTTTATAATGTACTGGCTTTAACCAGATGAACATTTCTTGCAGCGACATCACCACTAGTCTGTGCTGTTGGACAAGAAATATTTATTTCCTTCATGGAGCAGGTAGCTCCATTTATGGAGGTACAAATTACAACTATGTCATACAGCAAGTCTTTGTCCTATTTTTATAATACAGTCTAGGGCAAGTCAGTGTTCGGAAGAATATTAAGTTAAAACAATACAAATCTAACAATGGTTCCCTTCACACCTGAATTCAACAAAGATGGCATTTTAGTAGTAAGAAGGTTCTGGTAAACTATGAAATGTGAAGAATATTATGTTACAAAATAATAGCTTCTTTTAATTTGATATATAAAAACATTGTAGCAGCTGGATTTCATTAATGATCAACTAATTTGTTTGCACATATTAATAATAGATTATCATTAAATGGCTTTTCTAGATGGCCTAATTAGTGATTATAGGTAAACATGCTAATGTACAAACATTTATGATAATCTTTATTTTATATTATATTTTATGTAGTTTTCTCCAGTTATCCATTAAAGTTCTTAGTTTTTTTCTAGCTAAAACACAATCATAACTTTGGTTTTTTAACAACTTATCTTAGAAAAGTCTCTCACTGAAGAGCTATAAAACTTGGGAAACTACTAAGGTTTTGGCACAACATTCATGATTTGGAAATATATAGACATTTTGCACTGAAAGATACATTGAAAACCGGTTTCCTTTATCAAATAATAGTTCAAAATTTTCTAAATCGATGTTTTAAGGATATGGGAGCCTGAACTCAGAATGAGAAATGTGAGTAGGTCAGAACTTCCTCTGGATGCATCCAAGTTTCTCAGAAAATAATGTTTATCTATATCTATCCATATTAATTACTTCCAATTTTTTCAGATAAAAAATAGTTAATCAACATGCATCAATTACCTAAAGTGATACAACAAATAATTGCAATGAAGAATAATTCATATTCCCCACTCAATTCGTTAAGATGGACAAGCATTTGGTTTTATTCTAGATAATATTTCTACAGCAAAAACATGTTAGCTTAGCTAAAGATCTAGCTTATTTAAGAATGGAATCCCACAAATATATGTGCCAGTCTTAAGACACCCCGACACCTGTCACGTGCAAATCTGTTTTGCAGATCAGTGAATAACTACACACATTTAAATTAGAATACTTTATAGATAATAAGCAGATCAAATATTGCTGAAAATTAGTAATGCTATTTCAAATGTCATGATTATATTGTTGTTATGATGTGCTGCCACTGAAACACCTTTTGTGTTGTGTATCAAAGAGTAGTCTTTAGGATGTGGTTCACATATAGTTTGAATATTACCACCCATAGCACGTGTAAGATAAATATATTATTAAGCATGTATTGCAATGTCTGAAGACTAAAATGTGACCATGAGACAGTCATGTGTGAATCTCTGCTCCAAACCTTTAAAAAGTTTGAGGCCCTAGGCTGTGCCTTACCTCCTCTCTGTCAGTTTCTTGTTCTACAAAATTAATAGCAATGCCTATCTTCTATCACTCTTTGGAAAATGGTGCATATTCATATATTTGATAATTAATGTAAAATACTTTAGGATTTTAATATACATACCTTCACTGTTTGCTATATATTACTATTATTAATTTTGTTTGAAGAAACAAAATTTTCATTGAACATCAGGTTCTATAAAATGCAGTTAAGGAATATATCCTCTTATTTGGAACTTAGCATCTCTGGGCTTTTGTTTCAGTATTGCCTGTGTATTTTCTTTTATTATAGCATTGTCCCTACCTTGCCATAATCTTTTTTGAGTCTGTAAGTATACAAATATGAAAATTTCACTTTTTTTTTGAGATATGGTCTCATTATGTAGTTGAGACTGACCTGGAACTCACTATGTAGCCCAGGTTGGTCTCGAACTCACAGCAATCCTCCTGCCTCAGCCTCCTGAGTGCTGGGGTTAAAGGCTTGAGCCACCACGCCTGGCTCAAAAATTTCACTTTTTATGCTGCACATACTATAAATAATCATGATACTATTGAATCTTATTCCCAAATTATTACTTTGTTCAGTTAGATCTGAAGACTGAATAATTACCGGGATTGCCATAGAAGTTCATTTAATTTTACTCAGATATAGTATATTATTACTCTTTTCCCAAAATACTTGCAAGGATGAGTGAATGAGCTAAAATAGGTAAAAAGCCTAGGATAGAATCATTAGCTGTTTCCTACAGCCCACCTTATCCTATTTACTTTCATGTCTTTTCATCAGAATTGCCAAGTGATTCTCACTCATGGCTAACTGTTCTATCCCAACCTGGCGAACTTCGGAGCTTCGCCAACCACGCATTGGCTGCCACCATCTTGTGTGTTTGCTCTGTTCGTGAATCCCGTGATCACTTCTTGATGCAAGCAGGGAACGCATAAAAGGATTCCTGAGTGAGACCCATGCTGGCCACATTTTCACTGTTGCTTTCTAGCAGCTCGTGTCTGCTGTTTTTTGGACCTTGCTTTTACTGTGTTTCTTCAGTTCCCTTGTCCTTCCTGTTTTGACTTCCTGTCCTTGTTTCAGTTTCTGTCAACGAGTATTCACTTTGTGTGATCTCCGCGTAGGGATCCATTACCTAGTTTCATTTCATTGTTTCACGGTGCTCTTCGAGTTCCTACTACTCTCTGGAACACACTTCTTTCTTCGACCTGTTCTTTTGGTTTGACCCTGGCCATGTGAATTTATTTCCAGCTCTCTTCTTGTCTCATATTCACGCATTTATTTTGATTTCCACTTTTACTGAATGCTGAATCTTCCATTGATCGATTCCTATCTTTTATACTCTAGCTTCATTAATGCTCACTATTTATAATCACCCCAGGAGCTGATGGGGAGAAACATTGACAGGTAGGTCTGATCTAGGACCATTGGCATTTACAAAGGCAAGTAAAGGAGTTTCCAGCAACTTCTATTCTTACGCTTAATTCTTTTAGCTCACTGGCTCCTTTCCACTCATGGAGCCCATGTTGGTCATTAACCGCTACCCTCCTGCAATCAAGTCTTATTTTTAGGTGTTTCTCTTACTAAAATGTTAATACCTCCTAAATATACCTGATTTTTAACAAAGCCAAGTTCAATAAGCAAAAAAGAGAAGAAAGGTGTTTACAGAGGATTGGTTAGGATTAGGATGTCTTGAGTCACACTTCATTTGAGTGATTAAGGATCTGACATGAATTTAGTTGAAGAAAAAGTGAGAGTTGTACTCTTTGAATAGGAATGAACTTTGTAAAGAAGGCTGAACTCCTTGAAATATAAGTGACGTATGCAAAATTAGACAATCAAAGATAGGGGAGAAAGCAGTGATGTCAGTGGGCTGCTGGAATAGACCCTGTTATTACTTCTGAGTGGCATTTGCAGAAAACAGAGGCAGGGGTATTGGCAATGGACGGGATCTTCCAACTAGTACAGCTCTTTCCTTTTCCTAGGGTGTTTAGCATACATCATCTTCTTCCTGCCTCTTGTGAGTCCCCACTTAGAAACTTCAGCCCTGCGTCTTCAATGCTTTCAGAAATAGTAGCTGCCTTAGAACATACTGAACCGGATTAAAAGGAGAAGCACTTTCTCCGGCAAAGGGGGCGGGGCTTGTAGATGGATATAGAACACACTTCGCCATCTGTTCCCTTTTCCACTTTAAGTCAGGTTCTTCCCTTTTTTTATATCAAGTGATGTAATGCTGCTTTGGGGTTTGGGTCATGGTTAATATATTTAAGAGGAAAATCTTTTAAAGAGAAAGTCAAGCTACTTTCTGCTGTGCGAAAGACAATCGGGATTTCCCAACAGTAATGCTCTGCTGCTCTATGCGGATTCTTCGCGAACAGCCTTAGGAAGGGAAGCCAGTTTCGGTTAAAATATTTTCCAGAAATCAAGTGTAGTAGCGCTACTCATCAACATTCTGTCAACAATGTACTGCTACAGGAACGAAAAGGCATGCATGCCAAATAAATCTACTTACAGAAAGCAGCAAAACGTTTGCACCTGATAAAGTCTTTGAAGCGAGTCAATTAGTCATGGTTTATCTCACCGTGCTGTGACTTGGCTCAGAGACCAATCCATTATTTTGGCACTTGGTACACTCTTACGATAGTGGCTGACTCATACGTGTTTTCTTCGTAGGTGTTTGTTTACTTTTTCATTAGAAGCTGGGTTCTCTGAAGCCTGAGATTTCAAAGGCCAAGCTCATTCCTTACTACCAGTACCTGGAATAATAGGTTCAAAACAAATATCTGCTGAAGCAAAGGACCAGTGGGATTTTGAGATTATAACACAAGGTCCGGGCTGTCCTGCGGGAGGGAGGATGAGAGACAAAATGCTAAGAAGAAGAGCAGATGCTTTAGGGAGGATTTGCTAGGCCATGTTGGATGGCAGCTATAATGGTCTTGAAATATTATGATTCTGTGCTGATGCAAAGTCTGACCTTGCTCGGCACAATGAGACTGAACACTGTTTGGTATATGTACTTAATAAGTAAAAGTATATTTTCAGAGAATGGCTGGCTAATAAACCAAGAATGGGAAAAGCCATCACGGAAGGCTCCCAAATATATACTCTTGCCCTATTTTACTTTAAACTCATTGGATTTCTTACTTTGGGGATTGTGCTTCTCCACACATTTGCAACCTGAAAATGTTCTAACTATATATTAGAAAATTACATAAAGTCAAATGGTGATTTATTTTCCTCTTTCAACTTTTTCAAAAGGGTATGCGTATATAATGTTTATTTTACATAAATACTTAAACTTTAAAAAATGTAAAATGTTTATTATCCCATGCTGTTCTGAGTGCACCTTGGGCATAATAAAAGTGCATACATTGTTAAGGTTTGACACCCACATTTAAAAAATAAAAACACAGAAGCTGTGAAATTCTGTGTACCTAGTAAATTATTTCCTACAAACATGGAATGAAGTCAGATTTAAGTAAAGAGTTCATTTAGTATGTTATAAAAGGAAAAGAAAAGACTATTTAGAATTTTAGAGAAAATAGTTCTGTTTCATGAAAGCACAGCTAGGTTATATTTTGGTGATTACTGCTCACTACTATTTCCCTTAAAGTACTAGAAATAGTAATAAGAACCAATTCTTCTCCCACTGTGAGAACTCTACGACATAGTGCATTCACATTTGTCTTTTCTTGTTATTGGTCCTCCTGTATTTCTTTTCCTTCCCAAATATTGGTGACACTACACATTTTCTTTGCTTGTGTCACGGTGAAGAGCATCCATTGCTCTTCATCTCTAATCAAAAGCAGAACAATATGCCCTTCCTTAAAGAACACACTTAATTTTTCTTCCCTTTCAAGGACAGTTGTTTTACTTTTCTTTCAATTAATACAAATAGTAAATATTTTAATTTTAAAGATTTGCATATTACTTAACAATATATACACGATAACTAAATGTTTTACCTCGCTAATTATTGAGGCTCTTTCCTATGATTTTTTTTTTCTTTTCTTTTTTTTTAATTACAATCTAATCTTCAGATGGCATTGTCTGTATGTCTCAGGGGTTGCTCCACTTGGATTTACAGATCAATATTCCCTATTGATGGAATAAAGTGAAATGTAGGAAGGAAACTTTTTCTAAAGATGAGCTCATTCAGTAAAGTTAAAAAAAGGCGCCTACTCAGTGGCAAACTCCCAAAAGAAAAAGCACAGGAGGGAGATGTGCTAGGAGTTGGAACTGTGTCATTCTCCACCTTCAAATCATCTGTTCAACTGTAACTTGGAAAATACTGAAAACCTGCCTTTAAGGTAAAATTAGGCCAAGCTATGCAAAAGAGGAGACATTTATGACATTTGTGGAACATCTATTATAGAGGTTTTGTGAAATTAGGTATTTTCCCCACATTACCTGATTTGATTCTTAAAACACACAAGGTTGTTATTATCATCTCCATTGTTTTTAAACAAGTATAAAAACTAAGACTAAGGTCATATATCTAAAAAGATTCAGGCTCTAATACAGATATTTCTCATTCAACATCCATGCGTTTTCCTCTGAAATATTACAAAGTTCCTTCTTACCACCTAAATTCTCCCTTTCTATCAACTCTTTCATCAATCCAGCTACCCATTCACTCTCCTTTTATCCTTCTTGCTTCTCTCTGTGTCTTCTCCCCTCTGTTCCTTTAGAAAATACAAGTTGGTATTATGTTGTCAATTACTACATTAGACATCAGGAAGTCACTGTGAACAATATATATATATATATATATATATGTATATTGTATATATATATATTGTATATATATGTATATATCAATAATACATATATTTATTACAAATAATTAAAGTTTATACCAATGTGAAATGCATATAATGCAGAGATAATTGAAATCATTTAACATGTAAACGAATTGTGTCATGAGAAAAATATGTAAGACAAATTCTGAGTGGTCCCCAAAATGACAATACAGGCAATGTGAAACTTGCAAATAACTTATGTGTATGCTTAACACAAATGATTATTGTTAATAGATGGAGTTGTGCTGAACTTCAATCATGCCATAAACCTTGAAAGCTGGAATTTAATGTTTCAGCTGCAGGGAGAAGCATACACAGGTGATCCCACCACCTAATTTCTGCTGTCATCCTCCCGGTGCACCTCACTAGCCTGTTATAGTTTGCTTCTCACAGGATTCCAGAGGTTTGCACAAATGAGAAGACAACACTGAGGTATCTGGTCAGGTATTCAAATATTTCACCGTGTATGTGATGCATAATTAAAAGGACACTGGCTGTGGTTATTCTGAGTAGGTAAATAGCAGGAGTATAGAGTATTTGTATTCTCTCTGGAGACAATTAATTGTATCCATGCACAATTACCTGTTACATGAACAGGAAATGACAACCAGTAGTTAGTTCTTTCTAGTTCATTTAGGTTCTCAGGTAGCATCTCATAGATTTAGTTGTCATAGGGTTGCCCTTCTATTGTAGGTCTCAACTCAGAGTCTCTGAACACATAACACATGACAAAACACTGTGTGTGTTCTACCTTTATGCTGGACAGAGGAGAAACTTCATAAAACTAATGAATAACTTAGATTTGAATATTTCATTTATGTATTATACTTCCTAAAAGTAAAATCTTGTCCTCAGCCTCTTCTGTGTCAAGGTAGTTAGAGCCATAAGAAAAAACCTCCAATAGCCAACACTGATAAGAAGTATTCAATAGACATGTCAAGGAGACCAATGAGGCTTAGCTTAATACATTATGGATAATATTTGTAATATCTACAACTCAAAGAGACAAACTACAGATAAGAAAAGAGATAGGGTATAGGTCTCTATACATGTGGATTGGATTATGTGATCTAAATAAGCAATATCTTTCTTTAATGATTAGAATGTTACACATTTTTTTTTTTTTTTGCAAGTAACCTAAATGAGCTTCATTTCCCTAGGGGCCTTTGACCTCTCTTTTCTTAAACTGTTTACTTCAGACAGCTTCTTACGAATTTTTACTGGCCCTTTGGAGATGAAAATGCACGGCTGAGAGATGCTTTTCTGAAGGAGCTGGGAGCCATTCCTCTGAAACATACCATCAAGAACAGTCTGCCCTGTTGTCAGTCTCTGTGGGAGATTAGTAATTTAAACTTCAAATAAGTACAATTTAGCAAACACAGACAGCCTCATCGTATCTGTCAACTGACCTCTAATGTTACCCCTCATTTTAAAATCCTCCTGGCCTTGTTTCAGTGAAGTTGCCCGCAGCCTCTCTCCCTTATTGCAATAGTCTTTAATAAAGCCTTCCTTGCTGTTATGGACAGAATGCTTTGTCTCCTCAAAAGCATACGCCAGAGCTCTAACACACAGTGTAATGGTGATTGGAAGTGCAGAATTCAGAAGGAATTAAGTTCAGTGGAGGCCATGATTCTGAGTCCCTAGGATGGGATTAGCATCAGTACAACAGGAGGAGAGATACAGAGCTCTCTCTATTTTCCATAGGGAGACACAGCCGGAAGGTGGATTTTTCTCTCCGGGAACTAAATCTCCAGGTTCCTGGTCTAGACGGAGATTGTCCTGCTTTCAGAACGATGAGAAACAATTGTGCATTGTTTAAGCCACCTAGTGCACAGTACTTTTTATAGAACAGCAAATACTGAGCCGTGTGCCTATTTTGTTGTTCTGGTGCAAGTGTTCTTTGATGCCACATTTATTAATGTGTTTATTTACATATTAAAATAACAGTGATGCAAGGACCCAAGTTCAATCCCTGGTACCCATAAATAAATAAAATCAATAAATAGCACGGATGTTTACAAATATCTACAAAATAATTCATTTAATACATGCTGATATTGAGAAATTTTCATATGCTTTCACAGAATTTTTTTATATATGTCCTAAAGGAGGTATTATTTTTACACTAATATGTAGATATTATTTTTTTCTTTTTATTGAGTTTATTTGTAATTCTAGGTATACAGTACAGTTATATTCATTACTGGGATCTTTTACCTTTACATGACAGGTCTTGGTTCTCATTTTTTCCCCTTGTCCCTGCCCTCCCTTCACCCCCTCCTCCCCTCCCCATTTACAAACATTTTATTTTCATTTTCTCATATTTTTTTTCTTTCCCTTATTCCCTTTCCCCTACACTTCCAGCTTTCCCTAGACCTTTAGCCCTTTTCTTCCCATTTCACATTGTTAATTACCCCATTAGGGTCTTGTGTACTATTACTGTTTTCACACCAGAGAAACTATTCCATATTTACACATGTGTGACTTATTTATTTCACTTAGGAGTATATCCTCAATATGTACCCATTTTCCTATGAATGACTTTAATTTCCCATTCTTTATGGCTGAGTAGTATTCCATTTTATAGAAAAACCACATCTTCTTTATCCAGTTTCCAACTGATGGGCAAATGGGTTGTTTCCAATTTTTAGCTATTACAAACTGTGCTGCTATAAACATAGGTGTGCATATGTCACTGTGAAATGATTCTTTAAATTATTTTGGAAAGATACCCAGCAGAGTTATGGCTGGGTCAAATAGAACCTCTAGTCCCAGATCTTTAAGGTATCTCCATATTGATTTCCATAGTGGTTGCACTAGTCTGCACTCCCAACAACAATGGAGAAGGATTCCTTTCTCCCCAAAATCCCACCAACATTTGTTATTGTGGGATTTCTTGATAGCAGCCATTCTTTGTGGGGTGAGGTGGAATCTTAGTGTTGTTTTCATCTGCATCTCTCGAATGACCGGTGATGTGGAACATTTTTTCATATATTTACTTGCTGCTTTTACTTCTTTGTCTGAGAAATGTCTGTTCATTTCAGATGCCCATTTTTGAATTGGGTGTTTATATTTGGGGGGAGGCTGATTGTTTTGAGTTCTTTATATATTCTAGACAATAGTCCTTTTTCTGAGGAGCAGTTGGTCAAAATTTTTACTCAGCTACCTCATCTTTGACAAAGGAGCTGAGCATCCCCACTGGGGGAAATATAGCTTCTGTAATAAAAGGTGTTGGAAAAACTGGATCTCAACCTGCCAAAGATTAAAACTAGACCCTTATCTCTCACCATGCAGTAAATTAAAATCCAAATGGATTAAAGATCTAAATATAAAAACAGAAACACTAAACTTGTTGGAAGATAAATTAGGCAGAACTATGGAAGACATTGGCATAGGAAAAGACTTTATGAACAAATCTTCAGTAGCACGGGAACTAGCAGAAAGAATCAACAACTTGGGATCTCATCTTACTAAAAAGCTTCTGCACTGCAAAAGAAACCATCAACAGAACTAAGAGACAACCTACAATATGTAGATATTAAAGTGTGAAAAGGAGACTTGACATAACTTGCCTGAAGCCACAGATCTAAGTGGTAAATTTGGAATTTAAATGCAGAAGACTCTATGACCTTCCCACAGTCCCTTATCTACGCAGGGGGAACAATGGATATTTCTGAGATTTCATATAACTGTTATATGTCAGGTGGTCAGTTTTGCCAAGATTCATGTGATGACAATAAACTGACACACACACATATGTATGCATGCGTACCTGCATCTGGGGAGAGCACATTGCTCTATGCTGTGGTCTCTGACCTCTGAGAAGCACTTCATAAGAATATATCCTGAACTACAGTATTTCTGTCAGAGCATCTCATTAGCTAAAGTTTGCCAGTGCAAAAAGCTTCAACAAAACAAAATAACTACAGAAGAATAACCTTTTCTTTAACTTCTGGATAAAAAGAACGAAAACCTATTGCATAAGGAATGACCTAAGTCTTAGTCTTTTTGTTTTGCCTTTAAAGTTTTAAATCCATATCTTTAGGTAATTCTCATTTCTTAAAGTCTCTGTCATAGGTTAGTTTGCTTTTTAATACAAATTATTCATAACCAATAAGTACTGTCCAGTTTTGAAAAGAAGTCCACAACCTGAAAGAAAAGCTAATATCTTCCCCAAAGTAATTGTGTTTCAGCAAAGTCCAGAGGAACATAATATCGAACCCAAAACTCTGCTCTACTGAGAGTCTTTGAAAGGGATTTAATGAGGTACATTCTCCATGTGTACAGGCTATATCCTGGGAATAAATTAAGCTCTTCTGCAAGCAGAATTAACTCTTTAAGGTCACTATGGCATTATTTAATATCCTAAGTGACTTACAAATGATTTGCCTCAAAAATCTACGAACTGTTGAACTTTGAAATTTTTCCTGGGTATTCATTCTGGGATTATTGCTCATGGTAACAAAATGGGTAAAGTTTTGCTAAGTGAAGACTTTTAAGCATAAGCAAAAATACAATATTTATGAAATATGAGGCAATATAGAAATAAAGAAACTCCACATTAGAAGATGAGAAAGCGGATTCTTAGCCACAGCTATACCTTTGGATATTCAACTTTGGATAAAGCTCTTAAGTTTTCTTGGAGTTAGTTCTATTATTTCAGAAGTGCTCTAGTTAAAAATCCTAAGGTTCTGGGTGGTTGTAAAATAATTCTAAAGAATCTTCACATTTACATCAACCTCAATCACCTACCAACATTAGAAATACTTATCTACTCCTTTATCAGTCTGAGTCTGATTAGTAACATACAGGATATAAAATGCATTTTATGAGACGATATGTAGTATATGAAATAATCACAAAAAGCCTAAATACGTGAAAACCCAACCATTAAATGGAATGTCATCAAGAACTTGATGGCAGCATTAGGTCCTTTGAACCGGTATCAGTTGAAGTGAACTTCCAAATATTCTTACCACCCACCTTTTGGGGTTCTAAGTGAAAATCAGTGACACAAAGATTTATTAAGAGCACATTGACAAAATTTTTAAAGTGATCCCTGAAACCCAGATATTGGTATGATATATGAATGATCTTAAGAGCCCTGCCATAAACAGGCCTTTAATAACGGTGTCCAGCTGTTTCAGTGATAGACGTTATAATGTGTACTGTAATATCTTCTTCCCAGTTTCTTTCCTAAAAGACCACTGGAATGTTAGATACAACCCATTCCTAATAATGAACTGGTAATTTGGGATGATTGCATATATTGTGTAATATTGTTATGGCTTTTATCTAAATGTCCCTCCAAAGCCTCAAGGGCTCATAAGTGAGGCTTTTCGGGAGCTGACTGGATCTAGTCAATAGGATACTGGGTTTTAGGGTGTGTGGTACTAAACTAGTGCACTGATTGGAATTAAAATAGTTCTGGGTGTGGCTGAATGGATTTACTGAAAACGAGTCCCACCCTAGGTGTAGATGGCACCATCCCAAAGGCTTGTGGTCTACATGGGATAAAAGGGAAAGGGACACTTGCTGCTGCTGCTCCTTGCTCCCTACCTCCTGCCTGATCTGCCATGCACTGTTTCTCCCCTGTTATGCTCCTCTGCCCTGCGGCCCTGCCTTGGAACCAGCCAACTGTGGACTGAAACCAGTCCTTGCTTGGGTCTTCTATCCATTCTGGAACAAAGACTGTTACTAACACTTTGTGCTGCACTGCTTTTTCTATCCAGTGGTGGGAAGTAGATGAAGCCCCAAATGGAATATTGATAAAGTAAATGTCAATTGAGAGAAATTTTAGGAAAATAATATAAGCCAGTGCAAATGCAATAGTACAGATGTAAACAGCATTACAGAATCATGAACTTAGCAGTGTTGTTGAAGAATTAATGTTCATGCAAACTTCTCCCTGTTTTTCATAAGCTACATAATATCACTAAGATCATAGACTGTGTGGGAAACTAATTCAGAAATTTAACGAGTACACCACTACCGCATGACAGTGATGCAAAATATAAAGTAAAATTGATGAACATTTTATTTATCTTCTCAGCTTTCGAATCCAAATGTCTAAGTATTTTATATTGATTAATTTAGGATTTATTGGTTAAATTAAAGTGAAAAGGAGAAGGAAAAAGAAAAAAATGTGAGAGAAAGAAACCTACTTTTTCAATGCAAATTCACTTAGTGACACATTCATATTGTTTTCCCCTTATGATAACACAAAATCTTCCACCTATTCAAGAGTTACAGTATTGGGTTTCTATATGTATTAAATACAGATCAAATGCTTTGTTTAATTTCATGAAAATCTTACAGAAATATGATGCACAATTTTAAATTTTCATTTTGTCCACTAGAGTGCACCATAGTAATCTCACAAATGTGACAGAAATGTGTTCATTTTTAATGTACACTGAAGAGAAATACAGTGTTAAAAGCAAATTGCATTCCTTAATTGCCACCAACCTCTAAATACATGACAAATTGCATGCAGATTAGATTTAATTTACTTTATGTTTTATAGGTTCACAAAAGCCTTCAAAAAGTATTTGAAACTTCTGCCTGTATTTTTCCCATTATCAGCATACCAGTGACAGGACTTGCCTTTTTTTTTCCACTAAATTTAAAAAAAACAAAAAAAAAGAAATGTGAGAAAACAATAGTCACATCTTTAGGTCAGGTGTGTGGTGTTCACCCAAAAGTATTACATTTTCCTTTTGACTTACACAAGATCTTTGCTCATTTAAAATATTTTCTTCTGCTGTCTACCTTTCTGATGATGAAAACACACATCGAATTCTGTAGCCACAATAAAGGAGCCAATGCAGCCCCCGCAGAAAGGCAGAGAAGGAAAATGCAGACTTTGTTGCAGTGAGCTAATGTATCATCAAAATTAGAATGGAAAGGACCTGGCATCACTGAAGACTATAGCTCAGGAGAAGCACAGAATTATGTTTATTTCAGATTACACTGCTCAGCATTTACCCTGTATGTCCGACCATAGCTTGCGATCCTCCTTCTCACATCACAAACATCCTTTAATTGTCTGTAGCAGCGTTTCCCTGAGCCCAAATGAGATTGCTTTGTAAGCTGAGTTCACAAACAAGAGTAATTAAGTATGGAATTAGTCTAGAGTGAATTGTACATTGTCTTCTATGATGCCTTCTTATCCTCTGTCATATCACTTGATAGAAGTTGGCGCTATTTCTAATGCCCAAGAAATTTAAGAGGCTAATTTATCCAGCTAAAGAGGAAAAAATAAAATGACTAGATACATTCTTTCTAAAGAAGGATATGAAAGTAGGGTTGCTATATAGGTGTCATAATGCATACCTTTCCATTTATGTAAAATGAAGGTTTGGGGAAAATATAATCATCAGCCTGTGTGACTATAATGTACACCAATGGTTCCAGCACTATGGCCTCAGAACCTGAAACTTGGAACTAAAAAAAACAGTTCTAGCCGTTACCTCTCATCCCTAATCTGAAAGGCTGAGGCAGGAGGATCACAAGTTTGAGTCCAGCCTGGGAAAACTAGTGACTTAGCTAGAGTCTGTCTTGAATAAAAAAATGGCAGGGAAGTAGCTCCCACCACCGGCTCTGGGTTTCACACACGCACACACACACACACACACACACACACACTGTTCTTCCAATAGTCTCTGGTTATTCCCGGGAATACTGAGTCAGAAACTTTGGAAATGGAGCCAATTGATTGATCCCTACATTGATTATAATGCATACTGCAATTTTAGTACCATCAAATATACTGTTAACTTTTTTAAAAAAGCTAAAATCATGACTAAATATTATGTCATTGTATTTAACTCATTCATAGAGTAGTAGCATGGTACTGTAAACAGCTGAATGGAGTGTTCACATAGCTATATATAGGTAATAAAAATGCTGGGATGAATTTACAAAAGATGTAAGATTACTCTATCCACAGGGCAATAATCAATTGCATTCCCCTAAGTACAATCCATTTCCTCTTCTACGGATGACTTATCATGCTGGTTTTATACAGTCAGTTTTCTTTCCGGTTGTAAAATAGCCATAGGCATTTAGGGAAAGGTACTCTGCTTGGGACACTTAGTAATTCACTCTCCTTTACCCATTTCTAAATCTTTCATATTGTTTTTCCTGACAGTCTATTCACCTTATGCTTCAACATCTTTCTTCTTGGGATTTCTGAGTCTCAGCACACTCATTTTCCAGTCTATCCTCGCCCTGTGGCCTGTTTTTAGTTTATCCCTGTTAATCCTTTAATTCCGAGATAACACGAAAATGAGACAGATAAAATGGTATACCTTTTTCTTGTAGATCTCCTGCGAGCATTTCACCGCCTTAAGAATGAATATGTCAAGAAAAGGTTCTGGAAATAGAATCCCATTATGTGGAAATTTTAGTGTAGCAAATAAATTGATACCATTTGCAGAATGTCTTCATGGAAGCCAAATTCTGCTAAATTGGCAGCAGGAAATGACCCTGTGAAATCATACAGTTGTAACAAATAAAGCCGGTATACTGGTATGTTCTTGTATGTAACAAGGTCAAGTTCTACAAAAATAAAATTGTGTGAATTCAGCGAAATTCAGCTATTCTACTTCTGTCAAAGCCTTAACCAATTCATCCTGACAGAACTACTCAAGTTATAAAAGTGGAACCAGTCAATGGCCCAGAAATACACATTCTTCATCCTTCTCTCAAAAAACAAATGTCTCCCTCAATATTAGTTGTTATAGCGAATTGGGTTTCATTAGGGCATGGGAGCACATTGTAATGAGGAAAGCAGGCTAAAATACACTGTTGATAGAACAACTGAGTTATTAAAATTTAAAAAGGAATTTGTAGATTTTGATTCAGATCTATGAAATGCTAGTTTGGTGAACTTTGTAAGTCATTTAACTTCTTTCAGTAGTGGATGTCTCTGAACTAAGAGATCTTTGTTGTATGGCTGAACACAGCATACTTAATAAAACAATTGATAGTTCTCATATGAAATATTTTAACATCATGTGTACTGCACTAAAATATGGAAATTTGCTACCTAACATTATAAAGCCCAATAACTTTCAGATATTGAACTTCCTAGATATTCATGTTAAAAAGTATTCCACAATTATTGAAATGCAGCGATACAATCCTATCAAGGGAACAATGGACTACAATAAAATCTACTTGAGATAGCAGTACTAAGGAAAAAAAATTTAAAAACCTAAAAATTTTCAGCTTCTAGTGGGCAGTCCTCAACTGAAATAACTTAAACAGCATTACTACTACTTAGTGCTATGAATAACATATTCCCTCTTGGCTGTTAATAGAACATAATCATAGGAGCAGAAAAAATGTGCTCTCTAAACCTTTATAAATTTTCTGGATTTTCCTAAGGGAATATTTTTCAGTTTTAAAATCCTTTTTGGTTGTCAATGTGTAACATAAAAGATTCTTTTGACATTTTCTGTCTATTGCTTAGCCTTACCAGAATTATTCTTTATTTTTCTTAAAGAAGTTTTCCTGTTACTCTTCCTTATAGGACAGTGAGTTGTAGAAATATTCATTATGTCCTCTCTATTGCGAGCCAGTCAGGGAAAGGACCAGGTCCCATTAATATTTCCTTGTTCAGCAGAGTTCTGGGTCTGGAATTGCTACACAACAGATGTATGCTAGAATTGAATAATAGATACTCCAAACCCAAGCTAACCTCAGAATGACAAAAACTGTGAAAAAAAACTGTTTATCAAATATTATAGATTTTTTCTTCTTTTTTTAAGTGAGTCTTTGTTTACAGAATATGACAGGCATGTATGGTTTAGGGAAATGGTACATGCATCTGTCATACATGATCATTTTGTACTTTCATGTCTCTGAAGAGGTGAAAATGTATCTATCTCTGATACATGTAATTTCTTTCAGTAAAATCGAGTTCCTTTCAGTTAGGGAGTTATGGTTAATGACATATTTTTTAATCACTGTTATCACAATTCTACAAGCTTGGCTTTCTCCAAGAAGCTCAGAGTAGGTTTGCTCTCATAATTTCTGAAAACTTCCTCCCCCTTAAAAAATTTTAAAGATATTAAGCAATTAGCCCACAAATCCCCTAAGCTCAAAAGCTAGAGCTGCTATTTTCTGGTTTGGGTCAGTGTTTTCCATATTAAAGCGGAACCTGAATGCTAGACAGAAATTATAGCTCAACACAATTACGGCCCTCAGATTTCGTGTTTGTGCAGCCAATAGCTGACTTGAATTGCAACATTTAATTAAGAACCAGAGGAAACCAATTAAGTATAAAAAGATGTTTCCAAATATACACAAAAATGTGCTTTGCCTAGAATGCTACATTGTCTCTGCAAATTTCCAGATGAATTCTTTTGCCTAATGTTTTGCAGTGATGTGTACCTGCTTCAGGGATGCAGAAACACACCTCTTCCGTTCTGCATGCCTTGCACGCCTGAGAGTGCCACTCTCATCCAGGGCAACTGGTGCAGACTTGTGTAGTTATTCAGTGGATCCCTGCTTGCTTTTTGTCACTGTCCAGCTGCTGTAGAAAATGCTACAATCTTTGACAGCGCATGCACACAAACACACCACATACACACACACACAAAATATCACACAGGTTTGTCATGGTCAGGCGGCTTCACTTTTCATGCCTCCCAAGCAAGAAATCCATTTGGTTCTTTTCCTGGCAAAGGGTCTCTTTTATTTGTTTATACCACTAGATTATTTGACTTTTGTTATAGTACTTGCCATTTTCATCACAAATACTAGCACATTTTTGGTTTGATACAATTCTGGCCCCAAATGGCACAAGTAGGGAAAAAAACATTTTTAAAGAAATTTTCAGATTACTGGAGGCACGAAGGCAAATTCCACATATGTATTGAGGTATAGAAGAGCTAAAGGTGCATAGGAAAAGATTGAAAAACCCAGTCAAGCTACAAAACAATGCGCTGGTTCTGTGATTTCTTTTTAAATGTTTTCCTAGAGAAGCTAGGTAGAAAAGCATCCATCAATCATTAAAAGAATAAAGGAGATCCATCATATGACCCATTTCATTTGGGAGTCCATGTACTACAAGTCCTTATTCCCACTTCTGATTCATTAGCATTCTTTTGATATATAGATATTACAAAGCAAATGAAACAAATGTAAAATTTCCTTAGGACACCATTCAAGTGCTTGCACATAAGTGCAATTTCTTCTTCAAAAATGTTTAAATTTATTGATTTGTGTATCTCTAAAAAAATATCATTTCTCTTAGAATTTAAAAATTTTTCTCAGTCAAGCGAATGATCTATTCATTGGCAGTCTTTCTGCCAATTCTGGAGGATTGATCAATCAGTCTATCTATCTATCTATCTATCTATCTATCTATCTATCTATCTATCTATCTATCTATCTAAATATCTCTACCTACCTATCTATTCATTGGCAGTCTTTCTGCCAATTCTGGAGGATTGATCAATCAGTCTATCTATCTATCTATCTATCTATCTATCTATCTATCTATCTATCTATCTATCTATCTAAATATCTATCTACCTACCTACCTACCTACCTACCTACCTACCTACCTATGTCAGGGGATTTTGGTATAGCCTTTAAAAAGCCAGTAACAAAGCTTACCTTGCTATCAAAATAGCTCCATAATTCAGAACCTAAAGTGCTGTTCTTCAGATGTTTGTCCCTCTAAATACTCAAAAAGCAATGGCACATGTAATGCCTAGTCAGTGGCTTCTTGATTGATAACCATGGTTCTTTCTCTTGTAGAGATGCTGTAAAGCTACTTTGTTCATGAAAGCTTTTAATTATAATTTATCACTGGGTTTCAAAAAATATACACACAATAGGACCTATAGCTCAATTTAACATGCTTCATGTTTAACACTTTTCATAGAATAAGTTGAAATGCAATAGCTCACAGCTGTTACTTTTGAGATTTATTTTATGTCCCAGTAGGAAGCCCTCCTATCAATTCCTTTCGGCATTGCATTGCATGTACTGCAGCGTCTTATAAACCCTTTTCATGTAATATGCCTGAATGACCAACAAGGTACAGATATCCCTAAGTCCAAGATGCCAGAACAATATCCATATGTTTTTGTCCTTTTCACTAAACAAAAGCAGTGTTTCAATGTATTGTCTTCTCATCAGAGTTGTGTGCTTATTTTCTTCTTATGAATTTTAGTTTCAACCCTATTGTTATTGCCTCTCTACCCTTGAAGAATTCCTATTTTTAGTATGTCGTGTTCCTCAAGTTTCTGAATGTTGAAGTGAAATATATCTTATGAAAATCTCACTCCTAATATAAACTCTCACTTTGACACAAACTTGGGTTTTCTGAAAAAGAAAAATGACCTTGGCCTTCGTAGATGGTCTTTACAGTGTATTCCTCTTCAAACGGGGAAAAACCCTGAATATTTGGCAGGGCTTGTGAGGACGCTGTTGGCAGAACAATCCTCTCCAAGCAAGTACTGAATGGATGCCCTGGGATAAAATTAGGACTGCAGTGCTTTGTGCTGTGAATAATATGAAACAAAAACCCCAAACCCTATGCTTCCAACCAATTTATAAGTCCATGGCTCCTTTGGAGGAGAGCAGCACCATTTACCTCCTGTTACTTCAATTTGGCAAAAGCAGCATTTTCTTAGCTGTGTTTTATATTCTGTTGTATTGTGTAGAAACAAGAAATGTCTAGAATTATAGTGATAGCTGTTTATGAAGAGGCTGACAAACTATATGACTTTTTATATTTTTAACGAAGTTATTAGTCTGTGGAACTGTAATGTGATGTTAACTTTACTCATGTGGAAATTTTGAAACTAAAGGAAAAAATATGGTTTCCAATAATCATGATAATAGAATCTAAAATCACTTGCCTTTTGTCAGTGCTCATGTATGAGACCATTAATCCTAAGACTCCACAAGGAAGTCTTATTAGCTGCTTATATTTAGGAAGAAATGGAAATTCAGAGGGTAATTTGGCTTGAGAATACCTATAATGGTAGGGTCAGAATTCAAACTAAAGTCTGTTGGGGGGTCCAACTTGGGTCCTCATGAGGCAGGCAGCAGAATCACTGAGCTAAATCCCTGGCCCTAAACAAAAGTCTTTTTTAAATACCATCACTTTCTATTATTCATTACATATATCACTATCTCCCAACACAGCAGCACATATGACATAGTTGTAGTGATGATGTGATAAATGTTTAATAACTGACTGTATTGTAACGTGTGCCAAGTTTTCTGTATAAATACTCCCAACACCGCCAATTTGAAACTATGAATATTATGTTACTAAAGCTGGCACTGAGAGGACACGGCTATTGGGATTTGGAAATAGATGACTGGGGACCACAATTCAAACTTTTTCTTCTATATTTCTGATAAGATCTTGAATCCCTTGGGTCTAAGTCTTCTAACTCTGGTAATAAGGAATGAATTAGTAATATATTGTAGGATCACTGTCCATTTATACAGTTGCTCCTACTTTATGAAAAAGGCAATCAGGTGTGAGCAACCAGTTAACAAATAAGAACAGATGATTCATATTTCTGGGTGGCTGAATAAATGTACTGAAGATACTAGAAAACCTGTACTTTTCTTGAAGTTGATTTATTTTATCACCATGAAAAGGAAATAGTAACTAACCCCTATGTCAACAACCTCCAAAATGAGTAATACAAAATATAACCCAGCTTAAGGTATTTTGTAAATTATAATATGATAAAGATAAAGGATATAACTGATTGATACAACACACATTTTGTGTCCTTTCACAAACCAACTTTTTACTTTCATTTATAAAATATGGGAGTATATCATAAGCGATATACAACTCATAGATAAAGGGAATACAATAGAAGGAACTGTGTTTTCCAGAACAAAGCCTGGGTTCTTTCATTTTCATCAGTTTCCTGAGGCCAATACTTGGAAACTGATGAAACTAAAAGATTTGTTAATTCAGCTTCCACTTTGAGACTTCTACCTCAGTAGGATGAAAGTAGGTAACATTCGATTACCAAGGTGAAGCAGGTGGGGAGGCCACCGATGGTGGAAACAGCATAAAATGTCAAAATAAGAACGAGTATAGGGCTGGGGACTTAGCTCAGTCGTTCCACCACCTGCCTTGCAAGTGCAAAGTTCTGAGTTTGATCCTGGGTATCACAAAAAAAAAAAAAAAAAAAAAAAAAAA
>NW_022900943.1:8776478-8784884 GCF_012274545.1 Fukomys damarensis | reverse complement strand
GAAAAAAAAAAAAAAAAAAAAAAAAAAGAAAGTACAAAGATATGCTCTTCCCTTTTACTTGTTTAATATGCATGGCACCTTTGTATATTTGATCCATTTAAATATCCTCAAATATCCATAAAGAATGGTTCGCTGAAATAAAAGCTATCCTGTGCATTCAGAGTCGGTTTCAGACTTATCGCAGGTTGGGCTTATTCCTACCACATTAAGCAGTTTGTTTGTCATTATCATCATTGTTCATCAGCAAAATGAGTTTCTTTGTCCTATTTTGTCTGCCAGTTCCTATTCAGCCTTTTGGATTTGGCAGCCTGGCTCTGTTTTGTCAACCCCCAGTCTCTTCATTAAATGGCTTTCAACACTCTGTTCAGCCCTCTGGCACTGCACAACTTCCCTTCATCTGACAGGGAAAGGAGGCATCTGTCCTCACCTTCTGGACGCAGGTGACACGTAGGCTAGACAGTAGAAGCGGAACGCCCCAGAGAAGAACCCCGGACTGTGAGAAGGGGCAAAGGTCAGTGAGGCGTGTCACAGGGCAAGGTGCGTGCAAGGAGCCCGTCCCTGCCTTTGTGGTTCAGGGTCACGACTGTGAGTGTGAGCACCTGTAGGAACCATGCTGCGAGCCTCAGCCACTTCCGGGTTCAGGACGTGAGGCTCTGTGCTGGAAGCTGGATCTCCTCTACACATCTTTCCAAACTCTAGAACTATTGGTCAGTCGTGAACAGCTCTGGTGGAAGTGCTCCCAGAATTTCTCTCGAGGGAATGATGTTTGCCCTCATCCCGCAAAACCAGATGCAGTTCCTCAGAATTATATCATGGGAGTCTTACAAGTCTTTGACCAGGTGGCTTAATAGTAAACCTAAACGTCCATTAGGACCTCTTTGACCTCAGTAACCCTCCAGTTTTCCAAATAAAAATGAAAAACAATACAAAGTAATATATCTCCGGGGGATGATAACTTATGTTCTCTGCTACAGGGGGAAAATAAAACAATAGTGTCAATCAAGAGTCATAATCCCTTGAGTACTATGACATCTCTTGAGAAGTGAACAAGTTGATACGGGTCTGTATCTTTCCTCCATGTTAAAAAATGAATTTATGTCCATTCCTTTATGTTCTCAGCAAAGGATGGAATTCTCCATATTAGGTACTGAGCACACTTATACAACTACCTAGCCTCTAATAGACACAGTATGAAGAACACCGTAGAATATTTGCCAAAATATCTCACACAGATCACCCTCATTATTACTCAAATGCCTATTTCTGGGGTGAAATCAAGGTCTAGTGAGTCAGAATTTTTTGAATAAAGCTTAATAATGTGAAATGGCAACAAAAAGCTGAAAGCAATTATAGTGGACCCTCAAGTTACAACCTGCCTGATGTAGGAACATCCTGGGTTAATTAGGTTAATGGAAGATTCCTCTGCCTCTTGGTATCTGTAGATTGTACCCACATAAACATCCAGATCTCAGCTGTATTGACTTATAACCAACTTGAGTTATAACCAGAACTCAGGAAATGATCGATTTCTTAAGTCAAGTGTCCACTATATTTCTGTAGAGTAATGTAGGAGCCCGATGCCCACTTAAAGAAAGGCAGATTGTACAATGGCCCTTCTGGCTCAGGATACCACTGTACATATTTTTCTTCCTTTCTTTTTTTCAACATTTTTCTCCATTGTATCATATTTACCAAGGTACAGCGATAAAACTCTTCTGTTCCTTCAAGACTGTTTAATTATTTAACTCAGAACATGAAGAGATGAAAAAGTAAAATAAAAAGGATTACAAGCTTTTTCTCTAAAATTTATGTGTCCTTAACACTTAATGTAGAATGATAGATAAAATCTAGCACCATTTATACATTTAAAGGACAGATTTTCAGTACTATATACAGGAAATGCTGTGACAGAAAGTAACACTAAGAACAATTAAAAATATACATATAATCACAATATTATCTTTGAATAAAATAAAAAGCAAAGAATCTTTTACAGAAAATATAAAATTATATTATAATATACTTTATTATTTTGTAATTGACAACAGAATATCTTTTATTTTTAGGGAAAGAGTCAATCCTTATATCAATGTTTCTTGTTTAAATAAGATTTCAGTTAATATTCAGGAAGTTTCTGCTATATATGAGCTTCTGCGTTGGTTCTTACTATACACATGGTAATATTTAATTGTTATCAGGTAGGTTTTATTAATACTCTTATTTTATTGACTAAAAAAATCATCAGTGTACACAAAGGCCCTGGAACTAATAAAATGAGAAAGCAGCCATGTACATAATGTATAAAAATCAACTGTTTTCCTACTGAGAAAAAAATGAATAATTTGAATTTCAAATGTAAAAAATTACAGAATCACAGAGAAATAAAATACATAGCTGTAAATAAAGAGGTTCAACCACAAACCTCTGATGAAAGAAATAAATGCAGATCTAACTAAATCAAACATTTCCCGTTAAAGGATTAGAGAATTACTACCATGTAGTTTTACTACAATGTTAATTTTTACATTGTTATCTGCAGATTCAATGTAATCTTAACTAAATCCCAGCAAACTATTTCTTGCATTTTGATAAACTGATTGTAAAAATATATAGAAAATTTGAAAAAATGGATAGGTAACATAATTCTGAAGAACAAAAAAAAAATGTTAGATGACTTGCCCTACTTAATTTCAAGCCTACTATAAAGATAAAATAATGACCTCAGGGAGATATTGGTGAAAGAATAAATCACATCAGTGGGATGTAATAAAGAGTTCAGAAATAAACCTGCAAGATACAGCACACAGAGCTGGAGGAGTAAAAGCATCTCGGTAGAGAAATGTGTTTACAACAAATGATTCTTAAACAATTGTATGTCCATGTTTTTCAAAAGAAATTAGACCCAAGTTTAAAACTTTCACACACACACACACACACACACACACACACACACACACACCCTAAAGATTGAAGCCCTAAGTATAAGTATAAAGATATAAATCTTCTCAATGAAAACATAACAGATGTGGCTTTTAGTTTGGTGATGTGTTTTTAGATGTAACAACAACACATGAAAATTGGTAAGCTGGACTTCTACAAATTAATCATAGTGCCCTGTCAAAGACACTGTTGAGAAAATACAACAAAATCCAAAACAAAACAAAAAACCTTTGGTCTGGCAGAAATTATTGAAAATGTATATCTCAGTATTTTGGTTTTCTGGGACAGGGTCTCATGTTGTTGTCTGGGCTGTCCTTGAACTCAAGATGATCCTCCAAGTGCTGGGAGTACAGGCATGTGCCACTAAACCCAGATAAAATATATTTTAAAATGTAATGGCAAGAAAAATAATTTACAGCCCAAGCAAAAGGTAATTCACCAAAGAAGACACATGAGTGACAGAAAGCATACATATGAAAACATCCTCAGTATTTTTCATTACGGAACTATAATTCAGAACAATATTGACCCATCACTAGACCCCTACAAGGAGAGCTGAAATCAAAAGCTCAGGTAGTAACAATTGCTGGCAAGGGTGCTAAGAATAATGGAAACTCTTGTTCATCGCTAGAGGGAACTGAAAAGGGTAAACCCACTGTGGAATCCAGTTTAACAGTTTCTTCAAAACTACCTACATTCTTACCATGTGATCTAATTATTGCATTTATATTTATTCATTAAACTGATATGAAAGCGTATACCCATATGAAAGCTGCATAAAATGCACAACTTTATTCATAATTTCTCCAAATTGGAAGGAATCACAATATCTTAATAGGTAAATAGAGAAGTAAACATCAGTACATCTATGCACTGTAATACTTCATTTGCAAAAAGAAATGAGCTATCCACCCAAGCCAAGGCACCAATCAATGCATATTGCTAAGTGAAAGAAACCAGTGTAAGAACAGCCAAAGCTATAGAGATGACAAATAAGCGTCTACTAATAGTTCAATGGGGGGGTGTTGAATATTGAAGCACAAAGGATTTTATGGCAGTGAAACTTTCCTTTTGACACTACAGTGGTGAATACATGAAGATAGGCATTTGTCATTATCCACAGAACGTTATAGTACAGAGAGTGAGTCTTAACTTACATGAATTATATAAATACATATGAGTTTGTGGCACACCAAAAGGGAAGGCAGACTGTGACAGGAGAATTTAAGTACAGGACCAATGTATGAAATAATCGCATCAGTGGGAAAGCAATTTTGGAAATGAGTAGTTTCTCAAAAGCTAGAGACAACCTTGTGCACTAACCAAGCTATGTCTCATAAAAGTAAAGATCTCCACACGTCAGCACAATCCCTGCATACTGGAACCGAGCAGTGAACCTCCTAGACACTGAACAGAGGCAGTCCGATCTCTCATTCATGGGGTGGAAGTTTATAGCTAAGAAAAGAGAAATGGCTCAGGCGGTCCACATAATATGTTAGAAGTTCACTTATCAGATCAAACTCATGGTTAACTTTATAAATATTCATATAAAATGTATATAATTATAGCTAGGTGTCCACGCCTAGGTGTGAGTTTAATAGACACACCTAGATTTCCCTGTTCCCACAGCTGGTAGGCTTCAAAGCAACAGTGTCCCAGTAACAATCATTACATCTAGTATCCAAACATTACTAATTAACTGTATAAGTAAGGGAGGAAAAACCACATTTCTTATGCAACTTCCTGTAAATAATTTAGACAAATCTTCCATCTTGAAGTGATGGAACATGGCTCCCCACTCCTTCAGGGTGGCCATGCACAGGGATTTTTATGCAGCATGAAAAGGGGAAGAAAGAGAGGGTTTTGCGGTGGAGACACCTCGCCAACTTCCTAGCCACGCTATAATAAAGTTGCTATATCATAAAGGTGCTCATTCCCTGAGACTGTGGAAGTACAGGCCTTTCATATGGTTGACAGAGATGGCACTTCTGGGATCTTCCTCCCCAAATTCATAACCCCACTTTAACCATAAGGAAACTGGGCAAATCCCCAAAGGGGACGTCCTACAGGATACCTAATAACCTTGAAAACTGTTGGACTGAGGTGTATAATGGACGTTGGGAAATGGGAAGAAAGGGTTCACATGGGAAGGGGAACAAGGGAGGGGAGAGGGAGAAAGTGAGGCAGGGACAAGAAAAAAGGTGAAAACGGAAGGGAAAAAGTGGAAACAGCTTTTGTACATAAGAGGGAGGGAACTTGAGGGGGAAATGAAGAAAATAAAATACAATTTGGTAAAGAAAAGACTGCTAATGTGATCCAAAGCAGATACAATCTGGGGATTTGTCACAGATGTGTGGAGGAAGTAAAAGTGATATCTTGAATGGAATCACAGGATAGAGAAAGGACATTGGGTAAGAAAAGATATCAAAGTAAAGCATTCACATTAGTTAATAAGAGAACAAAATCCAGTCACCATTTTTTTTTTTAATTTGCCCCATTTTCTCAATCTCAATTGCAGCTGCTCATTGCAGGGAGATTTACACACCGGTGACCACTGCAGATATCGTAGTTGAAGAACTAACTGGCTTCTTAGGGGCGAGAGCACACTTTAATCAATTAGATCCCATAATTTTACCTTCATTTCTTTTTGTGATGGTTGGGGAAGGCAGGCAGGAGGAAAGCTCAAGAATGGGTTCTTAAAAGATTTCTGAAAGATTAATTTGAAAGATTTTTCAAATGACTGATTTTATTCAAACACACATTTCGTGGGTAATTTTTATCACCCACCAGCTTTTAAAAGCAGCAAAAGCTAGAAAATGAAATGAAAAATTTCCTTTGTTCTCAACAAAGGGCAAAGTGTGCATAAAATATTGTGATATTTAAAATCCTTTTCACAGTCAGCCAACACGAGTACTCCAAAGAGAAAGGCTACATTGGATGGGTTACCCGTAGCACCATAGAAGTGGCTAGGCCTTGTGTTCAGGACCCCAGTGTGGGCGCGTCAGGCATTCTCCGCAACTGCAGGTCCGCTAAGGGCCCACACTGCGCAGCTCCACGCTTACGGGAATCCTTGTTGCACCGGAAGCATTTCGCTCTGCACGCTGGCCTGTCCACGCACCATTTGCTAACCTGGGCCTTTTGGCTTCTCTCCCTTCTCTGCAGGTTCCTATGGTGAGGCGAGAACATTTAGATAACGACGATACCCACAGCGGTGCAAAATAGCTTGCAGTTTTTCAGGCCAAATTGAAAAATCACGGTCGTGTCTAGAAAAAAGTACAAATAAAAGAATATGGCTCGACTCCAGGCATTTTTTATGTATCAATCTACTCAGGGTGCTACTGGCTCTGGAACTGTGGAGTTTCTAAAGCTGAAAATATCAATTTAACATTTTAAAACTTGAGAGTTTTTTGAGAATCTGAGGGACGTTTTTGGATGTTTGTTTCAGAAAAAAGAATGCAACGCATTGAAATATTATGTTTTCACTTAATTTGTATGTTATCTCTGAAGGCACTAATGACTGGATACTAAGTGAAGGTCACCCATTTTTGAGGTTATTTCAGAATCCTTCTTACCTGCTTTGGTTTGGAGGAAAGTGTGGGCTTCTGTGAGTTTCCTACACAGGGTGTGTTTTCAGCTCATGTTTCCAAATCAGGTTAGTAGGAAGGAATTAATAAGATGTCCCAAAGCACACATGAGATACACATATAGCATCAGTCTGAAGTCATCTGAATTCTTGTGATATTTCCATCATTTAAGGCCCCGATCATGATGGAAACCTTGCTTCCCTAAATGACTTAATGGCAAATATCTATTTTTCCAAGGAGTTTTAAAGAAATTTTACATCCTCGAATGTTACAAGTTTCACTATCATCTTTCCCACAAGAGAAGAGACGGCCAAGAGAAAAAAGAAAAAAATGGAAAAATCCCCAGGTCTGTGAATTCATTCTCTGAATGCACACTAAGTGGGATTTAGGGAGAAAAAAAGAGATTGATACAAATACTAGATTTCCAGTGGGTTTTAGCACTTATTCATTTCTACCAAGAGGAAAGATTCAGTAAAATAAGGTTTGTCATTTTTTCTTTGAAAACATGCAAAAATGTAATTTAGTTTTATTACTGAAAACATACCTGTTGAAGAAAAGTGTCCCTGAAGTTACACAACAATCATTAACCTTAAAGCAGACAGTTGTGTAATTATCACCGTATACTTTCCCCTACATTGTACTTTTTCAAATCTATACATTAATAGTACTTTGAATTAAAAAATTATTAAAAAGAAATAGAAGTCCATGATAAAGAGTAAGCTTTTTATTTTATGACATGCTTTTTTACTTGTTTTCCATCTCATTTACCATGTGACATTATGTAAATTCCTTACTTATTATGATGACAAGGGACTTCTATTGCTTCTTTTCTTTACTGATAAATCACAAGTGCTTAGACAGTACTTGATACATAAGGCACTCAAAATATTTGCCAAATAAATGTTATTTATTTGATTTCTTTCATATTTGGTTAGGGTGGGAGAAAGTTGGTCATATACAGGAAAAAGCTGTACATTACACATATTGATTCCAGGGATTTTTCATTAAAACTTTCAGGTCTGTGTTACAATTCAACCAAACTAATTTAATAGATTGGATATGCTCAAGTTCTGAGTTCCTGTCATTTCTGGAATCATCAAACCAAAAGGGTTACTTCATCTTTCATAAACCAGATGATACTAATTTGTTCTCGCCTGCATACATACTCTAAACCAGAACATTTGTATTTTCCTCTCTGTGGAGAAGGCAAGACCTTCCCTCTCTTGTCAACTCACATCTGTCCTAGTCAAATTTGTTAATCCCCCCTGACAGGTTCCAACAAAGGTTACAAATTCAGCCCTGAGTAGCTCCGGTAGGGAGGATGATCTAATCCTGCGTTTCCATTTTAATTGCCATTGTCTTCGCGTTAGCATTTTTACTGTAAATCACTATCGTGGTCCCCGCATGTCTTGACTGCCTGTTGGAGTTTGTATCATACATAGTGTACGACTACTGACCTCCGTCTCTCCCTTATCGTCAGTTTTATTGGCAGTACTTCCTCAAACACCTGCTACAAGTAAGCTGGAGCCACAGTACTCATTGTAATCTTCTTCTGTCCAAAAACTTTCTGGAGAGAAGATTAATGATCTCACATTTTCCTAAGTGCAAAGATGCGCTTAGGTGTACCTCCCACCCCATCCGCACTATTTCTCTGGAAGTGCATAAGGAGGAACTGTGTTACCAGGCACCACTGTTTATTAATTTTGATTGAACTGCATCAGAACCGGAAGGTCAGACAATGAATATATAAACCTTGAAGGTCGACCTGACAAAGCTGTATAAAAACATGCTGGAGGCCGGGGATTTAACTCAGTGGTTCGGTGGCCTGCCTCGCAAATGCAAGGACCTGAGTTCAAACCCTGGTACAAAAAAAAAAAAAAAA